>NW_006399756.1:33017065-33063241 GCF_000299155.1 Elephantulus edwardii
TGAAGCACGGCTTTTGTCCTCATCACTCGCCTTGGAGAGCACAACACTCCTTCGAGCTTTTGGTACATAAAGTGCCATGTCAGGTCTTCTGGCTCGAGCTTTGCATCGCTTTGTTTCTTGCTGCATGGCACCTCCTCAATCTGCAAGAAAAAGAGAATGATTTAATTACTAGACACTAATTACAATGTATTGAACCAGAAGATTTTTTAAAAACTAGGTGGAAAGCTTACTAATCCATCCTAAAGAAGTTTTCAAGTTAAAAGTTACTGTTATACAGTAACCAGTGCCATCAGGCAAGCAACTAAAGAAAGCAGATTCCAAAATACCTTATTATCGCTGGAATTTTATCAAAACATCCTTTCTCCATATTTTCAAAACTCTACATTTACCTTCCAAATTCTCTCTACTTTTTAAAAACAAGTGTCCTTGTATCAGCCGAATAAAAACAGGTTCTTATGAGAATAATAGCCAGCCATCAAGTACTTATAAAAAATAAAACTGATTCTATAGTCTAGCAGCTTAGAATTTATATTCAGGAAGAATTAAAAAACATATCTGTTCAACATACATAAATAAAATTATTTTATGAGTTACATGAATATAAGATGGAAGTTAAAATCTATACTTAGGGGCTATAAAATGAGGATAGTCAAAGAACGTTTTTTGGAAGCTGTAGCTTTGAAGTATGTTTTAGAGTGAAAAAGGAATAGAGAAAGACAAGCGTTACTTAATTAGTATTATTTAGTAAGTGGAGCACTATAAATTTTCTTTGCTTATAGCAGCAACAAAGTCAGTCTAGGTAGGTTGAAGGAAACCAAGGTAGACCAAAAAAACTGCAACTGAACAAGTTGCACTTGTAACATCCTGACCCATCTCTACCACAGCTCGTCAATAAATATACCAAGAGGATTAAAGTTAGCACATGCAAATAAGCCTTTATCTACTATTTATCAAATACAAGGAAGTGTATTAGGCAATTTCATATTGAGTTATCATTTTAATCATCAAAATAATGTTGTAAAGTTATAAGTATTAGTTGTCAGAAGGTCAAGGACTGCAGCCTTCAATATGGATTGAAGCTCAACATCAAGAAAACAGATTCCCACCACTGGGCCAACTGGCAGCATCAGTATGGATGGTGAAGAGATTGAGATAGTTAACAGTTTTAGTTTACTTGTCTCCACAGTCAACACTCTTGGTAACAGCAGCCAGGAAATCAAGAGACAAATTGCATTGGAAAGTCAGCTATGAGGGACCTCTCAAGAGTACTGAAGAGCAACGACGTCAGGCTGGAGACTAAGGCATGCCTGACTGGGCTATCGTCTTCGCAATTATATGCTATGCATCAGAGAGTTGGACAGTGAATAGGGATGATAGAAAGAGAATTGATGCCTCTGAGCTGTGGTGCTGGAGAAGAGTGTTGAATATGGACTGCTAGGAGAACAAACAGGTTTGTCCTGGAGAAGGTGAAGCCAGAATGCTACTTGGAGTCAAGGATTCTGAAGCTTCGTCTGACATACTTTGGGCATGTTGCAAGGAGGACCTGGTCCTTAGAGAGGGACATCATGTTAGGCAGAGTGGAGGGGCGGCAAAGGAGAGGAAGACTTTCGAGATGACCAATTCTGTGACTGGAGTGGTGGGAATGAGTGCATTTGAGATGGCTAGGTTGGCACAGGATAGAATGGCGTTTAGAGCTCTTGTACATAGGGTCGCTATGAGTCGCAAGTGACTCGATGGCACATAACAACAACAAACATGGAAAAAGAATACTGGACGTGCTAAGGGAGGTTTCCACTACTCATATGTCAGTTTGTCATACAATGCTGGCTTATATATTAACGTGATTTCTGAAGCTATGATTTATTTTTCAAATCCCAGGAATATCAACAATTGGTGGACAGGTTTCAAAGTTTATACACTAAGTAAGACTTAAGTAGCAGGCTCAACCACTCACTTCAGAAACACTGGAAATCCTATGACGTGCAATAGAACAGTACCCGATATAGTGTCAGAAGGCCTTTAGGTTGGATGGAAAGCATTCAAATACAACCAAGGAAGAGCTGTCTCCTCCTTAAAAAGTCATCTATCTTAATAATGTGGATGGAGAAAAGCTCTCACCCAATGAAGCTTCACTCCACATTCATTTACTGATGTGGTATTACTCAAAATGAGGACAAACAGCTACAAACAGCATAAGAAATGTACAAAGCATAAATCTAGGAAAATAAGAAGTTGTGTACTGTCAGGTCAGAAAGGACTCATTGCTGACCCTCCAGTGGATTTTCATTGCTAGTAAATAAACCACATGGGTGGAGACTGTCCATCTTTCTCCAACATCAGACGTTGTTTCTGTTGTTACTGGTAAGTTCCACTGAGTTGAGCACAACTCACAGAGACCCTACGAACAAAAGACCTGAACCCTGTTCTATAACTATCGTCATTTCTCTAAGTTCACAGAGTTTCCACAGGCATGTTGTTTAGGAAGTGGATGCTACTCCTCCTTTCAAGTCTGTCTTAATCTGGGCGCTCCACCAAACACTGTACACCATGGGTAACCATTATGGCATTAGTAGCAGCATTATTTGTTCTAGAAATCTATTTAGAAAGTGGATATAGAAACTCAGGTAAGCTATTATTTGATTTGCTTATAAAAACTGCCTGTTTGCATCCTCCACTTTATTATCAAGTCTGCTCTTTTATGGAGCACTCAGAAGGCAGGATGTAATAATGTTCCACTAGGAGTTGCAGCAACTGAGGCAATTGTGCTATTTGTTGTGGTTGGTTCTGTGCTGTTGAGTTGTTTATGACTCAGCAATCCTATGGACAACAGCTCTGAACACTGCTCTATCTTGAGCCAATTTCACTGTTGCCAACAAACCCACCCCATTACCCCAATCACTAAGTCAACCCATCTCATCTACAGTCTTCCTCTCTTGCTCTATCTCTTTACCCTTCCAAGTATATGTCTTCTCCATGACCTGGTTCCTCCCAGCAATATGCCCAAGTATGTGAAACAGCACTTTGGAGTCCTTGCCTCCAAGGAGCCGCCTAGTTTGACCCTCTCCAGAACAGACCTTTTTGTTCTCTTAGAAGTCCATAGTATGTTCAATACTCTTCTCCAGCATCACTACTCAAAGGCATCAATTCTTATTCTGTCATCCTTAGTCATGTCCAGCTCTCTGATACAAAGTAAGTAATTACAAAGACCATGGCCTGGGTCAGGTGCACCTTAGTCTCTAGACCGATGTTGCTCTTCAGTACTCTGGAGAGGTCCTCAACAGCAGATTTTCCCAATGCAATTCGTCTTTTAATTCCTAGTTGCTGGTACCAAGAGTGTTGATTGTGGAGCCAAGCATGCTGACAGCAGAGAAACATGGCATGGTTCAAAATCAGGAAAGGTATATGCCAGGGATGCATCTGATTTTCATACCTTTTAAGTCTGTATGCAGAAAAGATCTTCCACCCCCCCCCCCCCCCCCCGCCTCTTTTCCCTTGCTGTGTACCATCGAATCAGATCTGACTGGCACAGGAGGAGACTGCTCCTCCTTCTCCAGCAGAGCACCTTGTGGATTTGAACCACGTGCCTTCGGGATTGCAGTGCACTTTCTTGCCACTAGGCCACCAGAGCTCCCTTGAACAGATCGTTTGGGAGGCTGGGCTTTATGAGGAGGAACGTGACATCAGGATTGGAAGACTCATCAACAACCTGCATTACTCAGATGGCATAACCTTGCTTACTGAAACTGAGGAGGACCAGAGGCATTTACTGCAGAAGGTCAATGACTGCTGCATTAAATAGTAACTGAAGCGCAACATCAAGAAAATAAAGATTCTCACCACTGGGCCAGTTGACAATAACATGACAGACGAAGAGATTGAGAATGTTAACAGCTTCATAGAATTTGTAATTTTTTAATTGAACAATCATGTCTACTATTCTGGGAATGACAAAGTGAAGAGGAATGGTGTCTAATTCACTGACAAAAAGTATATTTCAAGATTTTTTAACTCACGTGTCCATTAACAGGTGAATTTATAAACATGGTATATAGAAACAAGGCATACTATGGAACCATAATGAATAATGAAGAATTCATGAATTGTACAACATGGATGAATCTAGAAGACATTATGCTAAGTAAAACGAGTCAGTCACAAAGGTATATGGCCCATAATAATCTATGACTATCACTGAGAAGAATGGAAATTCCAGAACATTTAACTATGCTTATATGAAATTTACACCAAGGCCAAGAAACCGTAGTTAGAACAAAGAAGAAAGAAGTATGTCAGGACTGTATCCTTTCTCTGTATATTGAGCAAATTGTTTGAGAACCTACACTTATGAAGAAGAATGTGACATCAGGATTGGAGGAAGACTCATCAATAACCTGAGTATTTAGATGACACAACCTTGCTTGCTGAAAATAAGGAACTTGCTGCAGAAGATCAAAGACTATTACAGTGTTTAAAATGGATTACATCTCAGCATCAAGAAAACAAAAACCTTCACCATTGGGCCAACAGGCACTATTATGATAAAGAAAAGACTGAAACTGTCAATGAGTTTCTCTTACTTGGATCCACAATCAACATCTTTGATACTAGCAACCAAGAGATTAGGAGCATAGGGAAAATCTGCTGTCAGGGACCTCTCCAAAGTCATGAAGATGACATGATATCAGTTTAAAGATAAGGTGTTTGGAAAAAAAAAAGACAAGGTGTTTCTGATCCAAGCCATGGCTTTTGATGAGTCTTCCTCCATTCGTGATGCCTCATAACTCTTCATAAAATCCAGCTTTTGAATGGGCTGTCCTCCACACAAATCAACAGGTACAGAGAAAGGATACATCCCTGACATACCCCTTTCTTGATTTTAACCCATGCAGTGTTCCCTTGCTCTATTCAGACAGCAGCTTCTTGTTCTAGGTATAAGTTTCACATGAGCACAGTTAAGCGTTCTGAGATTCCCATTTTTTTTTTCCATATTAGCCATAACTGTTAGAATTCACATCATCAAATGCCTTTGCACAGTGAGTAAAACACAAATAGACATCCTTCTATTATTCTCTTTCAGCCAAGATCCATCTAACACCAGCTATGATATCCCTAGTACTTCAGTGTCTTCTAAATCCAGCTTGAACTTCTGCCAGTTCTCTATCAATATACTGTTCAGGTTGCCATGAGCTGGAATCAAGCCTGACTTGATTGGTAACTGGCTCACTAGATGTAAACAGCAAAGGTACGCTCACGTCCATTCAGATGAACCTTTCACTACATACATTTTAAAGGAGGTAGTAAGCAGAGAAAAAGAAAACTAATAAACTCCACACACTTTCTTCTAAATTGTCACCTGAAGAATGTCTGCACTCACAGTATAATTTTCCTTTCACTCTATGTGTATCCTAAGGATCAAGTAGCCCGACTGACCTCCTTTATACTTTTCTGGTATATTTAAAGAATCTTTTCATGCTGGCTTAAAAGTAATCCATCCACTTTCCCAAAATATTTTTTTATCTCTGTAATTCTTAAATATTATCTAGCAAACTATTCATCATGGATTGTCTATCTTCCTTTCCCAATGTGAATCTTATGACTAACATTTAGCTTCACCCAGCTTTTTCCAAAATTTAAAAATATAAACTTACTAATTATGTTTCAAAGGAGACTACAAGACTTAATGCATCTTGATTTTAGCAAAGCATCTGACAAAATACATTATGGTAACATTCTGGATAAGAGGGTGAAATACAAGCTATTTAATAAAATTGGTTCCTGGAGTCATAACTGCTCAAACAATAAAAAGTAAGATAATGAGTAGAAGTGAATTTAGAAAGGGTTTATTTAATGAATACTATATGCCCACAGCCCTTTGCAACATGACAGTTTAGCAATTCAGATGTAGACATTAAACACTGAGTACTTATCATATCAGTATATAAAAAAAAACCTGACAAGACTAATAAATACAAAAATGATAAATTGTATTTCAGTATCATTTCTGCAGCCCAAAGCACTATAATGAAAGCAATACAAATATAAGACAGAATAAATACAAAGATGTACTTTGGAATTTAAGGGGTAACAATATCAATCATCACAGAGAAGACTTGATATGGCCAACTTGATTAAAGAAATGCCTAAAGACTTTTTAAAATTCACCTATGAGGTCATTAAGTACTAAAAAGATTGTCATATGGATGTTTTAAAGAACAGCAAAGGTTTAGATAGATGTAGAATCTAGACAAATTTACTCCACAATGTTTTCTGTTAAAGAAATGTCTTTGCCAAAAGTAGTGGAAAAGATTACCACTACCTTTATATATCAAAAGTGGCTATAGTTAAAAAAAAAAAAAAAAAAGTGGAGTTTCTGTTTTGCCAGAGGAGTCAACTGGCAGAAATTAAAGGAAAACAAAGTTTAACTCAATTTAAGCCTAAGTAGAGTTCTCTACTTCAAGAGGCCTGAAACATTATGATCAGGTGAACTCTATGTCTGACGAGAAAAGGAATTTCTATCTGTAAAGCAGATTGGTCAGGATTACTCTCTTACTTTGTAACATATACAAAGTCTTTAAATTATATTTTAAATTTCATTTTAAAATAATTATGCTTTATGATTAATGCCCTTTTTAAAAAAGGAATCTTTTTCTTAATTAATAATGTCCATGCTGTCATTCATATGATTTCCGAAAGCTCAATTACAATTATAAATTTATTATATTATCTGTGTCCTTCCAAAACAGTAAAGTAACTATGCCATGACCAGTAATGGTAAATGTTTATTAGTCAACTAAGTGTAATTTACATGTAAGTTGTTGTCCTTCCAAAACAGTGAATTAACTATGCCCTGGTAAATACAGTTTACACGTAAGTATTGATTGATATTTTCCATTTGCATTAGTGCTATCAATGACGTGAGTTCTTTGCTGAACAGATAGTAGCTTTTAAGTTTTGTTTGGTGCTGTTGGCTCTTGGCAACCCTATGAACAGTGGATCGGCACCTTGTCTTATCCTGTGCCATCTTCACACTTCTGACACATTACAGTCCACTGCAGCAGTCACCATGTCAAGCCACCTGCAAAGAATAACCCCTCCTAGCAACATGCCCAAAGTATGTGAGGCAAAGCTTCATCATCCTTTCCTCCAAAGAGCACTCTGGCTGCACCCTCTCCAAGACATATTAATTTTTTTTCTTCTGACAGCCCAGGAGATGTACACTGCTCTTCTTCAATATCATAGCTCAAAGGCATCAATTCTTCTTCTGTCATTCCTAGTCATTGTATTGTTGTTATGTGCTTACTACTCATAGTGAACTTAGGTACAAAGGCCCTGAAACCTGCTCTCTCCTGTGCCAGTATTATTGTCTGACACACCCGCCCCCATTACCTCAGTCACTGAATCAATCCATCTCATCGAGAGTCTTCCTCTTTTGCACTTTCCCTCGACCCTTCCAAGCATGATGTCCCTCTCCAAGGACTGGTCCCTCTTTGCAACATGCCCAAAATATGATGATAATTTATAAAAATATTTGTTAAACTACTCACAATGTAATGAAGATGCAGCACTGTTCTATGGTTATCACTGTCTAGATAATTAGTAAACAATAAACCCACCCCTGATTTATGATACCTGCCAATTTCTGTAGTGTAAACATCACCACTATGGCTTTTTCAAGCTAACATCAAGATATCACTGAACATGAAGTTAAACAATAAACGCAGAGTAGCAAATGATACTAGATTATATAGCATACTATGTAGTATTTCAAGCATGATGTTTCTATCATGTCAGCACAAACTCAGAGACCTTATGTATAAAAGAAGAGAACACTGCCCAGCCCTGTGCTACTTTCATGATCACTGGTGTGTTTTGAGTTTACTGCTGTATGTAAATGTAAATATAAATGTACAATAAATGGAAAGAACATAGATCACACTAAAATGTAGGACAATTAGGAAGTAATGAGTTTTGAGAGTTTCTTATCTTCATAATTTACATATTTTACAGTTGTTGTTTGGTACTATCAAGTACCAATGAACTCATAGTTAATTCCGCAGTGGGTTGTCAGAGGCAGTAAACCACACAGGAAGAGACTGCTTCTCTTCCTCCTGTGGAACAGCTTGTGGCTTTGAACCATGTGTTTTTAGGTTGGCAGCACAACTCCTTACCATCTAGGCCATCAGAGTAAGCTTATTTATTAACAGCTGTATTTAATAATCAGTACAAAAAATTCCTAACATTTTAACAAGTGACTGTCAGGCCAGTAGGATCCAATGCAATGTGCCACTATGTTTGACTACTGTTTTTCAATGATTCAAGCACAAGAAAGTGCTTGAAGAAAGAGCACCTCAATCATGTGAAATTTCAAGATACTGTCAATAAAGTCTTATTGCATTTTTATGCATTTGATTTTTTACAACCGTTGGGACAAAAGATCTTTAAACTGAGGAGAAGCGATGCCTGCTACAATCTTTAAAAAGTTATCAGGGACCAAAAAATATGCATGATATTTTAAAAATATCACTGATAATAAAGATGGCACAGAAAGAATGGGGTTCAAATTATGCTGTTCATCGGGTCACTATGAGTTGTACCCAACTTGACAGAACCTAACAACTCATCATCTTACTTTTTCTCACAGTATCCTAAGTGCTTTTATCAGTGTAATTTGCTTCTTAATTGGATAACCAGCTCTCCAAAGGTATTTCGGGTTCATTTTACAGCTAACTCATCCTGAAAAGACTATTAGCACCCCATCTTTTTCAAAATTACATTTTCTAAAGGGGATAAAAAGTCAGACTCCTTCATGATTTGAGGCTAGTCAATAACATATGCCTTTGAAATATTTAGTCCACTATTTTCAATATACCTTTGGAACACTAGTATCACATCTAAGTATCCATTCATTGCTTCGGTAATTGCAAATTTCCCTTGAGAGAAAATATTAGGAAATTTCTCTAAGCATCTCTCTGGTACATCTTTATGAGAAAAATGAACTAGCACAAACCCAAGCTATTATATTTTCATAACATAATGTCAACACTGTTTGTCCCACATTTGGTATCTAAAGCATATGGATCCCTCTGCAATCAACAACAGAGAATATTGGCACTTAAGGCATTCACTGGATAATTCAACCATGAATTATGATCCAGTACTTCCCAAAAGTTCACTTGAGACATATGATGCTTGAGAGAAACTGCATAATAGGCATATTAACTACTCATACTTCTAGAATAGAATGCCTAGGTTCTATTATTTTATAGTTAGTTCATCAGACTGTATCTTAACTAGTTCATCAGAACATATCATAACTAAATTATGTATCTTAATTTTTTAATTTAGAAATATTTAAAACTTACAGATAAGTTGAAAAGACATATAAATAGTATCTATTTCTCTTTTACCCCTACTTATGCCACTTCCTAAACAACATGCCTCTGGAAACTCTATAAACTTTGATAAATGTCAACAATTGCAGAGGGGCTTCAGGTCTTTTGTTCATAGGGTCGCTATGAGTCATGCTCGACTCAAAGGCAATCAACAACAATATCCATTGTTATGATTTCATTTAATTTGATCGATCATATTCTCTCTTCACATATATACACGCACATGCTTGGTTTGGTGGGGTTTTTTTTAAACTTTTTGAGGGTAAACTACATAAATAGTGGCCTTTTATCCCTAAATACTTGTGATAATATTTGTAATTATGTTGTTATATGCCGCTGAGTCACTTGCAACTCACAGCAACCGTATGTACAACAGCTCTGAACTCTTCTCTATCCTGAACCAACCTTATTGTCTCTGACACACCTAGCCCCATTACCTCAGTCACTGAGTTAATCCATCTCATTGAGGGTCCTCCTCTCTTGTGCTGTACCTCCACCCTCCCAAGCATGATGTCCCTCTCCAAGGACTAGTCCCTCCTTGAAACATGTCCAAAGTATGTCAGGCCGAGCTTCAGAATCCTTGACTTAGAGGAGCAGACCGGTTTCACCCTCTAATACATAATCAACAAATCTAACATTAATAAAATTCAATTTAATGTATTCCGAATCAGTTGAGACAATAATGTACATGACACAGCGTATTTCCTTCTCCAATGGAGGATCCTGTTTACAGTCTGGTACTGCATTTAGCTCTTTAGCCTCTTAATATTCTAGAACACTTTCACAATCTTCTGGTGGCTTTTTATTATTACATTGACATTTTGAAAGACTAGATCTCTTCATGCTCCTTTATTAACAGAATGCTCCTAATTTAGGTTTTTCTGATGTTTTCTCATAATTAGACTGATGTGGAGATTTTAAAGTACTCTGTGGTGTTGGCAAAGCAAACAGAATATCCTATGGACTACAAAAACAACATACAAATCTCTTGGGGGAAGTGGAGTTAGAAAGCTCTTTAGAAGCAAAGACAGTAGAATTTCATCTCACATACTGTGGATATGTTATCAGCAAAGAACAATTAATGAAAAAAGGTCAACATGCTTGTAAAAATAGAAGGTCAGTGAAAGGGAGGAAGAGTCTCAAAATGGACTAACACAATGACTGCAACAACGACCTAAAGCACAGCCAAAATTATGAAACGGCACAGAATCAGGCAGGGTTTGTTTTGTCATATATACTGAGCCAGAGCTCAGTAATAACACCTCATAACAACACGCTTAAGAAATACTTTAGGATAGAGGTAAGAAGTTGTGCTAATTCAAAGGTATGCTGTTCAAATCCACAAGCTGCTCTGTGGGAGAAAAACGGGTAATCTCTTCTCATGCGATTTACATATAGCCTCTGAAAACTCGACCTGGTTCCTACTCAAGTGGCATGGCTTGGTTTCTACAGTGATAATAAAAGAATAAGTGATACTGAGAAGAATCTGTGTTTAAGTAAAAATACCATTTTAAAGATATTTAAGAAGTAGATCTTAAAATTCAGACTCAGAGCAGAGTGAATAGCATAAACATTAACATTTAGTTCTCATTCCACTGACAGACTGCATTCTCTCTCTCACTGGCATCAAAAAAGAGCCAATTTACAGCTGACCTTCTACTGGGTTTCTGAGGCTGTCAATTACACAAGAGATTGGCCATCTTTCTTGATGGTGGATTCAAACTTCCAGAGAGGAGTGGTCTTGGGATTAGCAATGCAACTCCTGACAAACTGTTGCTGTCTGCCATCAAGTTGGAATTGACTCATAGCTACCATCCAGTAGGTTTTCAGAGGTAGTAAACCACACAGGAGGGGAATGGCTAACCTTCTGCTGTGGAGTAGATGGTGCATTCAAACTGCATGCCTTTGGGACTGCAATGTGGCATCTTCTTACCACTAGGCCATCAGAGCTCCCCCTTGACAAATTACACATTAAATATATGGTCTGTCAAATAACATCCTTCCTCAATAATTTTTTATATATTTCAGGAAAATCACTCATAGCACTTACATAGGCACTTACTGTTTCACTTTTTATCTTAATATTATAAATTTGCTCACTTTGAAATGAATTAAGTCAACCCCTATTTGCAACAAATTCTTTATCACAATTATTTTTCTTGCTGCATGTGCAGCTTTTAAATTACTAAAAAGGCTTACAGCCTTTTCTTAGACTAAAATAAGGCTAATAAGCATATTATGCTGATTCTGATCATCTAACCAAATCATCAACAGCCTATTTCAATAACTAAACCATTGTGTTGCTTAGTAATAATTGTATGCTTAGTAATAATCGTAGCCTTCATTGTGGAAGAGCCTTTCCCATGTTCCATTATTCTCACTTCATCCTTTAAAATGGTACCAATTGTAGCCTAACACTCTACAATGGACATGAATGGCATTTCACCTTTTCCCAAACAATTTCTCTTTTCCCATATTATTTTAAAATAAGTTGTTTTCCTTTTCTTTGATGCACCACCAGCACTTGTACGGGATTTATGCTTTGCCAATATAGTTGCTTATGAGAGTCAGTAAGAGGAAAACCCAATAAAGTTACATACTGAACAGTGTTAATGGCAACATGATCGGACTGACAGATTCTTTTTTCCTCAAGTTAATGAACCACTAGAGTACTGTTTTCATGAACGGACACAGAATATAGGTGATGGTGGCATTATGAACCACTGTATTTAACTCCAAATTGTAATAGATTTTATAGAGGTACACTCTTTAATTATGAGTCAATATTCACTGATGATTGCACCATGTTGTTGTTGTTGTTGTTGCTGTTAAGTGCCACTGAGTCATATAGGACTCCTAGCTACTCTAAGAACAAAAGACCTGAACACACATACTTTCATCGTTTCTCTAAGTTCATAAAGTTTCTGGAGGCAAGCTAGTTCAGAAGTGGATGCCACTCCTGCTTCCAAGCTTGTTTTAATCTAGGAGCTCCACCAAACACTGTCCACCATAGGTGACCATTATCACATTTGACACATCAGTGTCATAGTGTTTAGCATCACAGCAATCCTGAGTTACCTCTGTATAGCAAAATGAAAGACCAGTGCTATACCACTTAAAAGAATGTTGGAACAAAAACAATACCAGGCCTGAGGGCTGCAGATTAAAATCACCCACCTTTGGATTGGTAGCATAACTTTCTATCCACTAGGCCAACAAAGCTCTATGACTCACAGCAATTCAAGGAACAACATTATCCTGTATTTGGCATGACGAAGTTGTCAATGGCACTGGAATGGGTTCAGTGCAGCTGTGGAAATAATGTCTTATACAAATGGGTTAGAAAAAAAGTACTAGGTGAGGAAGAAAGATTCAGTGGGAAGGGAGAAATTGATGACGTAAATATACAGGAGATGTAAGTACAATAAAGTCATAAATACAGTAGTTTTACATCCTAGAACAAAAAATTCAGCAACTACAGGATTAGAAATTTTAACAATATGTGCTTTGCCATATCTTTATTAAAAATGCAATGGGAGTGTTAAGTAGAATCTGCCATTCTGAATTGCTCAATTATTCACTTTAGGACATTTAAGGCATCTTGAGCCTCAGATGCAATACATAAATCAAGCCCACATATCCAAAATTCTTTCTTAAAAGTTAGTGTTGCCTAAAAAAAAAAAGTTAAGTGTTGCCTGAACAAAATTTAGGATCAAAGCATATATAAGATCAGTTCTTCAATTATCTGAATTCTGTCAGTCTAAAGAATACAAAGTTAACTGAACTCTATAGCACATTCTCTTTGGTGTCTTTAGCAATCTTATGAACAAAGCAGTTAATATTCACTGAGAACTTTCACAGTGCTCAGTGTTCTGAGGATAAAACTATAGTGTAAAGTTCTTTTTCACTGTAATGGGCTAGTACCTGAGGAATGAAGTATCCAAGAGAAAATGGAACTTAAGAGGGTTACGTAACAGCTCAAAGATCAGGGGAAATCCAGTTTAGCTGATTAAGTATAAAGCCACAGTGAAAAAGTTTTGTTTTGCTTTGGGTTTTTTTCCCCATATTTTTAAAATTTATTATTAATTTCAATGAAAATTTACACACACTTTGCACTTCCATTCATTCATCGTTTCACTTTTCTACCCTCCCAACCCTCCCCCCACAGTACACTCCCCTCTTGGAAAAGTAAAATTCTTTCATTGTTCTACAATCCCTCTCCAGTACGCAGCCTTCACTCTGGACTCTTGTCATGACAATAATACCTAATCACATATTCCTTTTAAACAGTTTTCTCTCTAATCTGCTTCAATGCAGTATACATCACTGAACCCATCTTTCTCAGTCTCCCCCAAACCTGGAGGTCAATCCTGTTTTACAACAGTGACACCATGCAGTATTTGTCCTTTTGTGACTGAGATACTTCACTCAGCATAATGTCCTCCAGGGTCACCCATTTTGAATAACATTGCATGAGTTCCTTGTTTTTCAATGCAGTGTAGTATTCCATTGTGTGAATATACCACAGCTTAGCTATCCATTTGTTTGTTGATGGTCACCTTGGTTGTTTCCAACTCCTTGCTATTGTGAACAAAGCCATGATAAACATGGGTGTGCATATATCTGCTTGGGTGGCAGTTATGGTCTCTTTGGGGTATATTCCCAGTAGTGGAATTGCTGGGTCAAATGGTATCTCTATTTGCAACTTTTTGAGAAAGTGCCATACTGCCTTCCACAGTGGTTGCACCGTTTTATACTGCCACCAACAGTGAATAAGGGTTCCAGTTTCTCTACAACCTCGCCAGCATTTGTTGCTTGCTGTTCTTTAAATTTGGCTGTTTTTACTGGGGTGAGATGATATCTCATAGTTGTTTTGATTTGCATCTATATTAGAGCTAGGGACTCTGAACATTTCTTCATGTGTTTATTATTGGCCATCTGAATGTCGTCTTTGGTGAAGTGTCTGTTCATTTTTCAATTGGATTATTTACCTTTATCTTGTTGTGATGTGCTTTGTTTTCTTAATATAAAAATATAATTTTTTAAAAAATCTATATCCTCATTCATAAAATACTAAACACACTCTGAACATGTTGCAAGGAGCGACAGGTCCTTGGAGAGCGACATCACGCTTGGTAGGGTGGAAGAACAGCACAGGAGGGGAAGGCCCCCATGAGGTGGATTGATTCAGTGACTGGGGTAATCAGGATGGATGTATCGGAGACGGTGCAACTGACACAGGACAGAGCAGAGTTTAGGGATGTTGTACATAGGGTCGCTATGAGTCACAAGTGACTCGACAGCACATAACAACAACAACATATCCTCACTGGATATAAATGCTGGTAAAATTTTGATACAAAGGCTTCCAGATCTTCTTCTATCCAAAGCAATCTTTTTAAAAACTTTGTGAATAATAGACTTAACTGCTAAACTTTCTAATCCAGTTTTCAAAAAAATCCTTCTACCCTCTACAGCAAAAAGAGCACTATGATACACACACATGCCCTTGAAAAAAAGTTTCTGAAAATATTCTTACTGCATACAAAGCTCATGTATTCTGCTTTTTCCATTTATAATTTTTCTTAGTTCTGGTAATTTAAAATTAATTTACTCATTAAATATTTCACTTGGCTGACAGATTGAAAATACTGCTCTTAAAAACAATATATTCAGGAGGAGGGCAAACCATTAAACATACAGAAGCTACTAACAAGGCTGGTATCCCCCAGGTACTATGAAAGCAAGCCTGCTATCTGCTTCCAAAAGGTCATAGCCATTACAAACCTTATAAAATGTTCTACTCTGTAATACACATGAGTCACCACAGGTCAGAATCAACTAGAACCCAACTCTTTACCCTCCGCACCCCCTCCCTGCAACAGCATATTTAGTATTATTGTTATTAGGTGTTGGAGAGTTGATAATGACTCTTAGCAACCTTTTTTTAAAAAAAAAATCCCTTGTGTGTGTTCCCGGGATGAGGGCACTCTGCACCGGACCCCTGTCCCAACGCATGTAGCCTTAAAGTGCCTGGATCCTGAGCAACCTTAAAAACAACAGCAGCACTGCCTTATCCAGAAACATCCTTATGACCTCTGAAATGTGTGAGCTCAGGGTTAACAGTCACTTTATCAATCCACCTCCCTGAGGGTCTTTCTGTTCAGTATGGTATCTTTTTCAAAGGACTGCCTTCTCCTGGTAAGACATCCAAATATGTGAGATGATGTTTCACCATCTTTGTCTCTAAAGAGAATTCCGGTTACACTTCTTTTAAGGCAGATTTGTTAGACTTTTTGTTTTGTTTTGTTTTTTTAACATCCCAAGGAAGCATTCTTTGCCAATACCACAATTCAAAGGTATAAGTTTTTCAGTCCTCTTTATTCACTGTCCAACTTCCAGAGGTCTACAATACAAATGAAAATACCAGGGAGCTCTGGTGGCCTAGTGGCAAGGAGCTGCAACTACAATCCCAGAGGCTCACGGTTCGAATCCACCAGATGCTCTGCCGGGAAAAAGAGGGACAATCTCTTCCTGTACCAGTCAGATCTGATTTGACGGTACACTCACACAAAAATAATAAAATTTTTTTAAAAAATGAAAATACCACCTTAGTCTTTAATATCCTTACTCTTGAGCATTCTGGAAAAGGTCTTGACAGCAGATTTTCCCAGTGCAACATATCTTTGCATTTGCTGCTACCATAGGTATTGACTGTGGATCCAAGTAAAATGAAGTCCTTGACAACTTCAATCTTTTCTCCATTTATGATGATGGTGCCTGCTAGTCCAGTGGTGAGGATTTTTGTTTTTGTTGAGATGTAATCTTTAACAAAGGTTTTGACATTTTCAGTAAATGTTTGAAGTCTTCTTCACTTTCTGCAAGTAAGATTGTATCATCTGCATAACAAAGGCTGCTGATGAAATCTTCCTCCATTCCTAATGTCACATTCTTCTTCATATACTACAGATTCTCAAATTATTTGCACAGCATACAAACTGAGTAAGAATGGAGAAAGGATACAACTCTGACACACATTTTTCCTGATTTCAAGTCATGCAGTGTTCCTCTGCTCTGTTCCAACAACTGCTCCTTACACTATGTATAAGTTTTTACATGAATACAATTAAGTGTCCTGCAATTCCTATCTTTCTCAATGTTGGGCATCATTTCTTACAATCCATAGTCAAAGGTCTTTGCAAAGTTAGAAGAAAAATAAATAAAAACAACAAACCAAAACCCCAAAACACAAGTAAGCATTTTTCCATTATTTTCTGCCTTTAGCCAAGTTTCATCTGACATCAGCAATGATAACTTTTTATAACCTTTACTGATTCCATTACAAATTTCTTAACCAGAAATGCAGTATCAGAAATACAAAGAGAGATAGCAAACAGTCTCCACTTGAAATAAAAAGGAACATAAAACATTAGTTAAAACTTCCAATTATTCACTACATGATCAGAATCATTAGCCAAATAATCAAAGTAGGAATATATTAAATCTTTCCCCACTTTCACGGTTTATACATTATCAAAGTCAAACTATACCGGAAAATAAATTTACCTTCCTTTGCATAAGAGCTTTACTTTGAAACTCAACTGATTCTGCTTTATTTTCTTAATGCGTTCTTCCATACATTCACTTGCACTAGTTAACACAAAATTACTTATTCCATACTTGAAAACACAAAATTAATTTCTATGTCTGATTGGTGGTTCACTATTTTATTCTCTTATTATTTGTTTGTACAAAACATACTTTAAATTATAAGAGGTAGTCTCAATTCAACTCATCCTTATGTCAGAACGGATTAATAGAAAACCCAACAGACTTTAAAACAAGGCTGTAAATGCTGGAGGTGACTGTCCATTTTTCTTCCTCAGAGCTGTTGGGTGTTTTTGAACCACCAAAGAGGTGTGGCTTTTGTATTACCAGCACAAATCCCTACTGACTACGCCACCAGATGTCCCTCAAAGTCTATAGTAGACAAGATTATTTTGGACCTTCACTGAAGAGAAACAAACTACGAACTTCTAAACCAGGTAGATGTCTTTGCATAAACATTCACTCATCAGGAAAACAAAGGTCCTTACTCTGTGCCATTAGGCAACATCATGATGTAAGAAGAAAGGATTCAAACTGTCAATGATTTCACCTTAGTTGAATCCATAATCAATACTCCTGGTACCAGAAGTCAGGAGGTCAGGAGACTGCTTTGGGCAAGTCTGCTGTTAGGAACCTCTCCAAAATACTGAAGAGTAATAATGTTGGCTTAAAAACTAAGGTATTCCTGATTCAGGCCATAGTCTTTTCAATTACTTGCTATACTGAGAGCTGGATAATGAATAACAGAAGACAAACTGATGCCTCTGAATTGTGGTGTTGGAGAAGAGTATTAATATCCCACAGACTGTCAAAAGGATAAATAAATACGTCTTAGAAAAGTTGCAGCCAGAGAGCTCCTTGGAAGCAAGGATGATGAAGTTTCATCTCTTGTACTCTGGACATGTTACTAGGAGAGGCTACTCCTTGGAAAGAGATAGTGTGCTTGGAAAGGCAGAGGGTCAGTGAAGAGAAGGCTGGCCCCAACAAGATGCAATGACATGGTTAACTACAAAAATGAGCTCAAGTGTACTAGAGATGATGAGGTTGGTATAGGACAGGACATGATTCAGGTCTGTTGTTCATAGGGTTTCTATGAAACTTACTTGACTCAAAAGCATCTAACAACAAAATCATAGACGTTACTCAAAGGTGTACAGGAAAGACTCATTAAGAGGAAGCAGAATGAGGATTTTAATAGCTTTATTCAAGCACCTCAACTGGGAGAGGTATATGGTGATACTCAATGCCTACTTCACTTTGAAAAGCTGCTTTTAGCCCATACATAACACAACTCTATTACATCTTCCAAATTACTATTATTATTTGTGCCACTGAGTTTGAATTGACTCATAGCTGACCTTACAGTGGGTTTTCAGAGGCAGTAAACTGCATGGAAGGAGAGTGCAAATCTTTCTACTGCAGAGTAGCTGGAGAGTTCAAACCACATCCCTTGGGGATTGTAGCACAGGTTCTTACCAGTAGGCCCCCTAGAGTACCTGATTTTTATCATTTGCTTCTTTATCACCTTACACTTTTTGCCCATTTCCATTTCTCTCAATATCATGTGTATTGCATAGTTCAGTGTTCAAATTACATGCAAATTAAGAGCAAAAGACTTCTAAATAAAGACCCCCACATGTAATTTATTTGAGCAAAATTAATAAATTTTAAAGTATGAGATTTATCCTATCTATTTGGCCACTCAGCAGACCTTACTTGTTCACCCAACTTTGGAAATTTGGAAAATAGAAATACCCTTAATCCTCCCAACAGCACTACATAGTGATATTATTACTAGTCCACTATTACAAACGAAAAAACCAAGTACACAGGATGATATGCTACTTTACTGCAATGAGCACACAGTGTGGGACTCTTAATATTTTAACCAAGTAGCATCAGTGATTAAAGTCGTTGTTGCTAGGTCCCATCAAGTAGCACATAACTCATAACCCTATGACCAATAAATCTGAACCCCATACTGACTTGAACCGTGTGGTGTCATCTACAGGACTGCACTGCCAACCCAAAGGCATCATTTCTCTGACAGTTTGAATCCATCAGTAATTCTGTAGGGAAAAGATGGACAATCTCCTCCTGTGAGATTTACAGCCTCTAAAAATTCCCTGAAAGGTCAGTTATGAGTTGGTTATGACTCAAAGTTTGTAAGAGTTAGGAGTTTATCGAGTCTTACACCTACTGCTAACATTTACAAAAGTCAGTGAATGAGGTTCCAGGCTAAACACTCACACATTTTACTTAATTTAACACTCATGAAAACTACTTAAAGTATGTATAATTATTACCCTTATTTCATAGATGAAGTAACTAAAACTCTAGATCACGCATATGTAGCTAGTAATTAGTCAAACCTAACAAGTCAAACCCAGCTCTGACTGATAACACTTAATAGTTCACAGTTCTGCATCCCATAAAATATTCTCAGCAAAGAACTCTAATTTTATGAATCATGACTAACATTGGTACAACATATCCATATTTACTTTTTAACTCCATCAATTTGAGAAAAACAATAAAGAGAAATAATTTTTCTTAATGAGTAATACATACAAATCCCCTCCCAGTCCTTACCCCTTAGCCAATGACATCCTGATTCATATGAGGACTGTTTATCCCTTTGCTAAAAAGCAATTTTTACAGTTGTGTTCAGTATAAATCTTTTCACAGCTACCAGTGATGGTGGGAAATACCTTAGATAACTCTGAGGAGTAAAAGACTTGAACTCTAATGTAAGTTTCAAAAGTTTATGTAATATGTACCATACCACACCACAACAAATGTTGAATAAAAACATCTGGGGAAGATCGGGAAATGATATAATATTCTCTCTACATGACACAGCTCTTTAAGAAGCTACATTAGCTCTGTACACTATATTTATTCCAAGAGGCCAAGAAAGTCTGTTTGCAGATTTTGTTTGTATCCAAAAAGGCCAAAATTAAAAACTGAAAGAACAAAGCTGTCTTCTGTTTTTCTGAACACGCCTACATGTTAAGGCAAGATAATTCATCACTGTCATCTATATGTTAAGATATTTTTTTCCTCTAGCCCTTGTCTCACTTTCTTCTACCCAAAGCCTTAGTGAATTATGACCCTTGGGACAAAAATGGTGGTAATTATGAAAATAAGCAAAGGATTCTTTCTTCTGTACCTTCTTGAGAGACAAAATTAGGAAGTTTCGCAGAAACTTCACACAACTGACTATATTTTTAAGTCTTTTTTCTACTTTACAATTCACCTGACAAGCTTTATCTTCACTCCTGAACTTATCTTTAATATTCTCATTCTCTGCAACTCCAGTGTCACTACTCAAGGAAAGCAACCAGCAGGAAAAGGATTTTATAAAATTCAACAACCTTTCATGATTATTAAAACAAAAATCTCTCAGTAAATTGAGACTAAAAGGGGACTTCCTATGTATATTAAGAGAATCTACAAACATAAATTTTGCATTATACATAATAGTGAAAACCAAATGTTTTCAAATCAAGGCAAGGATAATCACTCTCACCATTTCTACTCAACACTGAATTGTACTTTGTTAGTGAAATAAAGCAAGGGGATACACACACACACAGAGCATTCAGACTGGACTAGAAGTAAAAGAGAGGAAATTTATCATCTATATAAAAAATCCTATAGAATGTACAATAAATGTGCTAGAGTAAGAGCACAAGTAAAAGCAATTCTGTATGTGAGCAATGAATAATGAAAATTAAGTTTTTAAAAAAGTATCATTTAGAGTAACTCAAAAACAAGAAATAGCTAGGCATAACTCTGATAAAATATGTGCAGATACTATACACTGTGTGGAGTTTATCTTTCAGTATGACTTTCCTAGTTTGCTATGTAGATGGGCAAGAATATGCAAAGAGAGTGCTAGTCTATCTATAAGGGGATTGGCGTTCTCCTAAACCATAAAGAGATTGCTAATCTCACTAATCCACAAGAGGACTGGCTTGTTTTGCCATTAAATTGAGCAACTCAACAGCAGCAGGAGACACCTCCCCACCATCAGCAAGGAAGAGAAGCCTCACCACCACCAGGAAAAGAGCAATCAAGAAGGCCTACGGGACCAATAGCCAAAGCAGCCACAGCAGAGAACGAGAGATGGGACCTTGGGACAGCTGTATCACTGGAATTAATAGCCTTTGCCCAAGTCTGTTGGACAAGGGGGGAGGCAGTATTGGCAGAACTGAGAACTTTCAAATACTGGCCTAAAGCCCTGAGGCTCAAGGTTAAGGTGCCTGTGAGCACATTTAGAAGCTGTCCTGACTGTAATTTGCTACTAACCTTTTGATTTCCCTAACATGGTTCTGTGTGGTCTGTGAGCTATCGTATCTGATTCTGGACCCAATAAAGCTGTGCGATTGGGGCTGAGATGAGTAGAAAGAGGTATGGGAGGGTTGGGGGGCATGTCTGACCTCATGGGAATTGGTTTTGTGTTACTGATGTTTTTGAGGGGGACAGTTCCTATATATGAATTTGGTAAAGATCAGACATGGCCTTCCCTACATGGCCCTTGCTCTTTTTGCACTGATGTTGGTATGTGCCAATGAATAGCCTGTGACTCATAGCGACCCTATGCACAATAGCTCTGAACCCTACACTATCCAGAGTTTTAACCTAACTGTCTCCAACACACCTACTCCCATTACCCTAGTTACTGTTATTAATCCATCTTATCATGTGGTCAAGTGATTTTCAATGAAGATACAAAGGAAAGTTGTAGAAAACAAGATACTCAACTCAAAATATGTTAAAACAACTGAAGTCCATATGTAACAAAATAAAATACAACTTCTAAAATTGTTGTTGTTCTATGTGTCATCACATCACCTGTGACCCATAGGGACCCTATGTACAGGAGCTCTGAAGCCTTCCCTGTCCTGACCCAGTTTTACTAATCCCAACACACCTATTCCCATTGCCCCTGTTACTATTATCGATCCACCTCATCTGGGGTCTTCCTCTCTGTGCTGTCCCTCCACCCTTATACAATACCTCATACCATATATAAAGCCTAATTCAAAATGAATCACAGCCCAAAATGTAAAACTTCAAATTATAACATTTCCAGAAGAAAATCTTTCTGACTTTGAATTAAGGACAATTCCTTAACTATACCACCAAAAGTACACCCATAAAATTTAAAGGTAGATATAAATTATATACAAAAACTAAGAGACTGTTGCCTTTGCCAAAGTCACCTAATAAACATATCCTAAGAAAGGTGAAGTCTACTATTAGCAAATTACACCTTTAGTTTCAAAATGAAAAAAAAAAATCGCATTACGTAGAAATTTCTACCAAAAACATCTAATAGCACTGATGCTGTAATTTCTGATCCCTAACCTTAAAATGTATCTATCTACAAATCAATGAGTATAACTTGTGCACTCTTAATGTAGTTATATCATAAAGGCTATGGTTTTTCTTAAAATGTAAGACCATAATCTTTCCTAATTTAACTCTGCAGCCATTACTTAAAACTTCCATTCATTTACTCAGCTTTATATAAAGATTATAAGATCTTTAGTTGTCAATTCTATTATCTATATACCATATATAATATAATCAAGTAAGTCTTTGTATTGTACTCAGAGAGATATATAAGGAGGTCTAGCGGCCTGTAGTATCTCAGAGAGATATATAAAACTATGTAAGAGGAGTTATATCTGATTTCCACCTCGGAGGAATCAGCTTTAGACTGAAACTTCATTCTGATAATGTTAAGGAGGTCAGATGATTATGTACCATTTTCACGTATCTACTGGTGGCATAGTCTGGAGGAAGTTGTGCTTGCTAACTCAAAGGATTTCCTTCTTAGGTAATTCATATCCAGCAGCAGTTCCAGGGCAGACAGAAAGGCAATCTCCTCCTGAGAAATTTACAGCTTCAAAAACCCAGTGGAGGGTCAGCTATGATTGATTCAGGTCGTCAATGAGTTTAAAGTTTTTTTTTTTTTTCAAAACGAAACAACGTCCTTTTCAAAACTTTGAATCATCAGTGCCTAAAAACGGTAAACAAAGCTTATGCCTGATCCAGGCTATGGTCTTTGCAATTACTTGCTATGCATCAGAGAGCTGGACAATGGCTATGGATGACAAAATAAGGACTGACTGATGTCTTTGAGTTGTAGTCCTGGAGGAGAGTGTTAAAACATTCAGAGAACAAGTAGGTTTGTCCTAGGGAGGGTGAAACCAAGCTGCTCCTTGGAGGCAAGGATTTTTAAGCTCTATCTCACATATTTTGGGCATTTTGTCAGAAGGGACCAGTCCTTGGAGAAAGGCATCATGCTTGAAGTATGGAAGAACAGTTCAAGAGAGAAAAACCCTGAAGGATATGGACTGACAAAGTGGGGTAATGGGCTTAGGTTTGTTAGAGACAGCAAAACTGGCTCAGGATAGGACAAGGTTCAGAGCTACTGTACACAGAGTCACTTATGAGTCACAGGCGACTCTATGACATACATAACCACCACCACCACCACCAGACATTCAAGACTCTCTATGATCTGGTGTCAATCTATTTGTCCAACCATATTTCACCATTCTCAAACACAAATCTTCATTAGGGTAGGATGGCCTCAGTGTCTATAGATTCTTTTTTCTGAATGCCCTCCTTGGATTATTTTGGCTAAACAATCTAAAGGATGGGCATCTCTGGTTGTTCAAATCTACTGGCAGGGGAAAATCTCCTAGGGAAAAAGATGAATGTCTCCTCTTGTCTTGATTTATTGCCTCAGAAACCCAAAGGTTTGCTATGAGTTGGAATTAACCTTATAGCAGTGAGTTTGAGCCACTATCTCATTTCAAAGGCTATCACCAATCTTTTTCCTGTAATTATTTGAAGACATACTGACTTCACTCTTCTATGAATTCATGTCCATTCACTTCTTATGGTATTCATTTGCCATTATACACGTCCTTACTAATCTAAAATATTTTATCAATAACTTTCTGGAAAAGGTAGCTGTGTTTATGTGGGTTTCCGTTTTGTTCTGTTTTGTTTTTTACAATTAGAAATTTAAGCAAGAGGCACGAGGCCATTCATTAAGATATGCAGCTGTATCATACTCTTCAACTATCAGAATTGAACACAAAGCTAACACAGGGGAAGAATACAAATAGTTAACTGAATTTCCTCTTCGGAGGCCACAGTACCAAAAAGAAAGAACCTCAGACTACTTTTCAATTCTCCCACATTGTATTATATTACCGTGGAGTCAAAACCAACTTATATCTGACCTGCCAGCATGTTTTCAGAGGCTGCAAATTCCACAGGAGATGACTGCCCATCTTTCTCCCAAAGAGTCACTGGTGCCAGTCTTTGGGTTGAGAGTGCAACCTCATATTCATCAGGCCAAATGTTTTCTAATTTCTCATATATGTCACATACTCTCCCTGAAAAGATATAAATATCACAACAAACACAAAAAACTGTGCTGTGTCTTATTTTTAAACCTTGAAGAGCAACAATCACAGTACTTAGTATACCCCCACAGTAGGTAGGCAATATTCCTATCAGATTTCTTACAAGCAGCATAAAAGCAGCTAATATATACTTCTTGGCTCCATGTAAAATCATTCTAGAAATTCTTCCTATTGAAAAGATTTATTTTTCATCATCTTTGGCACTAATTCTAGAATGCTTTCTGCCAGGTCCCATGCCCCAATAAATATGCATCCACAAGCAATTATGGAGATAGATAGCTTATGGGGAGGGGGCACTCTTTGGTCAGGTCCCAGTGCTGGCCTGTGGTTAGGGGGAAAAGAAGAGTTGGGGGAGGGGTGTGGCCCTGTGATTAATCACTGCCCATTCTGCTTAGGGGTATTTATCACAGCCCGCTGTCAGGTAAATCACTGGAAAAACACCTCTTCAGTAATTAATGTGAAGTGACGGATGGACAGCCCCTGGGCCCATTAATCAGGAACATCAGCAGCCTACTGAGATTATGAATGTCAGGATGCATAAACTGCTGGTGGATCAATAGGCCCAGGAATTCATCCAAGGCTCTCATTTCCGAAGCATCTCCGGTACATTAGGCTCCCTCAACCCCTCCCCCAATCTGAAATGAAAAGCAAGGCTTCAGAACAAAGAGCAGGAGCTACTGAGGTCTGAGTGACCATTAGTAAGAAAACAGTCAAGGAAATTGGTCATGGCAAGCGAAGGTACCACAATAAGCAACAAGAACACAAAAAGCTATCCTGACCACCAGGTGCTCTCAGAAGGCTCACAGCACTGGAAAAACAGAACCACCAGAAGATACAGTTAACATTCAATTACTTGGAGGGTGATTGCCCATTGTGGGATCAGTCAGCTTCTTGCTTCTAATCTTTTCCCCATTTTTTGCTCCACATTTTCTCTTTCCTTTCACATTAGTACTACTAATAGAGAAGAGAGAAAAAGAGAATGGAAAATCAACTTCTGATATTTGACAACCTTAATAAAAATTCTAAATTTAGGAGGAGAAAGAAAAATAATTTGTATAAAATAAAATCACTGAATTGTCTTTGAATTTAATTTCACCTCATCTCTTATTACCACTCTTATTGCCAACAGAAATGTCCAGTGTTTTCAAGCAAGGGAAAGGGGTCTTCCAGAATTCATTACTATTTACAAAGCATCCTACCAATATAAGATACAGGTTAAAAAGGTAAGTTGTGGAGTAAGTTTCCAGCAAAATGAAATCAGTTCTTAATTCTATTTCTTCCCCAAGTCAAACAAAAAAATTCTCTATCAAAGGGTCTGCTTTACTTGCAAAACATTCTGCAACAGAGAGAGACTTGCCTCCCCAAGTTTAGGGTGATTCTGTATGGGGAAATAAGGCTGTGCTACTGCCTCATACTGAATACATTCTGGGCTCAGTGACGGGAAGGAGACTGCACTTGCTGCCACATCCCGCCAAACCCCAGTGCTGTGCTTTGTGGTCAGACTCGGGCCAGAGGTGCAATTGTTGGTCAGAAAGTGTCTCAGAGTTAAGGCTGCCTGTTCCGCTAAATCTCATTTCATCCTATTGATGGATGGATGGACAGATGGCTGTTTGGTGAAAGCAGCATTATCACCCAGCTTCTATGGAGCCTCTGAATGATGGATAGCTCTCTTTCTACTTTCTCCAAACCACCATCGATCCAAGCCATATTTCAGCGGTCAGAAACTCACTAATATTAAGACACACAATCAGGTTAAGTTACAAACTCAGTAATATTAAGACACACAATCAGGTTGTTACCTGCAAGTGTAAACCCAGAGAACAGAAATCCTAACACCTATACTTTCCTGTCATGAAACAGGCTGAAAATGTTAGTTTCATTCTTTCTACCTGCTAACCCAATGAATTCAGATAGCTCAAAACTGAAGGGCTACCTTCCTAGAAGCACTTGAAAAACTAGCTTCTCTGCCAAATTATTTACTAGCTGGTTCTAGGAAATGAATTCTGTAGTAGTCATGAGCAGATCTTTGAATATGTGCAATCAGTGTTTGTGTGACACTGTTAGAACTGTACTAAATGCCTAGAATTTGTCACTCATCTTAAATATGTGGGAAGCCTTGGATATGCCAAAAAGACTTTATCCACCAAAACAAGGATGGTGCTTTTAAAACTGGGATTGGTTAAAATTGTTTTTTACATAATCCCAAAATGTTCTTCCCATCCAGTTGGTCTGGCTGTCTTTACTGTTATGTGTACATATCATTAGTACTAATCGTTGCCTGTTTTTCCAGCAACTTCTGCATCCTTTTGCTCTGTCACTGTTTCTTCCATATTGTCAAACTTGTACAACTGGACTTTGTATCAAAGTTATTTCCACTGATGTGGCTCTTATAACTTTGTGATACGGATGTCCAGAACCCGAAAGTCCCTTTTTTGTTGTCTGTATTATTCTTGGTAAATTTCTATTATCTCCTTAATCAGGCTACCCTGGCTTGGCCCCTAATTCTGGCTCTTCTGGTTGACTTGCTACCCCCTGTGTTTACACACACACACACAAATAATTTGTTTATATGTGTAATGTCTCCGTGGAGTGACAGATACAGTTCTTCTTGCTGTCATATTGTTGTTGTGTACAGTCAAGTCAGAACCAACTCAGAGCTGACCCTCCAGTGGCTTTTCAGAGGCAGTCAACTACACAGGAAGAGACTGCTCATTCTTCTGCAGAGCAGTTGGTGAATTCAAACTTTGTGCCTTTCGATTGCAGCACAGCTTCTTACCACTAGGCCAGAACTCCCTTCTTGCTGTCAGAGTAGTTTATTTTAACAAGGATGATGATCATTTTCTGATTTACTTAAAGGACCAGAACTATAAAAGGTTCAAGCTCTTCTAAGCAAGAGTTCAGATCTTAACTTTGAAACAGTAGTTTAACCAAATGAAACAATAAAGCTTTTTGCAACAAAAAAAAACCAACAGTAGTTTAATGATGCCTTTGACTTGTGGTGCTGGTGAAGAGTACTCAATATATCCCATGGACTGTCAGAAAAACCAAACAAATCTGACTTGAAGGAAATGCAACCAGAGTACTCCCTGGAAGCAAGGATAGTGAAACTTTCTCTCACATACTTTATGCATGTTGTCTTGAGGCAGTAGTCCTTGGAAAAAGACATTACACTGAGAAAAGTGAGGGTCAGGTAAAGAGAGGAATATCCTCAATGAAATGGACTGACACAGTGACTATGACAATGGACTCTAGCATGGCAGAGATTGTAAGGCTAGAACAAGGTTCTGATCTGTTGTTCATAGAATCACTAGGAGTCATAGTTGACTCAACAGTACCTAACAAGAACAACTTTTTAATAATGTCTTATTAAGGATAACAATTCCCTTCACATAAACATCAAAAAACATAATCTTAAAATTTTATTACTAAAAGGGATTGTGTAGGTCAGAATCTAACATTCTAACTTTTCAGAAAAGAAAACTAGGATCAAAGGTTGTACTGTCCATGGTTATAAAAATACTAAGTGGCATACAACAACTAAGATAATAAGGGCTGAGTGTTGTCTGGGCTGTGTGGTGATTTGTTTTGTTTTGAGGGGAGAAGACAGAAATAAATGAATGTGGCCATTCATACCACTATGCTTCTGATTAAATTGTCCACGTTTTGTCCGTGAGCCATAATCTTAAGAGAAAATCAGATCAATCCCTGACATATAGCTGTCTCTGTTCTTCTCTTTACCCTTCCTTGTGGGTTTACACTAGACCTATGCAGCAATTGAAAAGAAAAGGCAGGAAGATGTTCAATACAAGAAGAATCAGAAGAGTAAGGGTGCTGCTTTTCATCTTCAAGGATGTCCTATTCTGGTCAAACACAGAGCACGACCTCACTGACTGGACTTCACCCTCTGGTGGCCAAAGTTTATCACTACTACATTTTCTGATTGCCACACTACCTTCATGTAGCTGGTTGGTTCCAACCCAATGGTACACAGTAACAACGACATAGCTTAAAAGGGAGCTCTCTGTTGGCTTGTGGTTCTGTATTCCGTACAGTCAGAATCAACCTATAGCTGACCATGGGTTTTCAGAGGCAGTAAACCCCACAGGAGATTGTCCATCTTTTTTTCCACAGAGCAGCTGGTGAATTCAAACCTTTTACCTTTGGGATGGCAGTGCAGCTCCTTACCATTTGGCCACCAGAGCTCCCAAGGATAAGCTAAAGGTTGGTTCCAACTCAAAAGATACAACAACAACAAAGCTTAAAAGGACTACTGGAAATCACATTGTATAACCTCATCTTAAAGATAAGAAAATCTGCCAAAAAAAATCAATCTAAGTTAATGGCTATGTGAGCAGGAACTGAGACCAGGGCCAAGATTTCCAACCAACTAAACTAGTAGTTGTATTACTACAAAGTTGCCTTACTCATTTCACTCAGTATATGCTAAAGATATAATAGCTGAGCAACGTTTAATCATAAAGTTAATTGTGCTGCAAAAATAATGACTTAATGCACACTGAAATATATTATCCATATAAAAGTTCATCTCCAGTACTATCACAGATTAGAATGAGTCTTTTCTACCTTATTCCTACAAAAAATGTGCCTCTCTACAACTAGGAGAAGATAAAATAGATGAATGGGACCTTCTAAGAATCAAATCCCTATGCACATCCAAAAACTTCTCCAACAGGGTAAAAAGGGAAGCCACAGACTGGGAAAAAGTATTTGGTAATGACATGTCAGATAAGGGACTTATATCTAGAATTTACAAAATACTTGAGCACCACAACAAGATAAAAGTAAATAATCCAACTGAAAAATGGGCACAGGATATGAACAGACACTTCACCAAAGAAGACATTCAGATGGCCAACAAGCACATGAAGAAATGTTCACAATCCCTAGCTCTGAGATGCAAATCAAAACAACTATGAGATATCATCTCACCCCAGTAAGAAGTGCAAATTTTAACAGAACAGCAAGCAACAAATGCTGGTGAGGTTGTGGAGAAACTGGAACCCTTATTCACTATTGGTGGCAGTATAAAAAGGTGTGGAAAGTGGTGTGGTGCTTTCTCAAAAATTTACAAATAGAGATACCATTTGACCCAGCAACTCCACTACTGGGAATACACCCCAAAGAAATCATAACCGACATCCAAGCAGATATATGCACACCCATGTTTACTGTGGCTTTATTCACAATAGGAAGGAGTTGGAAACAACCTACGTGCTCATCAACAAACGAATGGATAGAGAAGCTGTGATATACTCACACAATGGAATACTATACTGCACTGAAAAACAAGGAACTCATGCAATATTATTCAAAATGGGTGACCGTGGAGGACACTACGCTGAGTGAAATATCTCAGTCACAAAAGGACAATACTGCATGGTGCCACTATTGTAGAATGGGAATGACAGCAGGGTTGGAGTAAGACTGAGGAAAAACTGGATAAATTATGTATACTGCATTGAAACAGATGAGGGAGAGAACAGTTTAAAAGTGATATATGATAGGGTATTATGGTTATCACAAGAGTCCAGAATTAAGGTTGCATAGTGGAGTGTACTCTGGGTGGTGGGGAGGTTTGCAGGGGGTTGTATACCAATGAAAGATTTTTTCTTTTCAAAGAGAGGAGTGAACTAGGGGAGAGGGGTGGACAGGGAGAAAAGTGCAACAATGAATGAATGGAAACCTAAAATCTCTGTAAATGTTCATTCAAATTAAAAAAAAAATGTGCCTCCTACTCTGGGTAAAAACTCTATTATCATCACTATTCTAAGTACCATAAAAATATAATTCCTTAATATTTTAAAATTGAAATTTAACCAGGTAAGTAGCCTGCATTTGGTAATAAAGAATGACAATCCTTTGAATTCATGTTTCTACATACTCCCTAATTTCATGGAAAAGCTGTTTTATTTGCATTAACCAATTATGTTTTAGGACAATTTTTTTATACTCACCTGCAAAGCTATCTTAAACCAACACAAAGATTCTTTCCTTTCATAAAAGGCCTTATTAAAAGTTTCTATTAAGACAGATCTACAAAGCCACGCCTAAGAGAACAACGGCCATTTTCCAAATATGCTGCTGTGAACCATGTCTAATTATGTTTTCTCTTTCATTAAGTCTTTCTACAAAACAAAAGTGAAGGAGTGCTAGAGCAGTACTACCAATAGTATGAGAGAGAGAGAAAAGAGAAAATGAACAAACTACCATTTAATGAGTGCGTACTATGTGGCAGAGTTGCTGTACAAAGTGTCCCAAGTACAATTCTATTCTCTCTCTTTCATTCCCATGAAGTTAGTTCTGACTCATAGCTGACTCTCCAGTGGGTTTAGTGGGTTATAAATCATACAGGATGAGACTGCCAATCCTCCCCTATGGTAGTGACCGAAGGATTCAGACCACAAGTAGTGTTGCCTTCAGATTAGCTATGCAACTCTTTATGGGCTCCTCTACATAAGGAGCTATGCTGGTGTCACAGTAAGAAACTAGCTGCAATCCCAAAGACAGGCAGTTCGAATCCACCAGGTGCTCTGCAAAAGAAGGATGAGCAATCAATCACCTCCTGTGCAATTTCAACTTGATGGCACACAACAATTATCTGTTTTACAGGCTTAATTAAGTTACTAAATATCACACAGCTTCTAAATGTTGCTTAGGATTCCTAACTCCTTGTGTTTTAACTACTACACTTGATTGTTTCATATTGAGCAGGATGGTCTGTCTCAAAATAAATTTCACAAAAGTTTACAAATTACTTAAAACTGTAACTATAAAGTAACTAGAGAGAGCTCTAAGACCACTGCAGAAAAAGGGAGAAACCAATCAGGATAAGAACAAAAGAATTTAAACGTTTCCATGGCACACCTACTTCTACTAACCTTCTAGATTTGAAAGTGCTGACAATCATAATTCACTATGATCTCCGAAACTTCCTCATTCACCTTGCCTCACCCTCCAACCATATGGTGAAAAACCTCACCAGGTGTCAGGAAAAACTCCCTCCCTTTATTCCCCGTAAGAATAACCTCTACCACTGCCGACTAGGACCCCAAACCAACTATATGAAAATGTTATCCTTCTCTACATACATCTTTTCAACAGGCACACATGATCATGGCAATAATCTAACAGGGTAGTAACACGTTCTTAGACTGAGGAAGCTTTAAAGACAAATCCAGGATATATTTTGAAATCTGGCTCTTAAAAACAGAAGAAACTTATACCACAAATACCAACTCTAGATAGTATATTCAGATGCCATCTTAAAAAGAACAATAGTCTTTAACATTACTCTTCCTTATTCATTTGGTCTGTTTTTCCACAGTCAGAGTATAACTTATACAACATGATCAAACTGTTCACCAAAAACATTTGAGTACCAAGGCAATAAAGATATAGGATACCTAATTCCATTAAGATCTTGGCAGCCTCCAATACATAAGCATACAAATTATGACATGAAAAGGGTTTTCTCACAACATAACACAATTCATGCCCCCAACTTATTTCACAGTCCACTGGCTGTAGCTGCCATGCATCAGCACCAACTGATTTCACGCTTTACAAGCTGGGAAACAGTCCACAGCTTAGTCTCTTTCACACTCCAGTGGCATGGTAACCTCAAGGCTCACCAACTTAACTGCTCGAAGTTTAATGTTGGCACCTATTTATTACTGACCACCTCAAAAGCAGTCAGATCAGATCAAAGCTTTAATATAACTAAATAGTAAGCAATAAAATATATAATAAAAAGTTACAAAGAATAGTCTAGTTCCTATACCAAATATTAATGAGTAGGAGAGAGCAAAGAAGAAAATAGAAAAGTTTCTCCTACATCTTTTTTTCCCTAACCCATAAGGCAGTGTTCTGTGTGTCCCCTAGTCCTTTGAAATTAGTTCCTCTTCTAGATCTAACTCGGATTAAACTAAGTCAAGTGATCAATGATTAGAACTATACTTCAAACCTAGTATACTAGGTTTGTACTGGATCACTGTACTGGAACATGTTTTCCCCCTTTAGGATTCACAGATGAAGCTAACAAACCAATGAGTAAATGCTGACATTTATTTACTCAATCTAGAAAGCATACTAGATCTAGTCGAGAATGTACACATGCTTTCTAAAAATTGTGAAATAAAATAGTTATTCCATCTAACAGTTTTTAAAAACCCAAAACTCCAAACACCATGACTACTCACAGTGACCCTATGAACAATAGATCTGGACCTTGCCCTAACCTGTGCCATTCTCATCATCTCTAATATATTTGAGCCCTTTGTTACAGTCACTGTGTCAATCCATCTCATTCCAAACATGATGGCCTTTTCCACGGACCAAGCCCTCCTAATAATATGCCCAAAATTTGTGACACGAAACTTTACTATCTTTGATTCCAAATATCAGCCTGGCTGCACTTTCTCAAGACATATTAGTGTGTTCTTTTGGCAGTCCATGGGATGTTCAGAACTGTTTTCCAACACCACAACTCAAAGACAACGATTCTTCTGTAATCTTTATTCAATTGCTGAATTTCCAGAAGCAGAGCAAGTAACTGAAAAGACCATGGCTTGGATCAGAAGCACTTTAGTTTTTAAATTGGTATAACTATCTCCTCTCGATCCTTGTGAATGCCAAATGTGGCTGATGAGAAATCAAGAAAACAGTTTCTTTGCAAATCAGACAATGAAAATACCAGATAATTTTTCAGTAACAGTCTCCTACCATAGGAATGTCTTATCTGTGTTTCACTGACTATGCAAAGGCATTTGACTTTGTGGATCACAATAAATTGCAGCTAACCCTGAGAAAAATGGGAATCCCAGAACACCTAATTGTGCAAATATGAAACCTATACTTGGACTAGGAAGCAGTCCTCGGAACAGAGCAAGGAAACACAACACATGGTTCAAAATCAGGAAAGAAGTGCATCCAGATGTGTCCTGCCTCCATACCTTTTCAATCTATATGCAGAAGAGATTATTCGGGGAGCTGGACTTTATGAGGAGGAAAATAGCATCAAGGATTGGAGGAAGATTTATCGACAACCTGTGTTAATAGCAGATGATAAACCTTGCTTGCAAAAACTGAGGACAGCCTGAAGCATTTGCTGCAGAGGGTTAAGGACTATAGTCTGCAATATGGACTGAATGAAGCTCAACATCAAGAAAACAAAGAATCTCACCACTGGGCCTATTGGCAGTACCATGATAGATGGAGGAGAGAGTGAGACTGTTAACAATTTCAACTTGCTCAGTTTCACAATCTTGGCACCAGCAGTCAGGAAATTAAAAGACAAATTACATTAGGAAAATGTGCTGCTGGGGACCTCTCCAGAGTGCTGAAGAGTAACGATGCCACTCTACATATTAAGGTGTGCCTTATCCAGGCAATGGACTTCACAACTACTTGCTATGCATCAGAGAGCTAAACAATGATCAAAGATGACAGAAGAATAATTGCTATCTTTGAGTTGTGGTGATGGAGAGGAGTACTGAACATACCATGGATTTCCAAGAGAATAAACAAGTCTGTCCAGGAGAGGGTAAAACCAAGCTGCTCCTCGGAGGCAAGGATTCTTAAGCTCCATTTGACATACTCTAGGTATGTTGCTAGGAGGGACCAGTCCTTGGATAAGGACATCATGCTTGGAAAACGCAGCAGAGGAAGACTCCAGATGAAATGAGTTACACAGTAACTGGGGTAATGAGGGTAAATGTGTCAGAGGCAGCGAGAGTGACTCAGGATAGAGAAGGATTCAGAGTTACTGTACATAGGGTCACTATGAGTCAGAGTTGACTAGATGTCATTTAACAACAATGACATCACAAAAATAGTAATTTAAAATACAGCTTTATCTTCAGAGAAATACTCTTAAGAATACTACAAAAAGCTCTGAAAAGGAAATAATCTACTGGAATAATCACAGGTCTACTTCTTAAACTGCATTCTAATCTATTCTTTTCATGATACAAAAAGAGACAAATACTAAAGATTAGTAAAAGCTAGTAACAAAATAAATAACAGCATTTTCTCATTGTCAAACAAATATCGTTTATATTGTATTGTGATCTATGCAGTACACAGATCACAGTAAAGGATCATAGTAGTGGAGATTATAAAGTCGCACTATAAGTAACAACATAGCTTAAAATACATGACTAAAAATACAGTGCCTGCCTTAAATTGTCTCTACCTAATTGAGAAGATAAGAAATGAAAAGGAGTAAAAAAGCATTGCTCTAAGGTAGTATATAATAACCAAATAAGAGACAAAGAGAAAAGCAGTAAATAAGAGAAACCCAGAGAATAGAGTTACCACTACAGGCCTGAAACGGTTGAGGAAGACATCATAAATGCAGAATCAAAGTCAAGTATTTAGAAGTGGATATCCACATCAAATCACTGACTGAAACTTGACTTAGCAGTGAGTCTTGTTAATAAATTATTTGTTAATTAAAAAAAAAAAAAAAAAGAAGTGGATATCCAAACAGAAAATCCAAGCCCAAAGCCATTGCCTTTGAGTCCAACTCAAAATTCAATTTCAACTCAAAATAACCTTACAGAACAAAGTAGAGCTATCCCCTGGAGTTCCCAAGGCTGTAGCCTTTATGTTACCGCTATGTACCATCAAGTCAAAACTGACTCATAGCTGACCCTCCAGCGGGTTTTCAAAAGCTGTAAATGGCACAGGATGAGACTGTCCATCTTTCTCTTGTGGAGCAGCTGGCAGATTCAAATTGCTTGCATTTGAATTGGCAGCACAATTTCTTACCTTTAAAGCCCCAGGAACTCCTTGAATTATTAAACAGACTGATGGATCTTTCTCCTGTGGAGCACCTGGTGGGTTTGAATTACCAGCCTTTCAGTTAACAGCCTAGCACTTTAACCAACATGTCACTATAATTTCTTAAGCAGAGAATAGAGGAACACATTCTACCCTGAGCAATGTGAAGAAGCAATGATCCAAGTGGTATGTTCTGGAGATGGTACAGAAACTACCCTAGACAGCAATGATAGATTTTGCCAAAAGGATTATATTCAGGCTGGAGGGCCTTCAATACTAGCTTTAGGAACAGATTATCTATGCAGAAGAGTCAAGTTTAGACCTACAGATAATTCCTCAGTAGGGATGTGGTGACAATCAGTAGCAAGCTGCACTGCTAACTCAAAGGCCAAGCATTTCCGATGGTTCGCATTCACCAGTGGTTCCTTGAAAGAAAGATGGGCAGTTTCCTCCCATTGGAATTTACAGTCTCAGAAACTACCGGTGAAGGGTCTGGTGAGTCAGAATTTACTCAACGAGTTTTTAACAACAGAACAAAGAAAGTAAGGCAATAAGCAATCAGAAAATTGATAGCTCTTAATCTAATGGTCACTTAATCAATGCCCAAATGGTGGCATATGTTACCCTAAAAACAGACACAGGAGTATCAAGAAAGATAGGATCCAAAACAATGTACTTCAAATCTAATAACACTTTCTGAACTAAACAGTTTACCTTTGGAGAGCAATCAAAAGCATTAATCCAGGAAAGAAACTTAGCTTGCCCCACGCCAAGTTCTATTCCATAATCCAAATATGATTCAGAAATTCTTTCCTTAATTCTAGAACTCTGGTGGCCTAGTGGCAAGAAGCAGCACTGCAATCCCAGAGGCATGCGGTTCAAGGTCACCAGCTGCTCCTTGGGAGAAAGATCTCCTCCTGTGGGGTTTATTGCCTCTGAAAACTGGCTGGAGGGTCAGCTATCCGACAGAGAATGAATAAACATATAAAAATATGTATGTATATACATGTTGTTGTTATGTGCCGTCGAGTCGCTTGCGACTCAAAGTGACCCTATGTACAACAGCCCTAAACTCTGCTCTGTCCTGTGCCAATTGCACTGTCTCTGACACTCCCATCCCAATTATCCCAGTCACTGAATCAATCCACCTCATAGAGGGCCTTCCCCTCCTGCGCTGTCCCTCCACATTCCCAAGCATGATGTCCTTCTCCAAGGACTGGTCTCTCCTTACAACATGTCCAAAGTATGTTACACGGAGTTTCGGAATCCTTGCATCCAAGGAGCCACCCAGTTTAACTCTTTCTAGGATTAATCTGTTTGTTTTCTTGGCAGTCCATGGTACTCTCAATACTCTTCTCCAGCACCACAGATCAAAACCTATGGTGAAAACCTATGATGTGCACATATACACACATATAAAAATATGTATATACAGTCATTTTATAGAAATATGTTGTTTTTGCTGTTGTAGTTCTATGCTATCAAGTCAGAAACAACTCACAGCTGATCCTCTGACAGATTTTCAGAGGCTATAAATAGCACAGGAGGAGACTGAAGATTGCCCATTTTTCTCCCGAGCAGCAGGTGATGTATTCAAACTCCCTACCTTTGGAATTGGTATACAATTCTTTATCATTAGACCACAAGATAGACAGATGGATACATACACACAGATATACACAAACACACATGTCATATGTGGTGTTATAAACTCATGGAGCTGGTTGAAAGTGCAACTCCCCTTACCCACTAAGCCGCCAGAGCTCCATATACAGACAGACATAGATACAGATGAGAAGTTTGCCTGGGATAAAGATATGTATTTATGTACTTTGGATGTAGATATGACATCTGGCCTCATTACCACACAACATATCCTGGAAAAGATAAATCTCATCCCCATTTCCTTGACCTTTGAGTCTTATCCTAGTATGAAGTGATACTTCTAGTCTCTTTAAAATGTTTCATTCTATCCAATTAGTACCTTCATGAAAAGAACCCTGTACTTCATAGTCTCTTTTTCATAACTTTTTATTGTGATTTGAATTAAAGTTTACAGAGTAGATTGTATGACAACTGCCAAATTGCATCAGTATCTTCCTACATCTCCATGTAGTTCTCATTTCTAGTCACCCTTCTCTTCTCTTGCTTCCTGCCTTCCGACTTTCATCTCTGGTAAATGCTGCCCTTGTGATCTTGTATAGTTAACCTTACAGTCTCAATGACTGAATAAAATAACACACCTTGAAAGGAAAAGTAAAATCCACTATTCCCATGACACCAAAAACACAAAACCACTCCAGCTGTTTCAGTCATATTATGAATAGAGCCTCATATATAGATAGCATCCATTCAAATTGTTCACAGGACCTAAGAGTTGGTCAGCACCTGCCTCACATCTTCCCCTCTCTATCACCTCTACAACTTACAGACAGACATCTACCTTATTCTGCTGTCCCTTTTCTTAACAATTCACAGGCTGCCACAGATTGTCAGCACTGTGTTTGGGGACTTGAGAAGTACTCTTGTGGGACAGCACAGTGTGTTAGTACAACATTTTCCCAGACACAATGTCACTCTTTATAGCCGGTTGCAAATTAGTTTCTACTTAAAAAAAATACTCGTATTAAGACAGTACAAGGAGATTTTAAATAACGAAGACTAAAACTCATCTTGGTTGGCTCTGAGGTCTGGGCAATTTCAGAGTCATACACAATGACATTTCAAGTCTCTATTCATCCTAGAAGGAGCCCAAGTCACACAGTGGTTAAAATACTTGGGTGTTAACTTGTCAAGGTTGTTAAGATCAATGGCTAAAACCCCCGGTCAGTCTTTGGAAGAAAGAGACAGCAGTCTACTCACTTAAAGATCTAGTCTCAGGAACTCTAAGGAGCAGCTCTCCTGCGGGGGCCTGTATGCAAGCAATAGGTAAAAAAATTGACACTAGAGGTAGCCCTAGTGGTGCGGAGATTAAATGGTTGTGGAATAAAAGGTCAGTATTTGAAACCACCAACTGCTCTATAGGAGGAAGATGTGGTAGTCTGCATACATAAAAAGTACAGCCCTTGGAACCTGATGAGGCAGTTTTACTCTGTCCTCTAGAGTCACTATGATTCAGAATTAAACTCAGTAACATTCAAGTCTGGTTTTAGTTTATTCAGACTAGCCACTACCTTTCTGATAGGAATAAAAGCAAGTAAGTTACTAAAACATGTTTCAAAAGAGACTTTTCCCTCCTTTATTTCAATGCAATGGCTCTTCTGATAGCTGAACCTCTACAGGGTTTTTTTGTTGTTGTTAGGTGTCACAGAGTACAGCCCATAGGGCCCCTAAGAAAAACAGGCTTGCGTCCTGCCCCATCTGTGTGCAGTTATTAAGGGTTTATTGTTCAAAATAGCTTCCCTAAGCACTGACTTTTGACTTTGTCATGTGGATGGGTGGGAATATGCAAATAAGGTGTGTTAGCCTATCCACAGGGTGACTGGCTAGTCTCACCATTAAATCAAGTAGATTCAGCAGCAGAATTTGAGAATCTCACCAACAAAGAAGAAATCACAAGAATGCAATATGTTCCCCAGGACCAGAGATTCTTATGCCAGGCAGATCAGGGCCAATGGGAACAGCAGTCACAGCAACTGCAGCAGAGAACCAGAAATGTGACATGAGATGAAGCTGACCTCGGAAATGCTATGCCACCAAACTAAAGCTAAGAGCTTCTTGCCCAAGTTTGTTGGAGGACTGGGAGAGGGGAAGGAGGACAGCCATAACTGGTAGGACTAAGAGCCTAAAGCTGAAGTCTGATGTGCCTGTGAGCACATTTCAGCAGCTGTCCTGAGTGACTGTACTCTGTTACTGTACTTTTGATTTCCCTTATATGGTTCTGTGAGGTCTGTGAGTTATTGCAATTGATTCTAGACCCAGTAAAGCAGTAAGATTGGTGCTGGCATGAATAAAAAGAGGTGTGGGAACTTGGGGAACATGTCCAACCTCACAGGAATTGGTTTTGTGTTGCTGATGTGTTTGACAGGGACAGTTCCCCTTTGTGGAGTTTGTATAGGTCAGATATGGTCATCTTCACGTGGCCCTTGCTCTTTTTACACTGTACCATCCTCATCATCTCTGACACACTTTAGCCCATGGCTGCAATCACTGTGTCAATCCCATCTTGTTCAATGGGTTTTAGGAGGCTATAAATAGCACAGGAAGAGACTGCTTATCATTCTCCCTCAGAATCAGAGTGGATTCAAACTGCCAGAGAGGCTTGGCCTTGGGTAAACAGTCAACTCCCTATAAACTATGTCGACACAGAGTTCTCTATATATCCCTAGGTCTAGTTCTATAAAAGCATTTGAAAAGAGATTCTAAAAAAAAAAAAAAAAAAGAAAGAAAGGAGATTCATCAGAATCAGTACATTATAGTCTCCATTCAGGTTTTTTCAAGTGCTTCCACAACAAATGAGATAATTATTTTCTAATGGTTGTTATGACCAATCATCTTGTTACTATTAAAGACTTTATCCTGTAGTTTCCTAGTTGCTATTGGCTGAAGTCAGATGCTAAAATAGACTGAACAGATAATCAGAGGATGTGAATAAGAAAAAAGTCTCACAAAATTGTATGTTACATCAACTCTGTCTTTATCAGTAAAAAAAAACCCATAATAATATAAAAACTGAATTAAGTTTTACAATATTTTCAGTTCTTTTTCATTTCTAAGTTCTTTGACAGTATTATTCATTTTACATTACTATACTTTATTTTTTTTCATTTATTATTAATTTCAGTAAAAATTTAGAAACTTTGGATTTCCATTCATTCACTGTTGTACTTTTCTCCACTCCCAAACTTCCCCCCTAGTACACTACCCTCTTGGAAAAGTAAAAGACAAATTTTTTGTTTTACAATCCCTCCCCCAGGTTCACTCCACCATGTAGCCTTCACTCTAGACTCCTGTCATGACAAAAATACCTAATCACATATCCTTTTTAAACAGTTTTCTCCCTCATCTGTTTCAATGCAGTATACATTATTGAACCCATCTTTCTCAGTCTCTCCCCAACTCCAAGGTCAGTCCTATTTTACAACAGTGGCACCATGCAGTATTTGTCCTTTTGTAACTGAGATACTACACTCAGTAAACTTTCTTGAGGATTTAATTTACTATCAATTCTTCCTGAATCGTTAATTAAATCCCAGCAATAACACTTCATCTTTGCTGCTCCCTATATGATATAGGGAGTCAAAGACTGAGAATGTTAATTCTCAATTTTTATACTGAAAGAGACTAACAAAACAAATCTAATAATCTAACTTTGAAAATAAGTTTCATTATTTAATGAGCCCCTGTTCTAGGCTCAAAAACAAACACAAAAAGAAGGTAGTTAATAGAACTTCTCTGAAAGATCTTAATTCTTAGTTGCTACTTTCAAGCTTGTTTTTAAAAGTAAAATGTTACAGAAATATCAAAGCACAACCAAACAAAACTAGAGCAAATAAACACTATTTCTATCATATGTGAAAGTACAGGCAAATGGCTTAGCAAATCACTGACATGTTTTTTTTTCTGGAAACAACCTCCATAGAGTATGCAAAAAAAAAAATGTCGGAAGGTAAAATGTGCAAAAAGTCCTTTCTAACAACAGTAATCTCGCCTGGAAAATAATAAAAACTATTTTTATAAAAATACACTGTATCAAGGACCTAGGACTAAAACCAAGGACTATAAACTTCATTAGAGAACAGCTTGGAAGAACTCTAGAAGCCCTAATCCACAACATAGTCTTCCAGTCTTCCAAGCATCCTGAAAAGCCTACAACCAGGGGAGGATAAAATAGATGAATGGGATCTTCTAAGAATAAAATCCCTATGCACATACAAAAACTTCTCCAACAGGGTAAAAAGAGAAGCCACAGACTGGGAAAAAATATTTGGCAATGACATGTCTAATAAAGGACTTATATCTAGAATTTATAGAATAGTCAAGCACCACAAGATAAACAACCCAATTGAAAAATGGGCATAGGATATGAACAGACACTTCACCAAAGAAGATATTCAGATGGTGAATACTTGAAGAAGTATTCAAAATCCCTAACTCTAAGAGAGATGCAAATCAAAACAACTATGAGATATCATCTTACCCAAGTAAGAATAGCAAAATTCAACAGAGCAGCAAACAACAAACGGTGAGGCTGTGGAGGAACTGTAACCCTTGTTCACTGTTGATGGGAGTGTAAAATAGTGCAAACACTATGGGAAGGCAGTTTGGTGCTTTCTCAAAAAGTTGGAAATAGAAATGCCCTCTGACCCAGCAATTCCACTACTGGGAATATACTCTAAAGAAATCAGAGCTGCCTCCTAAGCAGATATTTGCACACCTACGTTTATTGCTGCTTTGTTCACAATAGCAAAGAGCTGAAAACAACCCAAGTGCCTATTAAAAAACCAAATGGATAGAGAAGCCTGCAATATACTCACACATGTACTATTATTCAGTACTGAAAAACAAAGAACTCATTAATATTATACAAAATGGGTGACCCTGGAGGGCATTATGCTGCATGAAATATCTCAGCCACAAAAGGATAAATACGGCACAATGCCACTGTTGTAAAACAGGATTGACATCAGAATTGGGGGGGACCTAAGAAAAGAGGGGATAAATAATGTATACTGCATTGAAACAGGTAAGGGAGAAAACTGTTTAACAGGAATATAGGATTAGGTCAGGAAGTATTAAAAAAAGATGGAAAGAATATACTGAGTCACTGTATGGAAAGGAATTGGCAGACACAGAAGAATTTCATGAAAATACATATGAGCAAGAGCCTATGGTGATGAAGGAAGAAGTTCAAGCTGCTGTGAAGGAAATAGCAAAAAATAAGGACCCAGGAATAGATGGTACACCAACTGACATATTTCAGGTAACAGATGCTGCCCTATATGTGCTCACCAAGTTGTGCCAAGAAATCTGGAGAAGAACCACCTAGCCAACTGACTGGAAGAGATCTATGTTTGCTCCCATTCCAAGTAATGGTGACCCAACAGAGTATGGAAATTATAGAACAGTATCATTGATTTCACACACAAGCAAGTTTCTGCTAAAGATTATCCAAAAACAACTGGAACAGCACATCAGCAGAGAAGTGCCAGAAGTCCAGGCTGGGCTTAGAAGGGGTCGTGGTACTAGGGATATTATAACTGTTAGATGGATTTTAGCTGAAAGTAGGGAATACCAGAGGAATGTCTATCTGTGTTTCATTGATTATGCAAAGGCATTTGACTGTGTGGATCAAAGCAAACTGTGGCTGACTCTGAGAAGAATGGGAATCCCAGAACACTTGATCATGTTAATGAGAAACCTATACTTGGATCAGGAGGCAGTCGTCAGAACAGAGCAAGGAAACACTGCATGGTTCAAAATTGGGAAGGGCGTACGCCAGGGATGTATCCTAATTCCATACCTTTTCAACCTATATGCAGAACAGATCATCTGGGGGGCTGGGCTCTGTGAGGAGAAATGCGGCATCAGGATTGGTGGAAGATCCATCAACAATGTGTTATGCAGATGATACAACGATACTTGCTGAAACTGAGGAGGACCTAAAGCACTTGCTGCAGAGGATCATGGACTGCAGCCTTCAATATGGATTGAGACTCAATAATATCAAGAAGACAAAGATTCTCACCACAGGACCAATTGGCAGCATTAGGATGGATGGTGAAGAGACTGAGATTGTTCACAGCTTTGGTTTGCTTGGCTCCACAGTCAACACTCTGCACCAGCAGCCAGGAAATTAAAAGACATTGCGATGGGAAAGTCTGCGATTAGGGACATCTCCAAAGTGCTGAAGAGCAATGGTGTCATTCTGGAGACTAAAGTGCGCCTGATGCAGGCCATGGTCTTTGCAATCAGTTGTTATTCAACAGAGAGTTGGACAATGACTAGGGAAGATAGAAGAATTGATGCCTTTGAGCTGTGGTGCTGGAGAAGAGTATCAAGTGTACCATGGACTGCTAAGAAAACAAACAGGTTCATTCTGGAGAGGTTTAAACCAAGCTGCTCCTTGGAGGCAAGGATTCTGAGACTTCATCTGACATACTCTGGATATGTTGCAAGGAGGGACCAGTCCTTGGAGAGGGACATCATGCGTGGGAGGGTGGAGGGACAGCGCAGGAGGGGAAGACCCTCTATGAAGTGGATTTCAGTGACTGGGGTAATTGGATTGGGGGTGTCAGAGATAGTGAGATTAGCACAGGACAGAGAAGGGTTTAGGGCTGCTGTACACAGGGCCGCTAGGAGTCACAGGTGACTCGAGGGCACATAACAGTAACAACATTATTTTCACAACAAGATTACAAAAAAAAGAAATGCACAGTAAAGTGTACTGTGGACTTGGGTGGATTGTATAACAATGAAAGAATTTTTTTTTCTTTTCAAAGAGAAAAATGAACAGGGGGGTGGGGTGGGCAGGGAAGAAAATGTGCAATAATGAATGAATGGGGAAAAAATTAAATGGAAAGAATATGCTATAAAAAATATGGACGCTGCATTAAAAAAAATACACTGTAAAAATTTTGTTGACAAGATTCCAGGTATTTATGTTCTGTTACTTCATTCTTTATATAACAAGATTTCAACACAGTGACAAACCATAAAATAAAGATATTCTATTTTGTCTATCAAATTGGCAAAGATTAAAAGTAACAATAAGATCTGGTTTTGGTGGGCCTGTACTCCTGCACATTGTTATGGAAGAACAAATTTTCATTAACACAGAAAATATTCTTAGATCTTTTAAAAACCCTTAGATACCAACCAATAAGCCTTTGACCAAGTCATCTAAAAATTTAAAGAATTAGCTGGACTTCTATAAGCATATTTATTCCAGAGCTGCTTAAAATAGTGAAAAATCATAAACAACCTTAATGATCCAGATTAAATGAATGATGGTATGTCACACATGCTATGAAAACTTACGCTCATTTAAAAGAATGATATATAGCTCTACATGCGCAGATATAAAGAGCCACAAGTCATACCACTTAGTCTTTAAAAATGGAGGATTCAGCAAATAGAAAACCAATATATAGAAAGAGTCCTTATTTCTGTAATAGTACTTCAAATTCTTATTGAAAACCAGACTTACTAGACAAATTGGAAGGAATTCTAAATCTAGTTCCCAGAAGCAACTTTTGAAACCTCAGCCAAAACTACTTACGAGTCTTCTTTAAATTAAACAGCATTTTAAATGAACTGGGATGAGAAAGGGAGAAGAAGGGGAACATAAAGAATAAACAATAACTTGAATTTAAAAAAAATCAAACAATAATTTACTTTAATAAATCATGTCTTGCGCTTCACATTCTTCAGAAGAATTATCTAGGAGTTGACAACGGTACTACAAATGGGGGCAGATTAACACTGTATGAAGAATGTAAGGACGGTCAAAGAACAATCAACGCAAATGTAAAAGTTACTGAACATGTATATATTCTGTTGTACATATTTCACTCAACAGAAGTGTTACAAAAAGAAATAGTCATTGCTCCAGTGCAGAAAACTAAACCATATTCAACATCTCAAAGCTTATTCAGTGACACACAAAAAACCCCCAACACAATATGCACATGAATGAAATATAATGCATATGAATAATTATATGCATATCAATAAAAATACTGAGGTAAAGAAATTTTAAAATGTCAGTTTCCTCTAAGTTAACTTATGGCTTTAACATAACCCCAATAAAAATACCAGTATACTTTTTATGATTAACATTAAGGACAGTGGAGTAAAAAGGTAAAATTTTACTCAATAAAATAAACTCAATATATATTGAATATATTAGTGACACAAAAGATAGCCTTATATAAATATAGGACCTTTGATGGCATAGTCAGTATGGCGTTGTGCTGTTAAGCCAAAGGGAAGCAAATGCCTGATAGTTCAAATCCACCAGAGCTCCAAAGAGCGAGAAAGGTAGGCAAATTCCTCCCATGTGATTCCAACCCACCAACAATGAGATACACACTACAGAGAGAGAGTTAAGTTTATGAGCAGTTACCAGGGGGACAGGAGAGAGAGACAGAGAGAGAACAATTATTTTGAAAGCACTGCATTTCTATTTATGGAGATAGACAAGGTGGCCAAAGACACTGATGATGGTTATACAACAGATGTCACCAAACTGTACACACGAGATTTTAAATTGACAACTGCGGCTGCAGAAACATTCATACATGCATATATACACATTTCTATCTTTACAACAATAAAAGACAGTAAATAATAAATAAAACATTTTCAACTGAAAGGGATCCAAAAGACCCTAAGGAAAAAGTTCTTCCTTTTTTTTGGAAGACCTTCACATTTCTAACATTGAAGGAAAATATGGAAACATGCAAAATATGGAAGTTTTTTAAATAAATAAATAAAGCAAATAATTACCAACTGAGGAGAGAGAAAAGAAGTCAGTAATTGTAATACCAGAAAGATTTTAAGTCTAACCTTACTTACAAATTCATTAATGATTAGGTAACAGTGCAAGTAACACATTTAATTAAATTTGCTCATTTATCTATTTTGGGAAGTACAATTAACAACAGTGAGGGGGCAGCAATACAAGGACAGAGAGAGATTAAAAACATCAGCCAGAAAACCACCAAACTAAAGAGTATATATATGGAAGCCTGGGTAAAATTACAGGTTTAAACAATGAAAGAATGATCCCAGAGACTTATATACCTTCAGTTTTACTACTTATTGTTACCATATGAAGTAATTTTGGCCAGCACTGTTTGTTGTTGTTGTTATGTGCCGTCGAGTCACCTGCGACTCATAGCGACCCTATGTACAACAGCCCTAAACTCCGCTCTGTCCTGTGCCAATCGCACTGTCTCTGATACTCCCATCCC
>NW_006399756.1:33064896-33087612 GCF_000299155.1 Elephantulus edwardii
CTTTGCGCTCCAGTGCAATTTTCAGAGTCTCTTCTGACATCCATTTTGGTCTTTTCTTCCTCTTCTGTCTTTGCAATGACCGTTTGCACTCTTCCCAGCACTGATAGTGAACAATGAAAAAAAAAATCTATATAACTTTCCCCCCAAAAAATGCTAATTAAACAAAGACCCATAAATGAGGTATACTCTAGAGAAACAAAACAATGTTGATAAAATTTAAGTAGTTAATGCATTCATAGTTTCATAGTCATAGACATTCTATCAATGACAGCCAATAATGGACCACATTATTCTAAACATAAAAGGAGCCCTGGTGTCATAGTGGGTTATGTGTTGGATTGGAGGCCAATGCTCTGCAAAAGATGAGATGGTCTACTCCCACTGACTGAAACCCAGTAGAGGGGTGTCATCAGTCAGAACTGACTCAACAGCATCCCTTTATCGACCTTTCATTCTTCATCTATCTACACAAAGACTATTTCCACTGTTGATAATTTTTTTAAATTTTTTTTATTTTTTATTATATTTTGTGTGTACCATCAAATCAGATCTGACTGGTACAGGAGGAGATTGTCCCTTCTTCTCCTGCAGAGCATCTGGTGGATTCCAATGGCATACCTCTGGGACTGCAGTGCAGCTTCTTGCCACTAGGCCACAAGAGCGCCCCTTGTTGACAATTTTTTAATTGAGATTTTATAGTAAGTTTATAAAGAACTTGGATTTCCATTCATTCTCTGTTGCTGTACATTTTCCTCCCTACCCCCCCCCAGTTCATTTTCTTATACAGCCCCCCTCCCACCAACACTTTACTATGCAGCTCTTATTCTGGACTCTTGCATACCAATAATAACTAATCATATATCCCTGCTTGCTGAAACTGAGGAGGACCTGAGGCGCTTGCTACAGAAGGTCAAGGACTGCAGTCTTCAATACTGATTGAAGCTCAACATCAAGAAAACAAAGATCCTCACGAGGCCAATTGGTAGCATCAGTATGGATGGTGAAGAGACTGAGATAGTTAACAGTTTTAGTTTGCTTGGCTCCACAGTCAACACTCTGGTACTAGTTAACAGTTTTAGTTTGCTTGGCTCCACAGTCAACACTCTGGTACCAGCAGCCAGGAAATCAAGAGATAAATCGCATTGGGAAAGTCAGCTGTGAGGGACCTCTCAAGAGTACTGAAGAGCAACGACATCAGGCTGGTGACTAAGGTGTGCCTGATCAGGGCTATAGTCTTCGCAATTGCATGTTATGCATCAGAGAGCTGGACAGTGACTAGGGATGCTAGAAAGAGAATTGATATGCCTTTGAGCTGTGGTGCTGGAGAAGAATGCTGAATATACTACGGACTGCTAAGAGAACAAACAGGTTTGTCCTGGAGAGGGCAAAGCCAGGCTGTTCCTTGGAGTCAAGGATTCTGAAGCTTCATCTGACATACTTTAGGCATGGTGCAAGGAGGGACCAGTCTCTGGAGAAGAACATCATGTTTGGGAGAGTGAAGTGACAGTGCAGGAGAGGGAGACCCTCGATGAGATGAGGTGGTGGAAGTAGGTGTGTTGGAGGTTGGCACAGGATAGAGCAGAATTTAGGGCTCTTGTACATAGGATTGCTATGAGTCACAAACGACAGTGCATAACAACAACAACAACATATTCCTTTTATACCTTTCTCTCCCTCGTCTGTTTCAATGTTGTGTACATTATTTATTCCCTCTTTTCTTAAGTTTTCCCCAAACCCACGTCAGTCCTGTTTTATAACAGTGGCATTGTGTAGTAATTTGTCTTTTTGTGACTGAGATATTTCACTCAGTATAATGTCCTCCAGGGTCATCCATTTTGTGTAATAGTTCATTAATTCATTGTTTTTTAGTGCTGCATAATATTCCATTGTGTGAATATATACCACAGCTTCTCTATCCATTCGTTTGTTGATGGGCATTTGGGTTGTTGCCAACTCTTTGCTGTTGTGAAGAAAGCCGCAATAAATATGGGTGTGCATATATCTGCTTGGGAGGCAGTTCTGGTTCCTTTAGGGTATATTCCCAGTAGTGGAATTGCGGGGTCAGATGGTATTTCTATTTCCAACTTTTTGAGAAAGCACCACTGCCTTCCATAGTGTTTGCACTATTTTACACTCCCACCAACAGTGAACAAGGGTTCCAGTTCCTCCGCTACCTCACCAGCATTTGCTGTTTACTGCTCTACTGAATTTTGCTATTCTTATTGGGGTGAGATGTCTCATAGTTTTTCTGCTTTGCATCTCTCTTAGAGCTAGGGATTGTGAACACTTCATGTGTTTGTCCACCATCTAAATGTCTTCTTTGGTGACGTCTGTTCATATCCTGTGCCCATTTTGTAATTGGGATGTTTAACCTTTATCTTGGGGCGCTCGAGTATTCTATAAATTCTAGATATATGTCCCTTATCAGACATGTCATTACCAAATATTTTTTACCAGTCTGTGGCTTTTCTTTTTACTCTATTGGAGAAGTTTTTGGATGTGCTCTTAGAAGGTCATTCATCTGTTCTAGTCTCTCCTGGTTGTAGGTTTTTCAGGATGCATGGAAGACTTTTCATGTTGTGGATTAGGGCTCCTAGGGTTCTTCCAAGCCTTCCTCTGATGAAGTTTATAGTCCTTGGTTTTAGTCCTAGGTCCTTGATCCACTTTGAGCTGGTTTTTGTGTATGGTGTGAGGTGTGGATCTTGTTTGAGTTTTCTGCAGATGGTTTTCCAATTTTGCCAACACCATTTGTTAAAAAGGCTGTCATTTCGCTACTTAACTGATTTCATCTCCTTGTCAAAAATCAGTAGTCCATAGGTCTGATTTTCAGGTTCTCAATTCTATTCCATTGATCTATGTGTCTGTCATTGTACCAGTACCACGCTGTCTTAACCACCACGGCAGTGTAGTAGGATTTGAAATCAGGGTTGTTTCTCTTTTTAAGGAGTGCACTGCTTATTCAGGGTCTCTTTCCATTCCAAATGAAATTGGAGATTGCCTTTTCCATCTCATTGAAGAATGCTGATATTCTTTATTACAAGGCATATGACCTCTCAAAGTCTACTTATCCCAACTCTCCAGCAACACTCCTTTTATCCAATTATCCAATATTCTACTTTTCCCCCCTACTCTTCCAATGAAACCTAGGCCAAACAGTCTAGAAAATGCTATCTCCATGTCTGATCTTTTATCTGCATCTCAACTTATGATACTGTCTAATTAATTACACAGGAACATAACTGATTTTTAAAACACACACGTAAAATAAAGCGGTGATGCCAACAGTAGTAATTGTAGCAGTACTAGCTAATTCAACTGGTAGCTCTCAATTTACAACATTTGTATTAAGACAAACCATCACACCATCTGTGGGGCTTTTTGTTTCAGGTACCTCTTACTGCTAGTAATGGGCTGCATCATTCTCAGAGGGTCACCTGTAGATAATCAGTTTCACAATTTACTGCTGCCAGATTTACAAAACCAAATAATACACTGGCATCACGTTGGTTCCAATTCACAGAAACCATTAGATTTCTGAGGCTCAAAATCTTCACAAGAGAAGACCGCCCAGATGTATAAAAGTACTGATAATAAGCAAATAATAATGCAAACGTAAAAATTTTTACTTACATCAGAACCAACTTTCACAGAGTCAATAGGACAGAATCTCACCATTAGATTGGGGACTTACTGAGCTCTTAATATTACCAAGCACAGGCCAAAGCTAAAAGCTAATCCTTTTAATAATCCTCATTTTAAAAATAGGTAAACTGAGACTGGACAAGTTAAATAACTTAATCAAGATATCCATCTGACAGCAATAAAGAAAAAATTCAAACCCAGGCTTTCCAGAATCCACTCTCTTAAGGACGCCCTTTACACCACAGATACTATCAGAGTGTTAAGATTTTCCAGTGTTCCCATCAACCACGATACTTATTTAGATATTTTATATGGTAATAAACATCATGGCTTTGCAGATTAATTTTTACAAACCATCCAATATAATTTAGAAACAAATACAGTAAAATAAGCATTTCTTAAGCTCAAAGAACTGAAGAACAAATTCAAACCTCAAATTGCTACAATCAAGGATGCTTTAGGCAGAATGTTAAATGATCCAGGAGGTATCAAAAGAAGATGGAAGGAATATACTGAGTCATTGTATCGAAAGGAATTGGCAAATACAGAAGAATTTCATGAAATAGCATTTGAGCCAGAGCCTATGGTGATGGAGGCAGAAGTTCAAGCTGCTCTGAAGGAAATAGCAAAAAATAAGGCCCCCGGAATAGATGGTATACCAATTGACATATTTCAGCTAAAAGATGCTGCCGTGGATGTGCTCACCAAGTTGTGCCAAGAAATCTGGAGAACGACCACTTGGCCAACTGACTGGAAGAGGTCTATATTTGTTCCCATCCCAAAGAAGGGCGACCCAACTGAGTGTGGAAACTACAGAACAATAGCATTGATTTCACATGCAAGCAAGATTCTACTGAAGATTATCCAAAAATGACTGGAACTGCCAGAAGTCCAGGCTGGGTTTAGAAGGGGTCGTGGTACTAGGGATATTGTTACTGATATTAGATGGATCTTAGCTGAAAGCAGAGAATACCAGAAGAATGTCTATCTGTGTTTCATTGATTATGCAAAGGCATTTGACCGCGTGAATCATTAACAAACTGGGCTGACTCTGAGAAGAATGGGAATCCCAGAACATTTAATCGTGCTAATGTGAAACCTATACTTGGACCAAGAGGCAGTAATCAGAACAGAGCAGGGCAACACTGCATGGTTCAAAATTGGGAAGGGTGTACGCCAGGGATGCGTCCTGTCTCCATACTTTTTCAACCTGTATACAGAGCAGATTATCCGAGAGGCAGGGCTCTATGAGGAGAAGCGTGGCGTTAGGATTAGTGGACGATCTATCAACAATCTGCGTTACGCAGATGACACAACCCTGCTCGCTGAAACTGAAGAGGACCTCATGCACTTACTGCAGAGGGTCAAGGACTGCAGCCTTCAATATGGACTGAGGCTCAATGTCCAGAAGACAAAGATTCTCACCACTGGACCAGTCGGTGGCATCAGGATGGATGGTGAAGAGATTGAGATTGTTCACAGCTTCAGTTTGCTCAGCTCCCCGGTCAACACTCTTGGCACCAGTAGCCAGGAAATCAAAAGACGTATTGTGATGGGAAAGTCTGCGGTTAGGGACCTCTCTAAAGTACTCAAGAGCAATGGTGTCTCTCTGGAGACTAAGGTGCGCCTGATACAGGCCATGGTTTTTGCAATCACTTGTTATGCATCGGAGAGTTGGACAATGACTAGGGAGGATAGAAGGAGAATTGACGCCTTTGAGCTGTGGTGCTGGAGAAGAGTACTGAATGTACCATGGATTGCCAAGAAAACAAAGAAGTTTATCCTAGAGAGGGTTAAACCAGGCTGCTCCTTGGAGGCAAGGATTCTGGGGCTTCGCCTGACATACTTTGGACATGTTGTAAGGAGAGACAGGTCTTTGGAGAGGGACATCATGCTGGGCAGAGTGGAGGGACAGCGCAGGAGGGGAAGACCCTCTATGAGGTGGATTGATTCATTGACTGGGGTAATCGGGATGGATGTGTCAGAGGCAGTGAGATCGGCACAGGATAGAGCAGGGTTTAGGGCTGTTGTACATAGGGTCGCTATGAGTCGCAAGTGACTCGACGGCACATAACAACAACAACAACAAGATGAATGCTAAAGCAAGAGAATATTCATTTGGGGGCAAAAGTAACGAATATCAAGTAATGAAAATGGTTTTCTAACTGGTTCTGAAGACAGTTCCAAAACAGAAATTCTAAGGGTATTTGTCTTCTAGAATAAATGCAGTCTTTCAAACAGACAACTTTCAAAGTGACAGTACTACTTTATATTGTGATTGTTGCTGTTTACCCTCGAGTCAGAATCTACCCATAGCTGACCTTTCAGTAGGTATTCAGAGCCAGTAAATCATATAGGAGACGAGTGCCCATCTTTCTCCCACAGAGCCACTGATGGATTCAAACCACTTGCCTTTGAGTTAGCAGTCTAACTCCTTACAACTAGGCCACTAGAGCTCCCTAATTTAAATTAATAATCTATATAAAGAGGTCATGGCACTAGAGACATTATCACCAATGCCAGATCGATCCTGGCAGAAAACAAAGAGTACCAGAGGGCTATCTGTGTTTAACTGACTACGCAGAGGGATTTGATTGTGTGGATAACAGCAATTTGTGAGGAGAAGAATGGGAATTCCAGAACAACTAATGGTGCTCATGAGGAACATATTGGACCAGGAAGCAGTCCTTAGACCAGAACAGGGAAACTCTGCATGGTTCAAAATCAGGGAGGGGTGTGTCAGGGATGCATCCTGTTCCCATACCTTTTCAATCTATATGCAGAATAGATCATTCAGGAGACTGGGCTTTATGAGGAGGGATGTGGAATCAGTATTGGAGGAAGACTCATCAACAACCTACATTATACAGATGACACAACCTTGTTTGCTGAAACTGAGGAGGACCTGAAGCACTTGCTGCAGAAGATCAAGGACTATAATCTTGAATATGGATTAAAGCTCAACATCAAGGAGATAAAAGATTCTCACTACTGAGCCCACTGACAGCACTATGATGGATGGAGAAGGTTGTTAACAGTTACAGGTAACAGTTACAGTTGACAGTTAACAGTTGCTTGGCTCCACAATCAACACTCTTGGCACCAGCAGCCAAGAAATCAAAAGGTGAACTGCACTGGGGAATCTACTGTAAAGGATCTCTCCAGAGTACTGAAGAGCAATGATTTCAGTTTAGAGAATAAGGTTCACCTCATGCTGGCCAGGGTCTTTGCAATTACTTGTTACGTTATCAGAAAGCTGGGCCATAACTAAGGATGACAAAAGAATTCATGCCTTTGAGTTGTGGTGATAGAAAAGAGTACTGAATATACCATGGACTACTAGGAGAACAAACAGGTTTGTCCGGGCTGTTCCTTGGAGGTAAGGATTTTGAAGCTCTGACATATTCTGGGCATGCTGCAAGGAGAGACCAGTCCTCAGAGAGGGACGTCATGCTTGGAAGGGTGGAGGAACAGCCTAAAAGATGAAGTCTCTGGATGAGATAGACTGACTTGGTGACTGGGGTAATGGGGTAGGTATGTCAGAGATGACCAAACTGACTCAAGAAAGAGCAGGGTTCAGAGCTATTGTACACAGGGTCACTATGAGTCAGAATCAACTTGACAGCACACAACAACAACAACGACATCTCTCACTGCCATCAAGTCAGATCCGAGTCATAGCTGAAAATCCACTGGGTTACCAAGGCTGTAAATAACATAGGAAACTGTTCATCTTTCGCCCAGTCACTGGTAGATTAAAAAATACCAGAGAGGTTTAGCCTTTGAAAGCTAGCAGAGCAACCTCCTATGGAAATAATTACTTTTTTTTAAAGAGCTTCTGTGAGAACCTAGAGCTCTGGTGTCCTAGTGGCAAGAACTGCACTGCAATCCCAAAGGTACATGTACAGTTTGAGGCTACCAGCTGCTCCATGGGAGGAATCTCCTCCTGTGTGATTAAATGCCTCTGAAAACCCACTGGAGAGTCAGAGAGTCAGCTATGAGTAAGCTATCAGTTCTGACTCTATGGTACACAACTCTGTGAGCGCCTACTCTGTATTAAGTCACTAACATCTTCTCTCAAAACAGAAATAATGAGTCAAAAAAAAGCCAAAGTTACTGCAGTAGAATCAGAAATGACTCACAGCTGAATCTCCACTGGGTTTCAGAGACTGGACTGTCTATATTTCTCCTATGTAGTTGATCTACCTTTGGATTAGTAGCACAATTCCTTACCTGCTAGGCCACCAGAGCTGCCCAATGTTATGAAGCAGCTCAAATTCACCTGTGTGGAAAGACCACATGGAGATGCTCTGGAGACAAGCCAACACCAATTATCACACAGGGGAACAAAGAAGCCTCCAGATTTAAGTTCTCAGCCATCAAATTACTACCAGTCTGAGTCAGACTCACTCAGCCAAGCCACCTACACAATGCCGCCAGAATTCCTGTAGAATCAATATACATAAGAAAACAGTTGTATTCTATCACTGAGTTTTGATGTAGCTTACTATGCAACAAAAATTAAACTTTTGAAAAGCACTCTTATTTCAGGAGCTTTACATTAAACACACATATGCTGCTCCATCTGACAGTGCACAACTGGGCTTATATGCTTAAATAAGACAATTTCTACTTAAAAAAAATCTAACAATTTAAAATATACCAACTATTTTTAAGATACTCTTTTACGTGCTGAAGACAAAGATGAACAACATGGAGTCTGTAGTAACTAAATTTATAATTCAGGAAGAACTAAAACAAGTATAAAAACAATTTGTGGAAGTATCTAAGTGCCAAAGTGAGACTATAAAGGACTATAAACAATGAAGGGGGGAAGAGACAAAAACCCTGAGAGACAATCAGACAAGGGCAGTAGGATAGTAACAGACGTAGAGAGGTCAGTGGTTACAAACTGTCCTCCAATCATGTGCCTATTACAGAAATTTATATTATCACATTAACCAATTGTTGTTCTATACAGAAATTTGTATTATCACATTAATTGTTGTTCTATACTGTCGAGAGGCAATGGACTCATTGCTGACCCAGAGTGTCAGCTGATGGAATAAGCCAGAGGGGACAGAACTGCCCATCTTTCTGCCATGGAGCAGCTGGTGTATTCGAAACATAAGCCTTTGGGTTGGCAGTGCAACCTCACCACTAAGCCACCAGAGCTCCCTAAGCTGTGTCATTTGGGAACCTCAAAGTACTAGACACTAGAACCTTTTCCTTAGCCATGCTCTCCATTAAAAAAAAAAAAAAAAAAAAAGATACAGGAAGAATAATTATGAAAGAACTAAAATAAATAAGTCAAACAAAGGAAAACTATAGAGATGGCTAGCACTACCACAAGAGGAATAGATCCCAGTGAGTAGAAGCAACTTGTCTTTTTTATTCAGGAAGAAAACTCACCAAATGAAGGCATACTGCTGCTGAGGAACACCCTATAACGTCTGTTCTATCTGTTGCTCTGACAACTGGACTTTCTCTGATTCAGTAAGTGCTTAGGAGTTACCCAGACTTCATCCATCCTGCTGGACTCATTAACGGAGAACTCTAAATGCCTTCCCCACTAGCAACGAGCACATTTCCTATAGTAGGTAGCAAAGCAGGGTAGAGTTCACTCTAAAACATTAATAGACTAGTTCCATTTCTTCTCACTCTCCTATGGGTAGTAAGTCTCCAACAAATACAATTCAAAAGGAAATCTCTAAATTATAGTTTAAGATGATAGTTATCAAAGATCATCCTGTAGGTCGTAGGTCACCAGTTTCACACACAGTGTAATGGTTAGTCTTACATTTAAATTAATAATGAAAAATCTCGACTTTTATTTTTTGCCATTAGTTAATTTACTTCTGCTCTATCTCTGTTGGCCCAATGGTAAAGAGTTGCACAGCCATCACAAAGGCAAGAGGCTCAAATCTACCAGCTACTCCGAGGGGGAAAGACAAGTACTCTTTTCCTGTGCAATTTACAGTCTCTGAAATGCCACTGAAGAGTCAGCTATGAATTAATTTTTATTTAATGGCACTAAAAACAATTCTGTTGCACATCAAATAAAAAATACAGCTGTCTTTTCATTCATTCTGGAAAGGTAAGCTGACAGTGTTAATGATGACAGGATCACAGATTCAAACTTCATGCGTGTAGATCAATTAACTTTTGCTGTATGTCAAGGTTTCATGGCCACAGTCAACAACTTTAACTTTGGTGAGCAAAGAAACAGTCATCATTTGAAGCATTAAGGAAATACAGATGTTTCATCTAAATCATCTATACCGAAAAAGAATAAATGTTTCTGAAACTGTAATACCTAAGCCTTGTTAGTATGTGCTTAGTTCAAATGTCAGCTATGCATTGCAGGATTAGTAATATAATCCCAGTTTTATAAATGGTGAGAAACTAACTCAGAATGATCATTATGAACCATAAGTCACAAAGCTGATAAGAAGCATGCATCAACATTTCAGTTTATTGGAATTAAAGTTTGATACAGTTCCACAATATATTACAAGCTTTCTAGAATGTGCCTCAGTGCCACAGGACCATCAACAAGTGCTCTTATTCAATAACCATTACTAGCTAAACATCCACCATGCATATAACTGGACACTTAGATGCTATAAGCAAGAACAAGTCTACCTTCCAAAAAGTTTTAAAGCAAAAACCTGTCCAGGAACAAACGTGTTTAAAGCATAAAGGAAGGGGGGGGGGAGCAACAGAGGAAGAAATAACACAATTAAAGCACACAAAGTAGATTTTAATGGAGTGACTCACTGCTTCAAAAGCTTTATGTTCACATTTTTTGAAGGGGGGAGGGGAATAGGTCTCCTGATGACTCCTACACTGGAGGTACAAACGAAATTGACAAAACACAGCCACAGGGTATCATTTGAAAAAGAGAGTAAAACTTCTTAAACACCTGTATCTGCAGACATCTGGTAGTCAAGAAGGCATATAAAGAAATTAAAAATACACCTTTCTATTCTTAACCTTAAGATGTTTTGCCTTGACCAAACCGTTTCTTCTCTAACAGGCTTTCCTCCTCAGTATCACTAAACTCTCATTCTTTGTGAATTCAGACACACCAAAGCAACAGTCACTAAGAGCTTCCAGGTTCAAAACCCAAGAGTTTCCAAGTCTCCCTAGTCTTATTCACTAGGCAGAAATTTTAAGAGTAAAATTTAATTGTCTAGCTTTATCAAAACAAGGGGGGAAAATCTGAGTCAAAAGATACTAACTGTTGTGCTACATGCTACAACTGTTCAGAGGGCATTCTCACTATAGATTGTAAATGAAGTAGTACCAGTCCAATTTCAACAAACTAGGTCCAAAGCTTATCTGGAATCTCTAAAAAAATTAACAGCATAGCACATCCCAAGAATAATTCCTTCAAAGAAAATATCTGAGAACTTCTAAGTATGTTACAGAAAGCTAGTCATCATTATTTAAGTATACAGGTTAAAGATAATTGAAGGAACTCTGGCAATGTAGTATATTACATGTACTGCTTACTGAAAGGTCACTGGTTCAAATATACCAGTTTCTCAGAGAAAGACAGGGAGTCTCTTAAGATTTACAGTCTTTCAAAACTCAAAGGAGGGTCACTATGAGTTGGGATGCATTTAATAGCAATAGGTTCTTGTTTGGCATCATTACTTCACAAAGAAACTGAAGTTCAGGGAAAAATTTTTATCTAAAATGATTACATTCTAATCATCATTATCTTAAGGAACTCTGGTGGCCTAGTGATTAAGAAGTTGTGCTGCTAACCCCAAGGCAGCTTGGCAGAATCCACCAGCTGCTCTGCAGGAGAAAGACAGGCAATCTCCTCCTGTGTAATTTACAGCCTTCGAAAACCCCTGGAGAGTCAGTGAAGAGCTGGTTCAGACTTGACAACACACAAGAACAATTATCATCTTAGCTGTCAGTAAGGATAACAGCAACAACAATGAGCCTTACTACCATGAATCTCTGTACATTTTATATCTACATTTCATCCTTAAAACCTGTGAGGTAAACATTATTACCCCTATTTTAGAGATTAGTAAACAGACTCGGAGATGTAGTTCAAATAATTTGCCTAAAGTCACAGAATTAGGAAGGTTAAGAATTAGAATTCAAACTCAGACTTTTCACTTGTGCATTCAATGTACTAAATCACCCTCCTCTTCGTGTCTTCTGGAACGATATTTAAGTGGTTTTCAATCAATGACTTAGATGTGATTTAAAGTAAATACAAATGAAGATTACCCAACTGGTCATAAAGATCTAACTGCAAAATGTCCCTTCTCTATCAGGAGGTAAAATAAGGCACAGAGTATCTACAAAACAGTCTCAGAGCTTAAGTGCCCTGGGGGGGGGGGGGGGGGGAATACCCAGAACATCCCAGACTAAAATACTGGCTATTTCTATTCTAAACTTTAACTATGAGAAAACAACTACAGTATAAACACCTCTCAAAAACTCAGTGCCATAAAACAGACTTAAAAAGTCTCCTCGATCCTCCATCGGATTTCAGAAGCTGCAAATAAATGTAAATCGAGATGTGCGACCTTTCGGTTAAGCAGCCAAACACCTATGAACTGTGTACCAGTGCTCCTGCTTTTACATATATGAGGGTTAAGTGAAAACAGGTCCTGTAATAATAGTACACATAAAACTTAGTGGGACTGACAGTGTTAGAACTAAAGCAGGGTTAATGCTCATCAACAGTAAGTGAAAGGGAAGAAAAATACCAAACTGCTGCAAAAGGGTCTTGGTTTAGCACCACATTTAAGGAAGTTTCATTAGGTACTCTCTGATGAGGCTGAAAAGGCACAACAGAGCAAGGAGAGCCGATAGATGCGTGTGCACTATGTGCGGGAGGCTCAACTTTTGATGACATTTAAATGCAAAGTTTAAAACTGACTCTGCAGTTAAAAAATAGAGCTCTAACGTCCCCTCCCCTCTTTACTGAGTCCTTGGCACAAACACACAGTGGTGGAAGCTCTTGTAGGCTTCCAGGGACACTTTGCCCCCTATTAACTCATTCGATCCTAGCGTGGTGGTACAATCCCGTTGACTCAGAAGGACTAAAGACTGGAAGAGAGTTAAAGTACGTTCTCCTTGTGACACACTGTCTCATGCTCTTCTAACCCATCTACCACCTCCGTCGAGTCCCACAACACTGGAAGGCAGGCAAAGAGCACTGGAAGGCAGGCAGAGGGCACTGGAAGGCAGGCAGAGCACTCTCTTCATTTTTCAGATGAGGAAACTGAGGTTTCAGCTAACGGGCAAAATCATCACATGGCAGATGACCATCCCGAGACTCATCCCAAGACATCAGGCTCCTGATCCCATAGTTCTCCCCTACCCAACTTTTCAAAGTAGGCGCTACTGATTGGAAAACTTCAATGGCTGGACTTGGGGTTCTCTGGGAACCACGAAGTGCAATCACCCCACTGACTGCTCACTATGAGTCCACAGCCCCGTGATCCTCGCAGCCCAGTGGACTCATTGGCCAAGCTCGTGGCCCGGAAATGGCCGGCAGCAGAGAGGCCATCTAGGGGCGACCTCAGAGGCGTAGAGGACCTTACTAGCGAGGGGGGTGGTCCACAATCCGCCCTCAGAGCCTGCTGACACCTGGCAAAGGAAAGTCCCCCTCAAGTAGGGACTACTATCAGACAAGATCCCAAACGGATCTGCCTGCGGAAGAGAAAAAGGTCCGGGGAGGCCGGGGTCCTTCAAGGCCCAGGGGCCACTGAGGTCGAAGGGCGGGTGCGTCCCATTAACCTCCGCCCCAGGCGTGGGCCCGTCCCGCACATCACGTGAGGTAGAAAAATGCTAGTTATAAACAGAGAAAGGTCTCGACCGCAGCTGGAAGGGAAATGGTGGAGGCGACTAGTCCAAGTTGGGGTGCAAAAGGGATGAGGGGCTTGTTCGTTACCCGGGGAGCCGCGATTCTCAGAATCCGCCGCCTCGGCGAAGTTCTCGCTCTTCCGCTCACGCCGCTGGAACGCACGCAAGACCTTTATCCCCGCCCCCGCCGCGCGGACTTCTGGGAGTTATAGTCTCCGAGGGGGTTGGGCCCCACGGAAGGTGTCCCGGTCACGTGGGAGGGGAGTGAGTAAAAATAGTGGGGGTGGCAACCCTTCTCCCTCGTACTTTTCAGCTAAAACGTGCTCAGATTCCTCACATCCCACTCAGTTATATCATCTCTCATCTCTTCACAGCCCGCTTTCTTGAAAAAGGTAATTTACGCTCGCTGTCTCCACTTCTCGCCTGGTATTCATTCCATTACCTTCTGTACTGCAGCTTCTGCCCCCACGCCTCTTGGAAATGTCCTTGCGAAGACTGTCTTTGTCCTTGTTGCCAGTTATTGGGGGTGTTTTCAGGCTCAGCTCACCTAAGCGTTTTGAACCTGCTAGACATATACTTTCTTTTCAGTAATACGTTCCTTCCTCTCAAATTTATTAGCTCAGCCTCCTTCAAGATTTCCTCCCCTCACCCCTAACCTACCACCAAGTTCGAATCCACCAGCTGCTCTGCAGGAGAAAAATAGGCAATAACTTCCCGCTGGAGGGGTCAGCTATGTGTCAGTTCAGACGTGGTGCACGGTAACAATCACCACCACTTAACTGTCAGAGTTCTTGAACTTATGGGAGAACTCCAGCCCCTTTCTTGAGCTCATTGCTTCTGTTTTCAACTCTCTAGGAAGCCACTCCTCGCCCATATCCTACAGGAATCCTGGGTTCCTCCGTGCACGCTCTCACTTCCCATCCATGTCCAAATGGAACTACCAAATCTTGTAGATTTTGTCTCTTGAATATCTCTTCAATCTGTTCCCTTTTCTTGCCCGTAATTTAACTAATACTTGTGTCATTTCTTACCTGGATTTCTACCTCAGCTTCCTTACCTCTGTTCTGTCCGTCCGTCCACACTCATGCACACAGCAAATTGAATCATTCTAGGCTTCTGTTAAAATCCTTTCAAGGCTCCACTTGTTGGAGTTTGGGAAGAGGAATAGAGGTGAATTTCTTGGGCACCTTTCTCACTACTCTCTCTCCTTCTTGCCCGGAGCAGCTGGTGGATTGGAACCCTGGGCCTTTGGGATAAGAGCACAGCTTCTTACCAGTAGGCCACTGGCGCTCCGTATCCTGATTTTTATCAGATCTTATTGTGGGCAGTTAGGCAAGGATATTTCTTACAAGTGCTGCTCAGGATTCAGAAAATGTATTTTGTTGCCTACGAGGTATTGGGCATGGTGCTGAGTACTAAGAAAAATAATAGTAAATAAAAGTTTCTGTCCTTTAGGACTATAAATTCTCTTAGACAAGACAGATCTAAATCAAATGGCCCCATATCAAAAAGTAACACAAAATTAGTAGCTGTGCTAAGAATTATGCAAAAAAAGCAAACCTGTCCCTTTCTCCTCCTCTGCCGTCTGACCCTGCTGACTGGGAATCAGTTGGGCCACTCAGCCTGTCAAACAAAAGTCTGTCAGGAACTAATCTCTCACTCCCGTTTCAGGTACATCTGTTGTTTTGTATGTGCCATTGAGTGAGAATAGACTCCTAACTGACGTCCAGTGGGTTTTCAGAGGCTGTAAATCTCACAGAAGAGGATTTCCCACTTTCTCCTATAGAGCAGCTGGAAGATTTAAACCACCTGCATTGAGTTGTCAGCTCAACTCCTTATCCACTAGGTCACCAGTTGTTGTTGTTGTTGTTGCTATTGTTGTTAAGTGCTAAGTCAGCTCAGACTCATAGCAACCCTATGAGCTTGAATCTGAAATCTGCCATATCCTGTGCCTGCCTCATCATCCCTGACTCCAGAAACCAACCAGATTGCTGTATCATACCTTTCTCTCCCACCTTCGTATAAGATGTCCTTCTGTTTGGGAAACTTTTCATTTTTCCTTTGACTTTTACCTGGTCGAATTCTCCTCTCTGGGACAGAAAGCAAATCCAGTGGAACGTCAGCAGCTATTGGGCTGACTCAGGTGATAACTTCTAGACAAACAGAAAAGAGCTGAGTAGGTGAGCCAGGACCCCTTGAAAGCAAGCTACAAAAGTGTGGCAATGATAACCGTTTTAGATGTATGGACCCTGGACCACCAAACCCTTCCCTCAAAATGCAGATCAAGCACCTTCCTCCAGGAAGTTGTTGGCGAGCCCTTCATGATGTACTAGTCCGCATCTCCTGGATACTCATTACATTCTCCTCGATACTCATTATATGGGTGCTAATTAACCTTTCAGGAATATGCTGGAACCAACTCATACCAGCTTTGAAGAGACAATGGCTAAGTATTCAGGAGATTTGCAAATCTGTGTTTAAACTGTTGGTAGATTAAAAGCTGAGGTGACAGTACACAGAAAATAGCTGATGACAAATCAGAGCTTTTTGTTTGTTTAGGGGAAGTAGTTTACCAGCATGCTACTGCCTCTGTCATGGCCACTGACCTTTACATTGTGTTGTGATAATTAGACAATTTCCTTTTAACAACTACATTTAAAAAAGATTTCCTGATTTACATCTTTTCTGTAGCAAGAACTGAAAGAGTATACAGTGGAATACAAACAAACATGGTCATTCCTCTTAGAGAGTTTATCATCTAACAGATAAGAGAAAATAAAGACTATTACGTACTAATTGAGCAGAGCTGCAGTGTTGGAACATCCTAGAAACTAATGATGGGGGAGATACAATACTTTAACAAGGTCTAAGAGAATCTCTCTTGAACATGTTGCCTTCTTATTGAGCCCAGAATAAGAATGATCCAGTAAAGGAAAATTGCTGAAAGTTTTAACATAGTGGCAGATGAGTGGTCAAGGGAAGATTGTATTCAAGGGCAGAAATTGGTTACATTAATCTGTCTCCAATTCCTAGACTAGGGCATGGCACAAAACAGATATTCAGTAACTTCAGTACAGTGAATTATTTAATTTGACCCTTCTAATCTTCATGGCTTCTACACAGTAATAATTGGGTGTGTGGAATCTGTATGGTTACAATTGAGTGCTAGCTTGGGTAGGCCATGATACTCAATATTGCATGGTGGTTCTTCATCTTTGAACTCATATAATAATCCTCCAGATGTTACATGAGACTTTGTTGTTCTTTTTTGAGTACTATTGAACTAGAACTGACCCAAAATTGAAACACTGGCAGGTTTTCAGAGGCAGTAAATGGCACAGGAAAAGATTGCCCATCCTATTCCCATGGAGCCACATGCCTTTGGGATTTCAGCACAGCCTCCTACCAATAGGTTTTGATGATGTTAATGAGGTGGGATTAGGGTGGAATACCCTCAAAGACCTGCTACCACCAAGAAAGAAGAGCAAGAGCAGAGTGTATCTTTCTAACTCAGGAACCCTGCACTGAAAATCTCTTATACCCAAGAGACAGAGATGACTCTAATACCAGAGATAACAAGAGATAGAAAAAGCAGCAGAGGCCATGGAACCAGGAAAATGTGGTGAGTTCCCTAGCTCACAGAGCAAAAAAAGCTGAGAGCCTTGGTCAAGAGAGAGGTTTCCTGGGGGAGCTCTGGTGGCCTAGTGGCAAGGAGCTGCAACTACAATCCCAGAGGCTCACGGTTTGAATCCACCAGATGCTCTGCCGGGTAAGGAGGGACAATCTCCTCCTGTACCAGTCAGATCTGATTTGACGGTACACTCACACAAAAATAATAAAAAAATTTAAAAAAAAAGAGAGAGAGAGAGGTTTCCTGGTAGAATAGGGTACCTCCAGGCATTTGTAGGCTGAGCTACATTTGCCACTGTGATCCACAGAGCAAGAGAGCTAAAACTCTTCAGCTGAAACTTACTGGCAGAATGGCGTGCCTCTAGCTACTTATTGGCAAAGTTAAAAGATCTTTGAAATACCTGAACAGAACAGAGGCTGAATATACAGACCAAGAGGCAAGACAGCGGTCTGCCTGTGGGCACAGCTGAGAAGAGACTATCCTTACTGAAAAACTGTCCTGATTTATTCTAGATCCTGAATTGTAGCCTCTTATTTATCTAATGCACCATAATTGTGAATATTTTCAGAGTCCTGTGTGGTCATTGCAATGAGAAGTAAGAGCATGCTGTGTAAGAGATGGCTATCTGAATTGGTAAAAAGTTGAAGAGAAGCAGTATGTCAGCTGTTGTTGTGCACTGTTGTGTTGAAATCAACTCATAGCTGACCCTCCAATGGCTTTTCAGAGGCAGTAAATTGCAGAGGACTTAATTGCCCATCTTTCTCCTGTGGAATAGCTAGTGCATTTGAGCACTTGCCTGGAGGGTCAGCTAGCAAACTTATTTTGTTGATGCCTAAGCATAGGTTTACTAATCTGTCCCAGGGACAGATGGCTCTGATGGCCTAGGTGGTAGGGAGTTGTATTGCTAACCAGAAGCACCACTGCTTGGTGGTTTGAATGTACCCGTGGCTCCTGGGGAGACAGATGGCCAATCTCCTCCGTACAAATAACAGCCTTTGGAAACCCACTGGAGGGTCGACTTTGAGTCAGTTCCAACTCCACCATACTGAGGTTGATGTTGAAGTCCCTGAATGGATTCAAACTGCCAACTTTCCAGTTCACAGCTGAGCACCACCAGGGCCCCTTTGTCCATGCAGCACTTTTGTGCAAATTAGAAAAGGCACCTCTAAAAATAAACAAACTAAATTAATTTTAAAAAATAATAATAATTTAAAAAAAGAAAAGGCACCTCTTCTTCCAGGTTGGCTCAAGCCATCACCAGGCTGTACGGATTGCTGAGTGGAGTCTCCACTAGTCCCTTCAGCTAGTGCCCTTAGACAGTGCACAGTGTGCATAACCACACGCGGCAGCCTTGGCTTAAACATCCCTGGGAGGTGGGTTTGTGGCATTATGCCCAGTATTCATGGGGAGAACTTGAGGTCTCGGGGGAGGAAACTGCTTGCCTGGGGTCACCGGAGCCACTGTTGTGACTGAGATTCAAACCTTTGCCCTCGGAATCCCTGTGGGCTTTTTAGCCCTGGAGCCACATTGTCTCTCCTGTATCACTTAGCCCATCAATAAAAAGCTAAATTCACAATGGTGACTCTGCTTCCTTGAGTTTCTCATCTGTCTCAGTTACTATTGTTAGAGTATTTCACATTTACATAGTATCCAATATGTGCTTGGTGCCTTACAAAATACAATACAGGAACATGAAACCAAAGGACCTTGGTTTTTATGTTGTTTTTTTAATCAGAATAAGTAAGGAATGGCTGGCTTAAAAGGCCTTTAGCTCTTGGATAAAAATTAGTTGTATGTTATATATTGGTTTAAGGTAGTGCTGTAAGCAATACCAAGGAGAAAAACAAAAAATTCACTTATAGGCAAGCTGTTTTATTTTTTTTTTCCTTTTCATCTTAAACCAGAATAAGGAGGGTCTATAGGAGCAATGGGCTTCACAAATGTAAACTGGGATGAGCCAGGAATTAGGGAGTGAATGCAGAAGGCAGAACATAAGCAAGAGAAAGAAACACCCTGGAGCAAGGAAAGCATTCTCACCTTAAATGACTGTTCAGTTTAACAAAGGAGCTCGGGTGGCTAGTGCAGTATGTGTGGTCCTGCTAACCAAAATGTCATCAGTTCAAATTCACCGGTTGGGCTAACTTTTCCCATAAAGATTTACAGCCTTGGACACTTGAGGGCAGGTCCCTATGGACAGGAATTGACTGGATGGTAGTGGGTTCGGGTTTTGGGTGTTGTGGATTTTTAAAAATTTTTTTTAATGTTTATCAAGTCCTCTATATTTACCAGGAACTGTGCTAAGCCCTTTACGTAACTGATCTTGGTCAACCCTCACAAACCTCTACTAGATTGTTACTGTTTTCATGTGCTGTCAAGTCAACTACAACTCATAGTAACCCGTGAACAATAGCTCTAGTAGACCTATTCTTATTACCATTTCACATTTGAAGGAATCGAGATACAAAAAGGTTAAATAATGAACCCAAGGATATAAATGAAGTGGCAAACCTAATATTTGAACACTGTCTGACTCCAGAGTCCAACCTCTCAACCACCATATTGTATCAACACCAAGAGAGGGTCCTGCAGCCAAGTCCCCTGCTTTATCAGTGGGACTCCTTGAAGTCCAAGAATAACTAAAGTGAAAATACACACAGATTCTTAGGGGGTGCATGTTGCCTTTCTGCTTAGTAATTAGGATCTGGTCATCCCCATTCTAATTCCAAAGTGGACAGTTTGAACAGGATATGGAAGTCTATACAGGTTACATAAGAGAAAAGCCCCTGATCCTGTTGTGGACATTGCACAGTCTCCTCCAAGTTAAATCAAGTTCCTAATACAATAGCATAATCACCCATATGGTATAAAAGAGGGAAGAGAAAATGTTATCAGGAGAGAGGGACTTAGTGACCCTGTGCCTTGGAAATGTGAACCTTGGTTGAAGATTCTTCTGTTTTGTGATCTTTTCTTTTGGTAGCCTATGAGGATGCTGTGTTGTTGAATACCGCAGAATCGAAACTGACCCATAGTTAATCACACAGAAGGATTGCCCATCCTTCTCCCACAGAGCAGCTGGTGGCCTTGAACTGGGTGCCGTTGGGATTGCAGTGCAGCTTCTTGCCACTAGGCCACCAGAGCTTGCTTGTAAGGATAGGAGGATATGAATTTTACCAAGTACTTGAGGTACTGAATCATTCTCTATAGCATCAGTGAATGAGCTTCATGGGCCTCAGGTATCCACTAGAGGTAAAGAAAGGTTCTTTAGGACACATGGAGAGCAGGACTGCTCCTTTTGACATTAGCAATTGCAGATTACCTAGGCTCAGAGCCTGTAAGACTCTTCCCACGCTCTCCTTAAGAAGTACATTGAAAAAAAAAAAAGCAGCACATTACAGTGGCTATTCTTTTGACTGACTCTGGGTCGTAAGGTTACACCATCTGTTATTACTATCCAGTTATGCAATAGGGCAGCCCTTCCTCATCCTCACCCCCCACACACACACCCATATACACACATCCCTCATGGTTCCTTTATCTGCATCTAGACTCTATGACTTTGAGGCACTCTGGATAAACTATCTAGTGGCACTGTTCAATGGAGAGAAGGAGTTGGTGAAGCTATGGGCACATGCCTCCTGGTGGCATCATTGGAGAACAATTTCACACCTTGGAAACTGTGATTCAGAAGCAGACTGGTGACCGCTCCTTAAGGTCTCATAGCTCAGCTCCTACTCAGTCAACAGGATTGTTAGACCCACGTGACTTCACTTATGCCTTGACTCCGTGTGTGTGTGTGTGTGTGTGTGTGTGTGTGTGTGTGTGAACCAGTCTCAGTTTAATCAAGGTAAAGGGACATGCTCCTTACAAAATTGAGATTCTCAACTTTTCTTGTTGACTTGGTGCTTACCCAGGCTGTAAGGCTGCACTGCTAACCCAAAGGCCATCCCCTTCTGTCAGTTTGAATCTACCAGCAGCTCCATAAGAAGGCTAGAGTGAGTGCTAACTCAATGGCCAGAAGGTGAGTGAATTTTTAGCTTTTTAGGAGGAAGGGCTTAGGACAGCAGATATTTATTCTCTCACAGTGCTGGACACTGTTGTTATGTGCAATCGAGTCACCTGTGACTCATAGCAACCCTATGTACAATAGATCTGAAGCCTGCCTTGTCCTGAGCCAGTCTCACTGACCCCAACACGCCTACCCCCATTGCCCTAATTACTGTATCAATCCATCTCATTCCTCTCCTGCGCTGTCCCTCTACCCTTCTGAGCATGATGTCCTTCTCTAAGGATTGGTCTCGCCTGGCCGCATGCCCAAATTATGTGAGACAGAACTTCAAAATCCTAGCCTCCAAGGAGAAACTTGGTCTCATCCTCTCCAAGACAGACTTATTTGTTTTTTTGGCTGTCCATGGTATGTTCAATACTCTTCTCCAGCACCACAACTCAAATGCACCAATTCTTCTGTCATCATTAGTCATTCTCCAGCTTTCTGATGCATAGCAAGTAATTGTGAAGACCATGCCTGGATCAGTCAGGTATACCTTAATCTCTAGACTGACATGTTTGACTCTCGGTAAATCTTAAATCAAGATGTTAGTAAAGCCATGCTCTTAAGACTCTGAGAAAGAATCATTCCTAGCCTGTTCTCATTTTTAGTAGCTCCTGCTGTTCCTTGGTTTGTGACAGTTTAACTCCAGCCTCTACTACAGTCTTCACATGACCTATATCCTGATTCCACACCTGCCACAGGATGTAGGGCAGCAAGCAGGCCACACCTCTCCCCCAGGTGTATTAGGGGGCCTCTGGAATGACCTGGAGGAAGTGTCACGTACTGAATAGCAGAAGCTGGAAGGAAAGGTGGCATCTGTAAGGGCACAAACTTGGGTTCAGGGCCCTAAAGTCTACTGTTGTAAAGCATATAAACTCTGATGGTTTATCTGTGAAATAGACTACATTAAGTCACATAATAGGTGGGAAGTCAGTCTCTCTCTCTCTCTCTCTCTCTCTCTCTCTCTCTCTCCATACCCCCTCGCTTCTTCTCTCGCTCCCTCCCTCCCTTCAGTTCTCTTTCCCGCTCTCCCCCCTTCTCATTGAAACCAATTCTGGCTGACCCTAAGCCTATAAATCAAACAGGAGGAGATTGCCCATGTTTCTCTCTGGGAGAGAATGCCGGAGAGACTCATCCTTTGGGTTGGCAGCACAACTCCCCATGGAGCAGGCCACCCCCCTAAATGGACTGGGACTAGTTTAAGAATCATAAAGGACTAACAAGGGAGAAAAACCAAACCCCTGGTAGATCCTGATGTTAGATGGATCTTAGCTGAAAGCAGGGAATACCAGAAGAATGTCTACCTGTGTTTCATTGACTATGCAAAGGCGTTTGACTGTGTGGATCACAAAAAACTGTGCTGACTCTGAGAAGAATGGGAATCCCAGAACATTTGATCATTCTAATGTGAAACCTATACTTGGACCACACTCAGTTGGGTCACCTTTCTTTGGAATGGGAACAAATATAGATCTCTTCCAGTCAGTTGGCCAAGTGGTTGTTCTCCAGATTTCTTGGCACAGCTTGGTGAGCACATCCAGGGCAATAGCTG
>NW_006399756.1:33090781-33092592 GCF_000299155.1 Elephantulus edwardii
GTGCGGTTGGCGTAGGATAGAGCAGGGTTTAGGGCTGTTGTGCATAGGGTCGCTATGAGTCGGAAACGACTCGACGGCACATAACAACAACAACATACTTGGACCAAGAAGCAAAATTGGGAAAGGTATACGCTAGGGATGTGTCCTATCTCCATACCTTTTCAAACTGTATGCAGAACAGATTATCCGAGAGGTTGGGTTCTATGAGGAGAAGTGTGGCATCAGGATTGGTGGAAGATCTATTAACAATCTGCATTATGCAGATGACACACGCTACTTGCTGAAACTGAGGAGGACCTGAAATGGTTGCTGCAGAGGGTCAAGGACTGCAGCCTTCAGTATGGATTGAGGCTCAATGTCAAAAAGAGAAAGATTCTCACCACTGGACCAACTGGCAGCATCAGGATGAATGGTGAATAGATTGAGATTGTTAACAACTTTGCTTGGCTCCACAGTCAACATTCTTGGCACCAGTAGCCAGGAAATAAGAAAACGTATTGCCATGGGAAAGTCTGCTGTTAGGGACCTCTCCAGGGTAATGAAGAGCAATGGTGTCACTCTGGAGATTAAGGTGCATCTGTTACAGGCTATGGTCTTTGCAATCACTTGTTATGCATCAGACAGTTGGACAATGACTAGGAAGGAGTGAAGCAGAATTGATGCCTTTGACCTGTGGTTCCAGAGAAGAGTATTGAATGTACCATGGACTGCCAAGAAAACAAACAGATTCATCCTGGAGAGGGTTAAACTAGGCTGCTCCCTGGAGGCAAGGATTCTGGGGCTTCGTCTGACATACTTTGGACATGTTGTATGGAGGGACAGGTCCTTGGAGACAGACATCATGCTTGGGAGGGCGGAGGGACGGCACAAGAGGGGAAGGCCCTCTATGAGGTGGATTGATTCAGTGACTGGGGTAATCAGGATGGGAGTGTCAGAGGCAGTGCGATTGGCACAGCGTTTAGGGCTGTTGTACATGGGGTCACTATGAGTCGCAAACGATTTGACGGCACATAACAACAACAACTGGTGGAGGTGGAGAAAGGAGACAAAAGGTGTTCCAGGCAGAGGGGACTGGTTGATTCCACTGGATTCTGACTCATGGCAGTTCTCCATTGTGATCAAAAGATTATACATTTTTAACAAGAACCGATTGCCTCAAACTCTCTACCACCCTTTTCATTAATTGTTGTTGTTGTTGATTGCCGTCTAGTCAAGCATGACTCATAGCGTCCCTATTAACAAAAGGCCTGAAGCCTTTGTATAACTATTATCATTTATCAAAGTTCATAGAGTTTCTAGAGGCATGTTGTTTAGCACATGGATGCCACTCCTGTATTTCCATTAATAGCCCAACACATAACCTACTACGCCATCAGGGCTCCAGCAAGGAAAAGGAAGGAGAATTCTTCCTGGATACAACTTTTACAAAGCTTTTTCTCATAAAGGATAGATGTGAGTTGAAAGCAAATGGGTTTGTTTGGGTTTTATTGTGGGGTTTTTGTTGGTTTGTGGTGGCTTTTTTGGTTTTTTATTGTTGTAAGTTTGGTTACACACACACACACACACACACACACACACACACACACATATACTTGCTGTGTGTCGCCAAATTGGCTATGACAGGCACCGGAGGAGATTGCCTCTCCTTTTCCAGCACAGCATCTGATGGATTCGAACCGAGCACCTTTGGGATTGCAGCACAGCTTCTTGCCACTAGGCTACCAGAGCTCCCTGTTGTTGTTGTTTTTATGTGCCATCGAGTCGTTTCCTACTCATAGCGACCCTATGCACAACAGCCCTAAACCCTGCTC
>NW_006399756.1:33093076-33145443 GCF_000299155.1 Elephantulus edwardii
GTGTTGACTGTGGAGCCGAGCAAACTGAAGCTGTGAACATTCTCAATCTCTTCGTCATCCATCCTGATGCTGCCAATTGGTCCAGTGGCGAGAATCTTTGTGCATTTTTAAAGTCATGCCCTCTTACCAAGCATCTAGCATAGTTGGTGCCATGCATATCATAGAAACTTGCTAACTATTTCTAAAAGAATCAGCCTTTCTACTTAACTGCCAAATGCCAAGATGAGAGTATGGCTGGATATGCCAAAGTGAATTACATCCTCTGAGACACACAAGAATCATCCAGGACAGGAACCTTCCTAAATAACCCACTGAAGTTCATAAAGCCAGAAGCACAGCTCCAGGCAGACAGCGCCTCTGCTGCTCTCCAAGCCTGCTGGGTTCTCTCGCACTCCTTTCCTCTGGCTCTCCCTCTGCCTGGAACGCCCTGTGTCTCCTTCCTCCACCTCCCCTAGGTCCAACTACATCACCTCCACAAGCTTCCCCAACTTCCCTCAATCTAACAAGTCACTTTTGACACTTGCCCCAATCAGCTGTCATAATCCTTATTCATAATGCTTTTCACCAAATCATAACTATTTAGATGAGTGTCTACCTCACCAGAGCATGTGACATTGGCATGATGCCCTAGTCATTGTTAAGCACAGTATATGGCAGGTGGACCTCACATTTGTATATTACATGAACTGGTCCTCTCTCTGCCAGGGCTAGAAATGAGGAGGCAAGGGGGAAATAAAGGAAATAAAAGAACTACGACTTCAGTTAACACTTATTCCTCAAGAACAATTTTACAGACAAGCCCACCACTTAATTCCTTTAGACACCCTACTGGTGAAGTGGGTTAATTATAATGATGCCATCAGGAAGGTCAGCAGTTTCAAACTCACTGAACACTCTGCAAGAGAAATACGAGGCAGTCTGCGCCTGCAAAGATTTACAGCTTCTGAAACCCTGGGGGACAGCTTTACTCTGTCATAAGAGTCACTGTGAATTAGAATTGTCTCAATGGTAGTGGGTTGGGATTTAAAAAAAAAAAATTCATTCCTTTACTTCTGTTATTAATCTTGTAATGTCTGAAACTTACCTGAGAGTAGGGAAAACTTTACAGAGTATATTAGCTTGGCCCAGTCCTGCTATCTATAACTAGACTGGCCTGTAATAGCTGAGGTTCTCTGAAGCGAAATATGTTTTAATTTAATTCTAGCCCTACAAATTGCCATCTGTGAGACTTTAAGCAAATTACATCACATTTCTGTACGCCTCTGTCTACCTTTCTCTGAGTCATAAATTGAGGGCAACAATAGTGGTGTCATGAGTGGTTTGTTGTTAGGTACCATCAAGTTGAGTATTACTCAGAGTGACCCTGTGAACAACAGATCTGAGCCATGTCCTATCCTGTGCCATCTTCATCTTCTCCGACACTCTTGGACCTATTGCTGCCATCACTGTGACATCACTCTTGACAGGCCATCTTGTCAAGAGTCTTTTCTCTTTCACTGATCCTCATCCACTTTTCCAAACATGATGTCCCTTTCCAATGAATAGCCTCTCCCAGGAACATGCTCAAAATATGTGAGACAAAACTTTGTCTCCAAGGAGCATTCCAGCTGCACTTTCTCCAAGACATATCTGTTTGTTCATGAGTGGTTGTTGTTATGTGCCATCAAGTCACTTGTGACTCATAGCGAACCTGTGTACAACAGCCCTAACTCCTGCTCTGTCCTGTGCCAAGTTTATTGTCTCTGACACACCTACCCCCATTTCCCCAGTCACTGAATCAATCCATCTCATCAAGGGTCTGTCAGGTCTTCCTTTCTTGGCTGTCCAAAGTATGTCACATGAAGCTTCAGAATCCTTGCCTCCAAGAAGCAGCTTGGTTTCACCCTCTCCAGGACAAACCAGTTTGTTCTCCTAGCCGTCCATGGTATATTCAGTACTTTTCTCTAGCACCACAGCTCAAAGGCATCAATTCTCCTTCTGTCTTCCCTAATCATTAATTCAGCTTTCTGATGCATAGCAAGTAATTGCAAAGACCATGGCCTGGATAAGGCACACCTTAGTCTCCAGACTGACATTGTTGCTCTTTAGTCGTCTGGAGAGGTCCTTGACAGCAGATTTTCCCAACTTAATTTGTCTTTTAATTTCCTGGCTACTGGTACTAAGAGTATTGATTGTGGAGCTAAGCAAACTGAAGTTGTTAACAATCTCAATCTCTTCACCATCTATCATGATAGTACCAGTTGGCCCAGTGGTGAGAATCTTTGTTTTCTTGATGTTGAGCTTCAATCCATATTGAAGGCTGCAGTCCTGGACCTTCTACAGCAAACCAAGTCCTCCTCAGTTTCAACAAGCAGGGTTGTGCCATCCGCATAATGCAGATTGTTGATGATGTTCATGAGTGGTTTGCTGTTGTTGTTATGTGCTATTGAGCTGCCTGTGACTCATAGTGACTCTATGTACAATAGCCATAAACCCAGCTCTATCCTGTGCCAATCTTTTTGTCTCAGACACCACTACCCCCATTATCCTAACCACTGAATCAGTCCATCTCATTGAGGGTCTTCCTCTCCTGTGCTGTCCCTCCACCCTCCCAAGCAGTGGTAGGCAAAGGTTAAAAGGATTAAATGATAGCATCTGTCATAGATTGAATTTTATTCCCTAAAATTATGTGTCCATGATGCATAGTGGTTTGACATGTTATGTACTCGTGTAATTTGGACAGTATGTAATAATGTAATTAACCCCATGATGTAATATTATTTGATGAGACAATCAGTTATAAGGGGATTAGAGTGGGATGTAACTGCTGTACCAACTCACAGCCCTGATATGACTTAAACGGGAGTTTCCTCATTGTGGCCTGTATCACTTTTTATCTTACAAGAGATAAAAGAAGAGAGAAGCAAGCAGAGAAGGAGGGAGCCAGCCATCACTAAGAAAGAAGAGCTTGGAGTGGAACCTGTCCTGTGAACCCAGGGGTCCTTGTGCCAAGACCTCTCAGACCCAGCAGTAGATTGAGGCTAAGACACACGTACATCTCCAAGGAATGCTGGACACACAGACATTGACATAAAACAAGTACCTTCCTCCAGAGTCAACAGAGAGAAAGCTTTCCCCTAAAGTTTGAGCTAACCTATGAGAAAATACGTTTCTGTTTGCTAAGGCCATCCACTTGTGATATTTCTATTACAGAAGCACTAGAAAGCTAAGCCACCATCTATGTAAAGTGCCCAGTTCTTCACATATAGTAAACACTCCATGAATAGTAGCTTGATTTGTAAGCAATTCAATCTCAAAGATAACCCATTCTGTTTCAGCCTGCAGGAGGTTGGATTTGTTCCAGGACCATCCTGAGCTGGGAGGGGGCTGTGGAAGCCACTCTGGAGTTCCGTCTGGAGGCTCAGACAACTGGTGTCATCGACCTTTAGTTCTAATCTGGATCCGGTGCTCACCAGGCATGGCCCAGGCCTAAGAAGCTTATCTTCCAGAAACGGTATGTCCCCAGTAGGGCTAGCAAGTACTGAGCCGCCTCACAAGGGGGTGCCGAAAAGATCAATTTGTGTTAGCAAAGTGCTTTGGAAATGTAACATGCTAAATATTAATAGGTCTCTCTGAGTGTCGGGAAATGTGCAATCTGAACTCTGCTGAGGGCAAGCTGAAGGTGGGGAGAGCAATTCTAGGCAGCCTGATGGCCACATCCTTGGTCTAATCGGGAGGTGGTGCTTAGGGAGAGCAGTGAGCTAGGCGGGAGTCAGGGGGCTGGGCAGGGCTACAGGGAGGCTGCTCTGGAAGGAAGGATGTTCTGAGGAAGCACCTAATCCACAAATAGACAGAAACCTGGCGGGGGTTGGGGCAAACCCAGAAAAGTCCTCAGGTTTTATTTGCCACAAACATGAGCTCAAAGCTTACTGTTCTTTTTCTCTCGTCCTTCAGTTTCTGAAAGGATAGTGCTGTGCGGACCTGTCTGCTGCCTTGAGTCTTTGTTTCTCAACCACCCAACTCCATGAGTAAGGTGATAAATACATTTTTTTAAAAAAACAAAAAAACCCTTAAGCTGAAATTTGCAATTCAAAACTTTAATTTGGCCAGTCCTGTGGACTCCACCTATGTTATCACTGTACAGTTTGGGAGTAAAGCATTTCTTGAGGTTCTTCTCTTTGAGGAAGTCGGCTAGGACCTGACCAGTTGAGCTGGGAGCTCTTCTTTGGGGCATCCTTCACGTTCTGTGCTTATTTCTGTAGGTCCCTAAGTCCATGTGTTCTGCTCATTTCCTCTTGGCATCATCACTTCTGCACAACCCCATGGCTTTCTACTGCCTGTAGCCAGAGGTCAGGGCAGGCCGGAAGGAAGGAGTCAGTTGATGGGCAGGTGTACCTGGTTCCTCCCCCACAAATGGCACAACCCTGAGGGGTTCACACACTGTCTCCCAGAGCTCCCAGCGAGACAGAGCCCCAGTGGACCATTGCCATTAACCTGCTCATTAAAACATTCTGTGCTGGTTTCCTTTCATTTCCTGCCTCACTGTCTTGTTCTTCTACTGGAACTTTGTAGGATCATTTCCGGGGGTAACTGTTGTTTGACGCCTTCTGGTCATTTCTGACTCATAGCAGCCCTATGTACACGGGAACGAAATGCCGCCCAGTTCTGCACCATCCTCACAGTTGTCGCAATATTTGAGCAGTGACATTTTTGCAGCCACAGCGTCAATTCACGTTGTTGAGGTTCTTTCTGGGCCACCCAAGCTGAAGCCCTGCGCTTATTCTTCAGTGTCTGTGCCTTTCCTGCTTATGAAGCCTGAGCGACTTAGGGGGGAATACCGTACCTGCTTCATCTTGTTATCCTCAGTGTTTTGTGTAGTAACTGGGACGTAAGGACTCAGAAAGTATTTTCTGAGTGAATTAGGCAAACATGAGACCAAAGGATGGCATTAATAATAACATCTGGCACTTAGTGAGCGCTTATACACTGTCTTCCTCCCCATTTTAAAAAATCACCCCAGGAATAAGGGATTCTGTCCTGAAGCTGAGAATAAAAATAAATATCTGTAATAATGACTTTCCAGATGGGGTCCAGACTCCTCGGCACATTCTGCAACCAGCTTTCGTGGTGGCCTGGCTGTGCCCAGAGCCCCAGGCGCCTCCCAAAGCTCTGGCCTCGGGGGATTCATCACTGCGGGGAGGACAGGAGCTCTGCCATCTATAATAGCAAATGCTCCTTTCCTCTCGCACCAGCTCCTCCTCAGGCCTCTTTTCTCTTTCTTCTCTTCTTCACATGGGGGCGGGGCAGGAATGAAATGAAAGAAACCTGGCTGGCTATTTTTCATGGATTTTCTTGACTTTTTTTTTACTTTTTCTGTGCTGAAAGAAAGGAATGCATGTGAATCCATAAGAGTCGCATCCAAAAAGCTGAGACTGAAGAAAGAGCCAGTTTGCTGAGAAAAGCTAAAAGCAATCAAAGGGACTCAGTAGCAGCTACTGTGGAGAGAACGTCAAGGAACGGCTTGTTGGTGGGATGTGCACCTGACAGCCACGAGGAAGGCAAAGGCTTTCACGTCTGGATTCTTCTCACTGTCCTCGGTCTTGACAATGGTGTTCAAACTAGGAATTGCTTTGTTAACCAATATACGCATGTACAGAATTCCAAAAGAAGGAAGACACCTAGGCAATTTACAAGGAGGTCACATTGCACAAGTTTAACTATTGGTATTTGGAGAGAGAGAGGATTAGGGAGCAATTACAACTTAAATTGTCTAGCACATCCTTTCCACCCTTCCACTCACCGAGCATCTACCTCAGAAAAAACCGGAAGTAGGATATAATAAAATAATTGCTAATATTGATAGGAATACTTACTAGGTATTGGTCTAAGGATCTCAAGTACAGTAGTTCATTTAATCTTCAATATAATCCTGTGATACTTAAGAACAACAACAAAAAATCCCAAACTACTGGTCATTCTGCAGATTCTGAATCATGAGGATACTTAGCTGGGTTTCCAGAGCTGGAAATCATTATGCAAAGTGACTGCGCCTCATCTTCCTCCCAAGGGATGGTGATGGATTCAAACTACTGATCTTTTGGTTAGGAGCCCAGTATGTAACACATTATGCCACTAGGACAGGTACCATCATTTTCCCACTTACAGATGAAGAAGCTGATGCATAGAGAGGTTAACTCTCTTGCCTGTAATCATATAGCAATTACGTAAGTGATGGAGCCAGGATTTGAAAGGAGTCCATCTAACTCCAGCACTCATGCTGAGAGCACTTCTCTCTCTAGCCCAGCAGATATGAGATTGCTGCTCTCCCAGGTAGTCTTTGTCTCCAGATACTTCCTAAAGGGGAAAAAAAAACCCCAACCAGCAAACCCAAACCCATCTAATCAGGCCGAGTGATTTGAGTTCACTCAGGTTACCTGAATAAATATTTTGGGAGTGAATGGATTAATTAATCTTTTTTATAACCTAGCCTAAAAATTTAACAGGAGTTGATATTAAATTCAGTTGACTTGTCTGTGCTTTCTAGAAATAACCTCAATCTTTTTTGAAAACTAGCCTGAGCCCTGTCTCTTTCTGTGGTATTTCCTACATTCCATGTCTGTTCAGTGATCTTGACTGTGACTCCGAGATCACATCTCCAAGTCCACTGGGCACTCTGAGAGGTTGACTGCCTTGGCATCCAGACTGAGCCAAATCGTACGCTTCAAGGAATCATATCTAGCATCAGGGTTATATTCTCAAGTCAGAATCTTGTGTTGTTGTTAGGTGCCATCCTGTTGAGTATGACCTATAGTGACCCTATGAACAACAGATCTGAACCCTGCCCTGTCCTGTGCCATCCTCACATATCATCCTGACACACTAGAGCCCATTGCAGCAGTCACTGTCAATCCATCTGGTTGTGGGTCTTCCTCTCTTTTGCCAAACCTCCATCTTTCCAAGCATGATGTTCCTTTCCAAGGAATATCCTCTCCTAGCAACATGCCTGATGTATGTGAGACAAAGCTTTACTTTTTTTTTCCCTAGTGTACTGTCAAATTGGTTCTGGCTGGCACAGGAGAAGATTGCCCCTCCTTCTCCAGTGGAGCTTCTGGTGGATTCGAATGGTGTTCCTTCGGTATTGCAGTGCAGCTTAAGGTTTATCATTTTTGCGTCCACAGAGCACTCTGGCTGCATTTTCTCTAAGATGTATTCTTCTGACAATCCATGGGATATTCAATACTCCAACACTAAATTAAAGGCATCAATTCTTCTGTCATCTCTATTCATTGTCCAGCCCTCAGATGCATAGTAAGTGATAAAAAAGACCATAGCCTGAATCAGATGCACTTTAGTCCTCAAACTGACCTCATTGCCCCTCAATAATTTGGAGAGGTCCCTGACTGCAGACTTTCCCAGTGCAACTCAGTATAGACAGGTAAAAGTGACATACAGTTGGGATTTTTTCCCTTACATTGGTCAAGTCACGACAGATCACTATTGTTTGAGTGTATACCTGAGGAATCGGCTTGCTAAGTTAGGACTCCTGTGCTATGAAACATATGTTTATACCAAGGATCTCATTTGTTAAGACCCTTAGAAGAGTACCTGGAATATCAAGTGCTAGGTGTTGTTCTTGCCACTGAAGATAGAGCAGACAATAAAACAGACCAAATCCAGATCTCTATAACCCAAAACCAAACCCACTGCCATTGAGTCAATTTCATCTCATGATGGTCTTGATTTTGAAGCATAAATCTTAACAGGAGGAGAAGACTCATCTTTCTCCTGTGGGCTTACATTCTACTGAGAGACAGAGTATTAAAACATAATACAATTTCAGGTAGTAGTAAACCAAAATCATATTCACTGCCAAGTCATCCCAACCCCTAACAACACTATAGGCCAATGTCAGAAGACCTTTGGGGATTTCTTCTGGAACTATAAATCTCTATGGCTGCAAACTGCCTTATCTTTCCCCTGCAGAACATCTGGTGGGTTTGAAAGGTTAGCAGTCCAACTTTTAGTCCACTCTACAATGTAATAATAAATGCTATTAATAAAATAAGACTGAATAGGGAAATAGAACGTGACGGATAAGTAATAACAAGGCTTAAGTGGAGACTCCAGTAATGTGAGGGATAGAGCCATGGAGAAGCCAGAAGGGAGAAGCTTCCAAAAAGGGAATAACACCCACTATATAATGTCTCTAAAATAGGGACAGAAAGAACTCCCCCATGATCGCAGTGGGAAAGTGCAGGAGTTCACATTGACTATGCGAAATGGTCTTGCAGATCAGGGTAAAGATCTTGGGTTCAGTTCTTGGTGTGGTGGCAGGTCCTGAAAGGTTTTGAGCAGGAGAGAGTAAAGAGATGCAATTTCGTTTCCCAAGCAAGAACTCCAGATGCTAGACACAGAACCAGCCATCTCTCTATTCTCTTTGTTAGGGTTAACTGTCTTTTTTTGGTGGTTTTCTTTTTTTCCCTTGAATCCCTAGGAGGAACCAAACAGTTAAGTGTTAGATTAGTCAGCAAAAGGTGGTTTGAAGCCACCAGGAGGTGCTGTGTAGAAGCCAGGTCTGATGGTCAGCTTCCAAAAGCTCACAGCCTGCAAATCCTATGTCATGCAGTTCTGTTCTCCATCTGTGGGGGTACATGGGTCAGAATGGACTCAACAGCAAAGAACCCCCTACTTCTTCAGTATTTTCCCCATGTCTTTATTCTACTGTTTATTTTATTCTTCAGTGTTGCCCCTCCAGAGTGTAGTTTCCTAGGAGAAAAAAAAAATCTACTTGTCCTTGTCACTCCACCTTGATTACCCCTATGGAGCGCTCATGTCCACACACATACACACCCACGCACACATAATGCCTAGAATAGCTCTCAATCACTCTTTGAAAAATGAAATAATATTACGACAAGGCAGGTTTCAGCTGACAAGGAGAAACTTTTGAAGAGAGGGGCCAAAAAATAGAATGTGCTGCCTTCAAAAATTCAAAGGCTCCATTGTAGAAGGTACTCAAGACCCACCGTCTTTCACAAGGGATGTTGTAAGCCTGGTGATTTAATCATTGGGTGGATGATTGTACCTTTCAAGGATCTTTACAATCCTAAGCTTTTTTTATAATTATAAGAATAGTTTTTAAGTCAAGGAAAACGGTAGGATTTAGTTCACACAAAATGTGCACAATCCAACCCCAAACAAGTCAGGGTCATGCTCACACACGTTCTCTATGCCTAGAAACCCCTTGATGTACCTTGTCAAATTGGCAAACTCCTTTTCACTTTTCAAGTCTCAGTTTAAGCATCTCTTTATGCTGGCTTGTACTCCGAATGAGGAAGATCACAGGCAAAATACGTAGTGTTCTGAGCATCAGAATTTAAGAGGAAAGTAGACAAATTGGGGCATGCCTACAGGATGTTAGTCAGGGAGTGAGGGATCGGAAAACAAATACTCTAAGAAATAGCTGAAGTATTTAAGAGATTTCATCTGGGGGAGGAAACTACGGTAGGGAAGTTGGATGGGAGTGAGAGCGGGTGTAAAGGGCACAACATCAGTTATTAGAAGGAGAGGGATGAGGATGTGCAGGCGGAGGAGGGATTAATCACTGGATCATACAATTTGATGGGTGAGGGAAATTGAAAGAATTTGTTCAACTTTGTATTCGAATTTTGTAAATAAACTAGTAGGGGGAAATTGTAAAAACAAAAAGTGTTACATGGAATAAGACTCCTGGTGACATTTTTTTTTTTCATTTCACATAAATTAGTTTTATTATCTGCCTCTTTCCCTTGCTTTTCATTTCTGTTAACCTTCAAAAATGGATTTTAACTATATGCAAAACCTTTAATAACTTTTTTTAAATTAGTGGCTTAAACCATAACAATTAGGGAGCTCTGGTGCCCTAGTGGGTAGAGAATAGCTCCACCAACTCAAAGTTTGTTTGATGTCCCACCATTGGGTAGGAACTGACTCATAGCTGACCCTCCAGCAGCTTTTCAGAGTTTGCTCATCTTTCTCCCATGGAGCAACTGGTGGATTTGAACCACATGCCTTTGGGTTTGCTACCAGAGCTCTCAAAGTTAGGTAGTTCCAATACACCAACTTCTCCATAGTAGAAATATGGGCAATCTCCTGTGCTGTGTACAGCCTCTGAATGCCCACTGGAGGGGCATTCAGATCTGACTTGATGGCAATGAGTTTGAGACCATAATTGTCTTTTTGCCACTGTCTTATGTCACTCAGTGTAATTTGTTCTAGATTTATCCATGTTATGCAGAAGTTTACACATTCACAGTCAGTTTTAGTGGTTTTAGTCTGTATTACAATTTCTTTAGCCATTTTTTTCCACTGATGGGCATTTGAGTTGTTTCCAACTCTTTGCTATTTAAAGTAGTAAACATAGGTGTGAGTCTGTCAGCTTGTGTTGCAATTCTTATTTATTTGGGATATATAGCTAGTAGTTGGATTACTTGATCAAATGGTATTTCTATCCCTAACTTTCTAAGGATGTGCTGAGTTGCTTTCCATAGTAGTTACACCATTTTACATTCTCACCAGCAGAGCACGGGAGTTCCAATCTCTCCACACCCTTGCCAGCATTTGCTGTTTAATGTCTTCTTGAACATTGCTATTTTTTTTCTGAAGTGACAGATCTCATTGTTGTTTTTATTTGCATCTATATAATAAAAGGGGGGGAGCTCTGGTGGTCTAGTGGTAAGAAGCTGCACTGCCACCCTAAAGGCACACAGTTTGAATCCACCAGCTGCTCCATGGGAGAAAAATGGGCAATATCCTCTTGTGCAGTTTACAGCCTCTGAGAACCTGCTGGAGGAGTAGCAATAAGTTGGTTCTGCTTCGATGACACTTAACAACAAAAATAACCAAAAAAGGGTAATCCAACAGAACATATAAATTACATCACATGCAAGTAAACTCTTCCTGAAGATTATTTAAAATAGCTGGAACAGTCCATCAACATGAAACTTTGAAAAGTTCAAGCTGGCTTTAGAAGAGGCCATACACAGGGATATTATTGCTGATGTTGGGTGGGTCTTGCCTGAAAGCAGAGAACACCAGGAAGATATTTACTTGTGTGTGTGTGTGTGTGTGTGTGTGTGTGTGTGTGTGTGTGTGGATTATGTAAAGGCATTTAACTGTGTGGATAATAACAAATTATGGATAACTTTGAAAAGAAAGGGAATCCCAGAACACTTAATTGTGCTCGTGGGAAATCTATATATAGACAAAGAAGAAGTTATCCAAACACAAGGAAAGACTAGTTTAAAATTGGGGGAAATGTGCTTCAAGACTGTATCCTTTCTCCTTTCAGTCTATATGCTGAACAAATCATTTGAGAAACTGGACTACCTGAAGAAGAATGTGGCATCAGAACTGGAGGAAGACTCATCAACAATCTATGTTGTGCAGATGACACAACCTCGCTTCCAAAAAGCAAAGAAGACTTAAAACACTTCCTACAGAAGACCAAAGATTACAGCCTTCAGTATGGATTGTATCTCAACATCAATAAAACAAATACCCTCATCACTGTGCCAATTTGCATCATGATAGATAAAGGATTGAGGTTGTCAACAATTTTATTCTATTTGGATCCACAAACAACACTCATAGTAGCAGCAGTCAAGAAATCAAAAGTGCTGCCTTGGGGAAATCTGTCAGGAACCTCTTCAAAGTGCTAAGGAGCAATGATTTAAATTTAAAGACTAAGGTGTACCCGATCCAGGCCATCATATTTTCAATTGTATCCTACTTCTGAATGTTGGACAATGAATAAGGGTGACAGAAGAGGAATCAATGTGGTAAATTTGAATTGCGGTGTTTGAGAAGAGTGCTGAATGTCCTGTGAACTGCCAAAAGAACAATGATATCTATCATGTCATCCAATTAGGGTGCTTCATAGAGGCAAGGAGGGTGAAACTTTACTTCAATACTTTGGGCGTGTTGTTAGGAGCAGCCAGTCCTTGGAAAAAGACATAATGCTGGAAAGGTGGAGAATCAGAGAAAGAGTGGAAGGCCCTCAACAAGCTGCATTGACACAGTGACTGAAACATTCTCTCTGTATATATTACTGTAACATTATGACTCAAGCATATGAGAGATAATGGGAATGGCACAGGATAGGGTACATTTCAAATCTGTTGTGTATAGGTTTTCCATGATTTGCAGTCAACTCACAGCACCTAACAACAAACAATAGCTAATTATATTAAGCAGTTTTTTCCATGTGTTTTTGGCCATGTAATTGTCTTCTTTGGTTAAGTATCTGTTCCTATCCTCTACCCATTTTGTAATTAGATTGTTTTTTTCTTGTGGCAGTGTTGAAGTTTCTTACATATTTTAGATATTATCCCCTTTTCAGATGCATCATTGCCAATACTCCCAATCTGTAAATTCTCTTTTTGCTCCTCCAGAGAAGAAGCCTTTTGATACATATAAGGGTCTGCTATGGGTAGGTTCTGACTCCGTGGTGAACAACAACAACAACAACAATTTGTTTACAAAATTTGAATACATTGTTTTCCATGCCAGATTCTTTCCATTTCCTTCATGCCACTACATACATCAAATTGTACAACCCCATGACTAACCCCTCACCCCCTGCACATCCTCATCCCTCTGCTTCCACCCTCCCCCTACACCTCAGGATCCTCATACTCATTCTACAATAATGGTTTTATATTATATTTGTCCTTATGGGACTGAGTTAGTTTACTCAGTCCCTCCCAAGTTGGGTAGTGATTTCAAAATCATTTCTCCTGCTTGCTGCGTTGTATTCCATTGTGTGAATGTACCATAATTTCCCAATCCATTCAATTGTGGTTGGACATCTAGGCTGTTTCCATGTTCTTGCTATGGTGAATAACACTGCTATGAACATTGGTGCACAAATTTCAGTTACTGCTTCAGTTCTCATTTTGTCAGGATATATTCCAAGCAATAGCATAGGTAGGTCAAGTGGAATTTCTATGTTCAGCTTTTTGAGGAAGCACCAAACTGCCTTCTAGAATGGTTGTACCATTTTACAATCCCACCAACAATGTATAAGAGTTCCTCTCCTGCCACACCCTCTCCAACATTTATTACTTACTTCCCTGTTAAAATTTGCCACCGTTACTGGAGTGAGATGGCATCTCATTTTCATTTGCATCTCTTCTTATTGCCAGTGATTTGGAGCATTTCTTCATGTGTCTGTTTGCCATTCGAATATCTTCCTCTGTGAAAATTCTTTCTGTTTTTTGCCCATTTTGTAATTGGTATATCAGTCTTTTTCTTGTGAAGGCCCAGGAGTATTCTGTAAACTTTCATTATGAGACTCTTGTCTGAGATGGTAGTCTCAAATGTTTGTTCCCAGTAGGTACGTTTTCTTTTCACACTGTTGGCAAAAGTTTTTGATGTGGACAGGGATTTAATCTTTAGAAGGTCTCATTCATCAATTTTATACTCTTCAGATTGCATCTTTATGGCTGTATTTGGCAGTTTCTAAAGAAACTGTGGACTAGGTGTTCTAAGCTTGATCCCAGTTTGTCTCTTATGAACCTATGGTTTGGGGCATTACTCCAGGTCTCTGATGCACCTTGAGTTGACTTTTTTGTATGGTGTGAGATGTGGGTCCTGTTTCAGCTTTCTGCAGGTGGCAGTCCAGTTTTGCCAGCACCAGTTGTTGAAGAGATTGTAATTTTCCCATTTGATAGTTTTGATTTCCTTGTCGAAAAGCAGTTGACCATAGATAGCTGGGTCAATATCTGGGTTCTCAATTCTCTTCCATTGGTCTGTGTGCCTGTCACAGTACCAGAACCATGCTCTTTTGGTTACTACTGCTATGTAGTAGGTTTTGAGGTCAGGGAGTGCTATGCCTCCCACCTCATTTTTGTTTCTCAGAAGTGTTTTGCTTATTTGAGGTCTCTTGTCTATAGGCTTTTCTTGACTATAATTTTTATGAAAACAGATAGCCAAGCCTTTCGTCCCCAGAGCTACAGCACAGGAAAAGTTTGAACCATCAACCTTTAGGTTATTAGTTGAGAAGAATTTTACCATGCATTGTTCACAAGGCCAGTGTAGGGTCAATGGGAGGAAGTTTTAAGGAAGCAGATATCTGTTCTAGTTATGGATGACACTTTTCAACAACTCAACCAGGGCTTTTCCTGTGGGAAGAACACACTGTACTTTAATTTAATTGAAGGGTTAACAATTGCAACTATTCAACAACAAAATGGCCAAGTCTCTAATGCAGCTCTCCAGAAAGCCGTGGAAAGGAGGAGTCCTACTGCAATGATGTTAGATTTGATTAGATCAGGCAAAGCAGAAAGCCTTCACAGTGAACGTCAACCCCACGTGCTGGGTGGTAGCTGCCTGAAAGACTGGTGAGAAGAATTTTGAGGCTGCATCTGTGCTCAGCAGGTGAGAGTATGGATATCAGTGAGTAATGTCTGCTGTGGATAGAGGAGTAGGAAAAGGCAGGAGGGATGGCAGGCTCAGCATTGAAGTACTCTTCCAACGCGTCAACTGTATGTTCTTCTGTCTCTGTGTACATGACTACTGGACCACTTGTGACTCAGGTAGAGTTGCTGCTATGAAATCCAGTTCTCTCAGTGGGTGCACACTGTTATATTCTGCAAATCTGTGTGGAGCCTCCATCCATGGGCCCTGTGGCTTTCAGACCTGCTCAGAGAGCCCTGGGGCAGCTGGCATTGATTATGTTTGTTTCCTTAGAAGGAACAGTATTGATCTACTGCATCATGAAATCTGTTCCTAGGTCGCCTTGTTCCAACAAGCAATTCCCTTGTCTTTAGCAGCCATTTCAAAGTCCCCAACACACTCTAACTCTATTTGGTTCACCCTCTAGCTAAAAGTCTACTTTTGATGGGTGCCACTGTGCAAGCCCCAATATAATCAACATTACTTCCCTTTCGGCATTAAACCAAGGTGTTCTAGACCTCAGTGCCAAGAACAGAGCAGGCCCTCAAGATAAGGTGGTTTCTGCCTGTGGCATGTGGCCTTGAATGAACAATAAGTAATCAGATAAATTACCAAATTCCCTATGGGCATGTTGCTGCTGTTGTTAAGTGCCTTCGAGTCAGAACCAACTCATAGCTGACCCTTTAGTGGGTTTTCAGAGGCTGTAAATTGCACAGGAGAAGGCTGCCCATCTTTCTCCATGGATCAATCTGGTAGTTTCAAACAGCATGTCTTTGGGTGGATAGTGCAGTTCCTTACCACTGGGCCACCATACCTCAGGGATATTGTGGGTTCAGTTCCAGGGCATCTAAATAACTTGTATATTGCGATTATGCAAGTTACACAATTTATTTCTGTTTGTCAGTGCACATGGAAGTTTTGTTTACTCCATACCATGATCTATTACGTGTGCAATAGCATCGTGAAAAAGTTTGAACTATTGTGAAAATTATCAAACTGTGACACAGAGATGTGAGGTGAGCACATGCTATTGGAAAAAATGGGGCCAACAGACTTACTCAAAGCAAAGTTGCCACAGATCTTCAATTTGTTAAAAACAACCAAAACCTCTACAGTATCTACAAAGTGCAGTAAAGTGAAGCTAATAAAACAAGGCATGCTTGTATAGAAAATGCTGTCACAGAAAAGTGCAGTGGGGCTGTGACGGCTGAGGAGAGGCCGGGCTCTACTGGGTTGTGAGGTGCCACTGGTGCTTTGATGGGCTCAGAGAGGAGGTGAGTCTGGAGGAAAGGGTAAATCTCTCCTAAAGTAATTAGTACTTGTTAGGGTTTGGAAACCACCTCTAATGACCTGACAAGAATTCCAAAGATTGGTCAACAAAGTGTGAAATCAGGGCCAGTGCTGAACAAATTGTGAGGTAGATAGAGTTTGGCATTTCCTTTCCTTCTGGATCCTTCTCCTCATATACAGACACTTCTCAGACTAGAAACAATCCATGCTCTAACTCTACTCTGTCCCAAAAGAAAGCTTGCTAAGGCTCAATGCAGCCTCTTGTAACTCAGGGCATACAAACTCAAGGTCTTACTGGGATTCAACTTCAGTGGAATTCTGCTGAGCTCCAGTTAGCACATCAGCTCCCCACCTCAAAGCCCATCTCACCATGGTGCTACCCTCCAGAACAATGTACAAGCTGGAAGGAAATGAACTTATGTGACTTTTTATCCAAGTCTTTGCTTCTGTGATCTCTACTGGAGGGAGTTGGGGGGGCGGGGGCAGTTCATTCAACAAACTGAATGTGTTAAGTGGGTGATAATGTGATAAACTGATACACGTCCCACTCTAACTGGAATTTTCTGGAAATTATTCTCCGAAGTGAAGGATCCAACTTAATAGAACTTAAGAGTGTGGCACTCCACACAGTGAGTGTTGAGCCCTCATTGGGTCAAGAGTTTCATGAGAGGAAGTCTCTGTCTGTCTAGGTTACTACTTTAGCCGCAGCACTTGACACTGAAACTAAGTAGGACATTAGAGAGACTCAGAATGGTTTGTTTGTTGACTTTCCAGTAATCAGAAGAAAGAGTAAATGAAGTGTGGTCATTTACATAACATAAAGTAGGTGGTCTGAAGCATCTGTGAGAAATGGTATGCTTCTAACTACTTGTCCATTTGGTACATTGGTTTTGCTTGCTGTCATCACTTCCTTTGGAGTAAGGGGTTAACCACACAAAACCAAATACTACTGTTGAATCATTTCTGGCTTGTGATGATTATATGTGGGTCAGAGTAGAACCCTTCTCTATAGAACTTTCAACAGCAGATTTTTCAGAAAGTTCCACGTCTTCTAAGATAGCTCCAAGTGGACTCGAAACCCTAACCTTTCAGGTGGTAAATGAACATAGTAATCATTTGCACCAATCCTGGAGGAAAAGCTGTTGTGGACATTAGGTGCCATAGAGTCTATCTCAACTCATGAAAACCCCGTATGACAAGCCACAACTGTCCAACAGTGTTTTCTCGGCGATACTCTTCATAAATATCTGTCTTGGGAGAAGTACAATCTGGGTGCTCCTGAAAGGCAGGGACGGTGACATTTCACCTCACACACTTTTGGGCACATTGTCAGGGGGATCCAGTCCTTGGGAAAGTAAGTCATGGTGAGAAAGGTAGAGTCAGTGACAGAGAGGATGACCTTCAATGAGATGGGCTGGCACAGTGAATGTAACAATGGACTTGAGCATGGTGGAGATTGTGAGGATGGCAGAGGTTCCATCTTTGATCATTGGGTGGCTCTGAGTTGTGGTCGACTCAATGGCACCTAACTGTAACTACAACGATCTTTACAGGAGTGGATCATACTTTGAGATCTGAGGGGCTGTCAAGCACGGGGTCCTTTTCCGTTGGCCACAAGGATGGGTGTGTCACCCAGGCTGAACCATTCTGCATCAGCCTTCAGTTCAGATTTGGACTTGAGTTCCAAGCAAAGGCAGTCAGAATCCCTCCATGAGATTGGCACAGGGACACCAGGATGGGAAAAGTCCCTCTCTTTGTTGGCTCTCAAGCCAGCAGTCATCCTTCCCCCACAACTGGAAAAATGTGCCTGAGGATGAAGCCACAGAGAGTGGGGGCAGGGCCCAAGTTGGAGAAAGAGAGACAGACAGCATCTTAACTTGAGTATTTTAACCCCTAACTGCAGCTGTGCTTAAAGCTAGAGCCAGCCTAGAACTTCCCAATTACATGAGTCAATAAATTTTTTCCCACCTTAAGCTTGTTTGAATTGGGTTTATAGAGCTTGTAACAAAGAATCCTGTCTAATACAGTCTGCTCATTGCATTTGGAGTGTTTGCCATACGTGTTTCACCTTATGACATTGACTATTTTTAAGAGTCCACAAAATGTATTCTGCACATCTTTGTATGCGGCACACCGAGACACAGTATAAAAATCTGGAGAGAAGGAATTAGAAAAACCAGTGTGTGTCCTTAAGGGACATTCTAATGGAGGTGAGGGGGTGGGGGAAGGGAGAAATTCCATTGAACTTGTAGTTTTCAATGAGCTGCTCTGTGCCAGATGTTTTCAACAAGTAATTGCAGTTGATCATCAGCAACCCTGAAAGGAAGGTATTATTATGTCTACTTTCCAGATAACATCACGGTTCAGAGAGGTTAAACAACCTGCCCAAGATCATCCAGCTATTGAGACAGAACAAGGCTTCAAGCTCAGGCCTCTGACTTCAAGGTCAATGTGTTTGCCCCTGCACCAGCCTGCTCTGCTGGACAGGAGACAGGGCAAGTTCATGAATATGATAAAGGAATCTGTTCACTGACCCATTCAGCAAACACTTATTCAGTATCTACTAGTCAATAATGTTTGTGAAAATACTTGTTAAACTAGTACGCACAACAGAAGTAGAAATACAATTTTAGCTGCATGGTAAGGCACGGTGCTGGGCACCGGAGAAGGCTGGGAGACAAAGATGAATATAAAAGAGCCTTTTTCCTCAGGGGCGTGGAGTAGAGTAGACCTAGAAATATTACATGGCAAAATATGATTAATGGCATGAGAGATGTTCAAAGTGCTGTGAGAGTTCTGAGCAGGAAATGTTCACATCTGATTGAGGAGGCCGGGAAGAGTTCATGGAGGGGGGAAAAAAATTCTATTAGGTAACTGCAAATGAGTGTAACGGTAACCACGTGTTTGCCCAGGATTCTGTAAGGAATGAGGGGTGGGAGGTGGATTTTACAGGAGGAAAGAAGGAAGGAAAGGGGGAAGGAGACAGGAAGAGAGGGAGAGAAGGCCTAGGAGAGGCTGGAAGAGATAAACAAGGGAGCCAAGGAGCAGGATAGGTCTGTGCTATAGCACATAGCATAGAGATTCTCCAAGGCTCAGTGGTTAAACACCAGCTGCTCTATCGAGAAGAACATAGCAGTCTGCTTCCGTTAAAATGTTACAGCCTTAGAAACTCTGAGAAGCAGTTCTACCCTGTCCTTTAGGGTCACTGTGAGTCGGAATCAACTCAACACAGTGGGTTTTGGTGGGTTTTAACCTTTTTTCCCAAAGACATTTTCTAAGGTCAGAATACTAACACTCTAGATCTTACATATTTTTCTCTGTAAAATAGTGAAACTTTCCCCTCAATCAAGTCACTTCCACATGTTAGAATAGAAACAGCATTGTAATTACAATGTTGAGAGGGGTTTTAAACTTGAGTGGAAATAGGGAACTTGATCAAATGCAGACCCCCAGGTCTCATTCTCAGAGTTTCTTTTTTTCACCAACACTAGCTTGTATGGGAGAACTCTGGTGACCTAGTGGGTAAGAAGTTGGGCTGCCAATCCAGAAGCACAAGGTTTGAATCCACTAGCTTGCTCTTCAGGAGAAAGATAAGCAATATTCTCTTGTGCCATTAACAGCCTCTAAAAACCTGGAGGTCAGCTGTGAGTCAGTTCTGACTTGAAGACACTCAATAAGAACTGCTTAAATCGAGGAAGTCCGTAGGGAGTTGTGCTGCTAATCCAAAGGCTCTCTGGTGGTTCAGATCCACTAGCCATGCTATGGGAGGAAGACAGACGTTTCCTTTCACATGATTTACTGCCTTCCAAAACCTACAGGAAGATAAATCCACTGGAGAGTCAGCTGTGAGTTGGTTTTGATTTTATGGGAATGAGTTTGATCTTAAGTTCTTAAGAGGAATCTGCATATTTTAAATCATGAAGGGAATCTCCTACAAGGTGTCACAGATTGAATTGTGTCTCCCCAAAATACATGTACATAATGATAGAATGTATAAATTGTGTAATAATCTATTAAAACCAAATAGTTGTAGTAGGAGCAAGGGTAGAATCCAAGGGCCAGTCCTTGGAAAGTGGTGGAGAGTCAGAGAAAGATGAGGACCCTCAGCAAGAAGGGTTGACATGGTGTCTCTAACAGTGGGTTCAAGCATATTGGACATTGTGAAGGTGAGGCAAGATTGGGCAAGGTTAGGATCTGTTCGGAGGGTCACTATGAGGTATGGTCAACAGATGGCACCTAACAACAACAACAACAACAACACTAATTCTCTTGCTACTGCCAACACTAATTCAACATCAAGAAAACAAGAATTCTCACCACTGACCAATAAATGGACAACATCATAGTAGATTGAGAAAAGATTTAAACTGTCAAGGATTTCATCTTAGTAGGATCCACAGTCAACACATTTGGTACCAGCAGTCAGTATATCAGGAGACATATTGCATTGGAAAACTCTGCAATCAAGGGCCTCTCCAAATTACTGAAGAGCAATGATGTCAGTTTGAGGACTGAGGTTTGCCTGATTCTGTCCATGGTCTTTTCAATCACTTGCTATTCATCTGAGAGCTGCACAATGACTAAGGATGACAGAAAAAGAATTGATGCCTTTGAACTCTGGTGCTGAAGATGAGTATTGAATATCCTATGGACTACCAAAAGAACAAAGAGATATGTGTTGGAGAAAGTACAGCCAGAGTGCACCTTGGAGACAAAGATGATAAAGTGTCAACTCATACTTTGGGCGTTTCGTTAGGAGAGGCTATTCCTTGGAGAAGAACATCATGTTTGGAAAGGGGAAAGGTCAGTGAAAGTGAGGAAGAAGACTCCCGATGAGATAGAATGCCACAGTGATTGCTGCAGTGGACCTGAGTATGTCAGAAATAATGAGGATGGCACAGAATAGGATAGGGCTCAAATATGCTGTACATAAGGTCCTACTCAAATAAGTGTCACCTAACAACAGCAACAATTCCATTGCAGACCTAATGGGAGGTAAAGGAAATTCCTCTAGGGTGTGCCTGTAAAACCTTTAACTCACCACAGACAAAAATCAGGAAAGAAAGTCAAGAATGGGAACACTTAGTACCACTGAGAAATAATTGCTAAGAGATGAATGCATCTCTCTGAACCTGGGCCCCTGTACAATGAGGTTCCTTGGTACCAGTGAAGGCTGGAGCACATGGTGGTCTCCAGGGAACTCTGGGCCTACAGATGGTAAAGCAAACAAGGATTTACTTCCACAAATGACAGACAGAAATAGCTTTCTCCTAGAGCTGGTATTCTGAATTCTAATTTCAAGGCTCCTAAACTCAAAGAGACCACGTTTCTGTTTGTTAAAGCCATCCATCCACTTGTGGTATCTCTGTTGTGGCAGTCCTGTCCTTCACAAGTAGGGAAGGAATGGAGTCCCACAGAGGCTAAGAGATGAGTTCAAAGTCACTCAGCTAGTTAGTGAAAGATCCAGGTCCCAAACACAACTCTATGGACTCTTAGTCCATTGCTTTCCTTACCCCACATTAACCTCAACAGCTATATGATGCAGAATTTTCTTTAAATATTGCTATTGTGAAAAGGTAGATGGATGAGTCTTTGAGCCTCCATGAGCATCCCAGTGGACCATATTCTGAGAATCACAGCTCTGAGTCATGCCAGAGTACAGCCTTTTAAATTTAGCATCTCTCGTGTTAACTTACACAGTTAGTGCTAAATAAATATTTGTTGACATGATAAATCCCCAGCTGGTGTTTACAAATGAAAAAAACAACACACTAAAATAAAAGGGGTTCACACGCATCTGCAGGTAAGAAAAAGGCTCCTGCTGAGGCACCTTTTTAGAGCACCTTTCTTGGTAAGATGAGCATTGATACAGGCTAACATGATGGATATTTACGAATACCTACCATTCGCAAGGCCTTGTGCACTGTGCTTAAAAGATAAAAAAAAAAATTAACAGTGAGCTTTTCTATTCTGATGAGTGACAGAAGAGTCACATATTGTGGGACTTCAAAAAGAGAAATATGAATCAAGGTGGGGAAATTAGTAGATATTTATGGAAGTGGTTTTGGAGATAGGTCTTAATGGGTTGGTAGGATTTCAATAGGTAAAATGTAAAGGGAAGGTGGACCGGGTGTGGTTCATGTCACTGGCAATAAGGTGTGGAAATGATACCAAGGAATAGTAAATAATAAAGAGCCCTGGTGGGGAAGCTATTAAACACCCAGCCGCTAACTGAAAGTGTGGCATTTTCTCCACAGGAGGAAGAGCTATGATCTGCTTCTATTAAGATCATAGACAAGGAACCCTAGGAGGAAATGACATTCTGTCATATGAGGTCATTCTGAGTTGGAATCAACTCAGCTGCACCCAGCAACAACAATAACAGTAAAGAGTCTAGATTGGTTGTAGCTCAGCCAGCAATCAGAGACTAACGGCATTATAATAGTAGAAAGACCCCAGAACTGAGCTTGAGGATGAAAAAGTTTGAACTGAATTTGGGAATTGAGAAGTTATTGAAAATACTTGATTACTTTGGGATGTTAAAGAAATGCTTCTAATATAGGCACTGTGTAGAACGGGAAGAAGCTGGGATAATCAGGAGGCAGGAAGATCAATTGGGAAGCTGATCAATTTGAGAGAAAGATAATTAATTTCAGGACATAATCAAAGGCATAAGTGTGAGGATATGGCCTGAAGTGTAGAGGAGAGAAGGGCAAGGATGGTTGAAGTTTCAAGCATGAGAACAGAAAGAATAGGAATATTACCATTTCCACAGATCCTATGTAGTACAGAGTGGAACTGATCTATAGGATTTTCTTGGTTGTAATATTTGAGAAAGTGGTTTCTAATGTCTTTTGTCTGTGGAGCTACTAGGTAAGTTCAAAGCACCAACCCTTAGGTTTGCCTAAGCTGTTTGTACCACCTGTGGTTAAACTGATTTTGTTGTTTATTGTTGTTGAGGACTATAGAGTTGGAACCTACCCACAGCTGACCCTCCAGTGGTTTTTAGAGGCAGTAAATTGCACAAGAGGAGATTACTTATCTTTCTCCTGAGGAGCTACTGATAGATTTGGAACTATGTTCCTTCAGGTTGGCAGCACAACTCCTTACCACTAAGCCACCCACTTTAAGTTTAAAGCTTCATACACCATTCAAGGGCAGCTACTCAGCAGAAAGCTGGCAGTACAAGAGTCAGAGATGAGGAGATGATTGTTGGTTAAGAGTACAGATTTAAGAACATTTAAATGTCATCATGTGTCTAAAGAAAGACCAGCAAAGCTATAATGGTTACATATCTCAATTGCAAATAATGAAAGACCCTACACATTATGACTTAGACTATGTTGTTGTTGTCATTGTTGTCAGTTGCAGTTGAGCCAACTATGACTCATAGCAACACTATGAACAACAGATCAGAACCTTGCCTCAACCTGTGCCCATTTCACCATTTTGGTGGTGGTGGTTTTTGCTTGTGTGTTTGGGGGGGGTGTGTGTGTTAAATTTCGGGAAATAGGATGGGCAATATCTTCTTGTGTGATTTACAGCCTCTAAAAACTCTTTGGAAGATCAGCCATCAGTTGGTCCTGACTTGATGGCTCATAACAACAACATAAAAAAACACACTGTTTTACCTCAACCATTAAATAAAAATCTTTGCTCTAGTAAGCACATCATAGGTGGGGGGGAAAACAACAAACCACACCAAACCTGTTGGCATTATATTAATTCTGACTCATGGTGACCCTATAAGACAGACGGAACTGCTCCATTAGGATTCCTAGACTATAAATCCTTATGGAAACACATTTATTTATTTCTTTGTAGAAAGATTCCCATCTTTTCCCCATACATCACTAACATTTTGGCTATCAGCCAACAGTTATTATCACTGCAACACAAGGACTCAATTATACGTCTCATGTAAATGTCACATGTTGATCACTCCGGTCTGGCTTCTCCTGAGCCAACAGTATGGTAGGAAGAATGCATTTATACTGATGAGCTTAAACTAGCCCTAGCCTGCTCCTAAAGCTAAGACTAAGACAAAACCCACCCCAATCTTTTGGCTGTTACACAATAGGAGGTAGGGAAATCTGAAGATAGAATCTTATGGGATTGCAGTATCTGTAGGTTTGAAGAAGCTCTAAGGAAGCTATCCTGTCATGGAACTCCAGATAGGAGAAAGTTTCCATGAGGACACGATAGCCATCAAAGTGCTGGGATAATGATGGCTACAAGGTCATTTATGTGGGTGGTTATCAAAGCTCTTGGTGGCCTTGAGATGGTGGCTTTAAGTGAGATCTGGTCATCAGTGAAAGAGAGAAAGATGCTGAGAAGAAATTAGAAGATGAGTAGGTAGGTGATGTGTATATTGTTCTTTCAGAAAGATGGATGGTGACAGAGAGCAGGTTAGGGGAGAAAGGAGAACTGCTCATTGCTTTTAGGAAAGGAGAGACTTGAGGGTATTTGCAGCCTCAGAGGCAGGAGCAGGAGAAGAGGGAGAGATGGATGATGCCGACAGGGAGCAATAATGGATGCAGGATGGTTTTGAAGAGATGAGAGGGAATGAGGTCAAACCCGCAGACAGGAGGGATGGTTTGGAGAAGAAATTGGAGACCTCATCCTAGGAGCAGGCGACAGTAGAACTATTGAAATGGAAGGAAGTTGAGGAAAACTCAGAAACAAATGTCTGTAACTTCCTCAATTAAAATCACCTCTGGAGCCTAAGGGTGGCTGGACACCCTAGTCAGGAACAGAATATTTGGACGAACTCCTTTGGGGAATTCATTAAGAGGCCACAAAATATGAATAAAAGAGATTGGAGAATTGCAAATTTGTTACAGGCTTTCTGGCAAGCAGTCTGGCAGTAGCAACAAAAGCCGTAAAAGTGTTTGTAGCCTTTGACCTGATAATCCCTCTGCTGGGAATACATACCGTGAAAATAACTAAAAAGGAAAAATAAGCTATTTGCAAGAAAGATGTTTATTGTTGCCCTGTTTATAATAGCAAAATTCTGGAAACCACCCAAATACTCCACAATTGTGCCCTGGTTAAGTAAACGGTGAAACATTAAGATGATGAAATACTATATAACCATTACAAATGAGAAATAAGAGTGCTCTGTCAATACATGGGAAAGTGTATACAGAAAAATGTTAGATGAACAAGGTGAAGTATGAAATAGGATGGATAAGTTGATTACCATCCTGGAAAATGATGCTTATACAATAATATGGTTCATAAAAGGTCACTGAATTATGTAAATAGTTGATGTGAGGAGGTGAGGAGAATTTTTCCCCCTTTAGGAGATTGTTTAAATACACATTTTTTTTATAAAGAGTCGCCAAGCAGCTGAAGCTAGTCAGCATGCATCTGGAGGGATGCTAAGCTGCAGGGCTCTCGGACAATCTCCCCTCTGGGGCAGGTAGAAGGAATTAAGACTAGGAGACATGCAGAACCAAGGACTTTTACAGTGAGAAGGTCAGAAAGGCAGGGGTCACCAAGAGGTGGCCAAGGACTTTGTTGAAATGGCTCATCAAGTTGGAGGCTTTGTGGAAGGGTCAGCAGAGAGAACAGAGAGCTGGGAAATTGAGATGAGAGATGAGAGAGAGTAGAGACTCCAAGACAAATGAACACCAAAACCTGCCAATTCGGGACATAGGCAATTCTGACTCACGGTGGCTGCCTGTGTTTCCAAGTAGAACTGCAATCCATAAATTTCTCAAAGGCTATAAAGTAGGAGTCGTGGACAACTTTACAGGAAGCTCTGGTAGTCTGGTGACAAGAAAATGTGCTGAAATCCCAAAAGCATGTGGTTCGAGGCCACTAACTGCTCCATGGGAGAAGGATGAGCAATCTCCTCCTGTGCAATTAACTGCCTCTGAAAACCCGACGAAGAGTCAGCTATGGGTCAGTTCCCACTCTACTGTACACAACAACAACAGGCTACTTCATAGCACCTAACAACAATACTACAGAAAAAAGTCTCAGGCCCATGCCAACAGTTCATGATCTCAGCTGCTAACTGAGAAATTGGAGGTTTGTGTTTACCAAAAGGCACCTCAGAAGAAAGACCTGGTGATTTGAAAAACCAACCACTGCAAATTCTATGGATCCTTATTCTCAGACGTACAAGCATTCTCCACGAGGCACCGTCAACTCCACAGTAACATATTTTAATCTTAAGTACAGAGATGCCCAGACCTTTCTCTGTGATGCTACTGGGTGAATTAAAACTGCCTATCTTCTGGCTAGTAGTTGAGTGCAAAGAATTGTATTAATGGGAGTGAATAAATGGGCTCCTGAGAAGGTTGTTACAGAACTGAGGTTACGGATTGATGAGAACTAAGTGGGTGGTTGAGATGGTGGGTGGATGAAGGTTCCCGGAACAGGAGAAGTTGAGGGAAATTTTAGGGAGTTTGTTGTATTCTGGTATTACTAGACGACATGTCTTGAGTAAACAGAAAAGTAGAGTAAGGACCCTCTCAGGCGTCCAAAGCCCCCATTCATTCACTTTCATTAGTGTAATTCTTTGCACTCAGCTATTACAATGGTCATTTTATTTATTCTGTCAACAAATACTTGTTGAGAGCCTATGTACTATTGTTGTTGTTGTTGTTAAGTGCCGTTGAGTCGTTGAGTCGTAGGTGACTCATAGCGACCCTATGAATAAAAGTCCTCAACACTGGTGTGACTTTCATCCTTTCTCCAGGTTCAGAGGGTTTCCAGAGGCAAGCTATTTATGGAAGTGGATGCAACCCCTGCTTCCAAGCTTGTTTTAATTGGGGAGCTCCACTAAACACTGTCTGCCGTGGGTAACCATTAATACATTTGACACACCAGTGCCCCAGTCTTTGGCATCACAGCAATCACAAGTTACCTCTGTATGGCAAGTGGACACAACAGGGCTATACGACCTAGAAGAATGAACAAAAACAAGGGCCCATCAGTATTTTACCATTCTGGTGCACCCAAATGCTGGCAAACTCTGGGCCAGAGACCCCCCAGTTCATCTGGCAAGTCTGCTCTGCCGACAACCACTTGTGGCAGAAAGAAGGCCACAAGTGCCCAGAGTGTTCCATACTGGCCTCTCTTCAAGAAGCTGGAGGCCACTTCCAGCTGACACTAAGACTTCCAAGACACTCACCCTTACTCTGCAGGCATGGCCCGACATTTCTGTATTTTACCATTCTGGCACGCCCAAATGCTGGCAAAATCTGAACCAGAGACTCCAAATTCATCTGGCAAGTCCACTCTGCCGATGCCCACTTATGACAGAAAGGTCATGAGTACCTGGAGCATTCCATACCGGCCATACTGGACAATGGTCATTTTATTTATTCTGTCAACAAATATTTGTTGAGAACCTATGTACTAGGCACTAGTAATCCAACCGTAAACAAAACAACTCAATTTATCCTCACACAATCTCTGCTCTACAGGTCAGTCCTGAATGGCAGAGTTAAAATTCTGCTTCTAGCACATGGCAGGAATTCAGTTATTTTTAGTAAATGTATACAGGAAGAAGATGAATTCTTTGTTGATCACTCAAAGCAGGGACCACTAAGGCATTGTTGGGAGGCCATCAGGACCCTTTAGCCTGGTCTGGGTGTTGTGTGCTAGAGTAATTGGAGATTCACTGCCCAATGGGATGGACATAATAGGAATGGAGGGGTAGAGAAACAGTACCCCATCTAGAACCAGGTGGAAAGACCAGAACAAATACAGGGACAGAATACATTGAGATGGAGAGTGGCATATTTGAGAAAGTATTAATAGAATGTCCATGTTTTCTCATGAAGTCATTCATTCAACATTTACTGGCATCTAGCTAAGTGTACCAGAGAAATGTCTATCTGTGTTTCATTGACTATGAAAAGGCATTTGACTGTGTGGAGCACAAAACCTGTGACTGACTCTGAGAAGAATAGAAATCCCAGAACACTTGGTTGTGCTCATGCGAAACCTATACTTGGACCAGGAGGCAGTTGTCAGAACAGAGCAAGGAAACACTGCATGGTTCAAAATCAGGAAAGGTGTGTACCAGGAATGCATTCTATCTCCTCCATACCTTTTCAATCTATATGTGGAGCAAATCATCCAGGAGGCTAGGCTCTGTGAGAAGGAATGTGGCATTAGATTGGAGGAAGACTCAACAACCTGCATTATGCAGATGACACAGTTTGCATGCAAAAACTGATGAGGGCCTGTGGCATTTGTTGCAGAAGGACTGTAGCCTTCAGTATGACTGAAACTCAACATTAAGGAAATAAAGATTCTCACTACTGGGCCAACTGGCAACATCATGATAAATGGAGAAGAGATTGAGGTTATGAACAGCTTCAGCTTGCTTGGGCCCACAATCAACACTCTTGGTACCAGCAGCCAGGAAATAAAAAGATAAGTTGCATTGGAAAAATCTGCTGTCAGGTATCTCTCCACAGTACTGAAGAGCAATTATGTCAGTCTAGACCCTAAGGTGTGTCTGAACCAGGCCACAGTCTTTGCAATTGCTTGCTATGTATCAATGAGCTGGACAATGACTAAGGATGATAGTAGAAGAATTGATCCTTTGAGCTTTGGTGCTGGATAAGAGTATTGAATATACTATGGACTTAAGAGGTCAAAAGGACCATCCTGGAAAGGGTGAAACCAGGCTGGTCCTTAAGACAAGAATTTTGAAGCTCGGTCTCATACTTTGGGCATGTTTCCAGGAGGGACCAGTCTTTGGAGAGGGACATCATGCTTGGAAGGGTGGAGCAACAGCAGAAGAGAGGAAGACCCTGGATGATATGACCCTGCTGTTTTTCTCAGAAAATTCACAAAGAATGTAAATTACAGTTAATCTTCAAAATCAGGAAGAGAAAAGCTACTGTGAAATTCACCATGAAGAAGCTCTGCTAACAGCCCAGGGCTAGTTCCCCTCCAGGGTGATCTTTAACCTGAGGGCAGAGACAAGAACACTGTCTGGTGTGGACTTTCTAGAGCTGGGCCAGAGGCAGGAGGTACACAGCAGACGGACTGCTGGAGAGAAGCTGATGTGCTGACTACCTAAAGGAGCTGGGGAGAAGGGGTGGGGGGGCTGCTAATTAGGGAGAGAGAGAGAATAGTGGAGGAATGGAGGACTGGTTCTAGAAAGATGGTGGAGAACTTTCTATCTCACCTCACTTCGCTTTATCTTGGAGAAAAAGGACAAAAGACTTAAGAACAGGTGGTATGATGCCCTGGAGGCAGAGTCACTCAGCTCTCAGAGGGAGGGTCAGGGATGGACTGATGAATTTGACTCAGGAGCTAAACACAACCTCTAGTCCTCTGCTAGGCTCCCTAAGGGTCGGCTAGTGTCACAAGAGGTGGTTTGTTCGTTCAGACAGCAAACCTTTAGTGAGTTCAGACAGGCCTGGGTTCTTCTTTCTAGCTACATCTCCCTTTCCTCTCAGCTGTGTATCTTTGAAAAAGTGCATTATGCTCAGAAATGTGGAGGGTCAGCAAAAGAGAAGACTCTCAATGAGATGGACTGATACAGTGGCTCTGACAGTGGGCTCAGTTATATCAGAGATGATGAAGATGGCACAGGTTAGGGCAGGATGCAGATTCATTGTTCATAGGGTTGCTATGAGTTGTCATCTCAAGGGCACCAAACAACAGCAAGTCTGTCTCAGTTTCCTCATCGGTGATGCCTGTATTTTGAGAATGACATAAAATAAGCTATAGGAAAGGCACCCAGGATGCTGAATAAGTCATCATCAGTACATGCTAAGTGGTTTGTTGGTTTGTTTTTGTTTTTTGTTGTTGTTGTTGTTGTGTGTGTGTGTGTGTTTTATCTGTAATGTACCTAGTTCTGTGGGGGACACAAAGCAGGATGCTACCCCCTCCTCTTCCTGCTGGAATGAGAAGAGATAGATATAAACAAGAGATTACCAAGAAACTGGTCTGTAGTGTGATAATTGTGCAAACAGGAGCGTGCCTGCTGAGGGAGCCTGGAGGAGGAAGTAATTAGTTCTGCCTGGAGAGGTCAGGGAAGGCTTCCCAGAGGAGGGGACATTTTAGTCGGGCCATTAAAGGGATCACTTGGCAGCGAAGAGGAAGAAAAGCATTACAGGCAGAGCAAGGGTCTTGCACAGAAGCAGGGAGGCGTGCAGGGCAGCATGTGTTTGGGGAGGAGTGAGCATCCAGCCTGCTGTTGCCCAGAGAGAGTTAGCAAGAGGGCTAGGGGGTTGCTTGGGGCCAATCTGAGTAGGTCATTGATCTTGGGGTGGTATTCCTACCGCGGTGGGCAGGGAGGGCGGCTCTGGAGGGAGGCATGAGGAGGGCGTGTGCAGGGGAACCTGACAGGCGGGGGCTCAAGGCTCAGCATGGACCTACCACCTGCCCCCTCCCACAACCATGCTGCAACTCTTGCTCCTCCAGCTGAGTTCTCGTGGAGAGCTAGGGTCCCTCAGCAGCATTAACTATTCTGGGCCCCACAGCTGCAGCTGCCAGTCGTGCTCCACCAGGGAGAGAGGGTCCACCATCACCCACCTCCTAGACGTCGAGGGTTCCTAGTCCCTCCTCCGCCGTTTTTGGGGCTCTGCGACCCCTGCACTTGTTTGGGGACTGTCTGGAGACAGCCTGGGACTCTTCGGTGGGAGGTGTGAAAGGATGGTCTCCACCTGTTAAGTTGATTTTGCTTTTCAAAAAGAGGGAGCTGTGCAGATGAAGAGCGATAAGTGTCTTTCACTGGCGAGGAAAGGATTTTAATAACGTCTGCTGATGACTCTTGCCCTGCTCGAAGGAGATACAGAAGCTCATTCTTCTTCCCTTTAATAACCCGGCGCGACGCGCGCTTCCGGGAGCTCGGCTGCCAGCTCTCCGCGCCCCAGGCGCGCCGCCCTCCGCCCCAGCCACAGCTCCAGCTCCAGGCCCTGTCTCTCTCTTTCTCTCTTCCCTGCTGGCATATTTCCTTCTTTCCTTCTCTCCGTGGTTGATAGGGCTGGGAGGGACCTTATTAGCAGGTAACTTGGTTCAAAGATAAGTGGGCTGCCAGAGGAGGGGCACCGAGCTCCCCAAAACCTTAGAGGCTGAAACACCTTCTGGGAGATCTTGCAAAGAAGGTTTGTGGTACCAGATAAGATGTGCTTGTCAGACTTAAGTTTGCTTTAGAAGCACCTGTGGATCTTATTAAAAACTTGATGCCAAGCCCCAGGTTCCGTTCTGATCTGAGGTCCGGTTCTCTAGATTTACCAAGAGCCAGGGAGCCCTGGGACCAGCTTGGTTGGGGGTGAGAGGTGCTTCAGATTCTCTTGCTAACCTCACTCACCTTTTCTCTAACCCCACCGCCACTGCATACAAATCCTGAGCTGGTGTTGGTGGTTTGGGAATTTACAAGGTAGATGTTTGTTTTTTTAATAACAATGCCTAGCATATATTGAACATTTATGTATAAGGAACAGAGCAAGCAGTTGACACCATCTCATTTCATCCTCCCCCAGTGCTGTGAGGTGGGTTTTATTATTCCCTTTAGAGCTGTTGTATGAGTAGCCCAAGGGACTCTGAGCTGGGAAGGGCAGAGCTGAACTGAGACCTGCCTGACAGGCTCTCATACTCTCTCCATTTCTGAGAAAGCACACTGGAGATGAGTTAAAGGGCAGGAAATATTTGGGGAGAACTGCCACGGAGATTCCACACTCCTACCCCAGAAGGTACCACGAAAAAACATCATCCTCGAGAGGAAACAGCTATTTTCCTGTTTCCCTTCCTCCAGCCCTTCACCTTGTAATTGGATAAAAACCAAGTTGGTGTGAAGGCAATTCTAACTCATGGCCTGTGTGTGTCAGAGTAGAAGATGCTTCATAGTTTTCAGTGACTGGTGCTTCAGAAGTTACTTGCATCTTCTAGAGCACTTCTGGTTGAATTTGAACTGCCCACATTTTGGTTGGACATCTGGTAGCTTAGTGGTAAGGAGTCACGCTTCCAAGCCAGAGGGCATGCAGTTTGAATCCACTAACCACTTGGTGGAAGAAAGATGGGCAGTCTCCTCCTGAGCGATTTACTGCCTCAGAATGCTCTCTGAAGGGTCAGCTATGAGTCTGTTCCTCAGCAGTACGGGAACAGTTGCATACTGATGAGCAGCAGAGGGTCTTAACACTTTGCACCACCTGGAGACTTCTTTAGCCCAGATGCTGTTGAATTGGAACGGACTCATCGCTGACCCTCCAGTGGGTTTTCAGGGACTGTAAATTACACAGGAAGAGTCTGCCCGTCATTCTTCTGCAGAACAGCTGGTAGATTCAATCTACATACCTCTGGGTTGGTAGCTTAACTCCTTACACACTAGGCCACCATATCCCTTCCAAAATAGCATTCTCCTTCTCCACTCACATTCCTTACCCACACCATTCTTCCAGAGTCTCTAGTGTCTAACAAGCAGATTCCATTTTTTTTTTCAAAAGTCCAAAAGTTTATTGCCAGAATAGCAAACTTCAAAAAGACACCTTTTAAAAAGTGCATTAGACTACACTTTAGACAAGCAAAATACACAGAAAATCTTTGAGGAAAAGCAAAGGTGGCTACTGTCATGCACATACAGTCAAAGCAAAAAGGGACAAGAGTATATGGGTTATACAATCCACTCACGGATTGGGTAGCTTTCTGGGGACATGGGGTTTCTCCTAGTCCAGAAAATAGTAGCATTTATCTCAGAACAGAATGGTGACTAAGGTATCTACTTATTTTACTGCCAAGAATAGAAATCTGAACTATATGCCCCCAAAAAGAGTTTTAAGAGGACTTACTAAAAATTCTAAACATAGGAGTGAAGAAACAAACCCTAAGTGAAATTTGCACTATTCTTACAAGTGATTACATTTCATATATCCTGTATCTTCTTAGCTTACCTTAATAATGTAATACACCTTGGATATAAGCAGATTCCATTTAATGTCCTTCCTCCTTCAGCCCCTACACCAATCCTGTTGACCCCTTCATTACTGCCCCTCTGGCCTTCAAACCTTGATTATTTTTCTGGCCTTCATAGCAGCTCCAGCTAACACTACTACTTCACGCCTGGAAGATTTCCTTCATTACCCTTCCAGCTAGAATTCAGTCCTCCAACCTTCTGATATTTTAGTATAGTTCCTGTCAGTCATCTCTTCTAAAACCCACTGCTGTCATCTTGCATTACCTTGTGTAACCATCTACACTGGTTCAGCATCGCCTTCCATTGAGTCTGAACTCCCTTGCCACACCAACCCACCCTTCTCTACTTTAGCAGTATGGATCTGCCATTGCTGTAGGTCCAACTCATAATATGATACTATGTTCTTTCCAGCCACTCAGCCCCAGCGTAGGAGTCCCAGGCTGGTTGTCAGAAAAACCTCGGAAGGCAAGTCTGGCAATCTTGTCTGATAGGTCACAGATTTGAAAACCCTATAGACAGTTCTACTCTGCACACATGAGTTCTCAATGAGACAGAAGCTACTGAACAGTAATTAATAACTAAGCCTTTCACTTTCTCTACTCCCAAGCCTTCATTCATTTTACAGCCCAATTCCAAACTCTTTCCCTCCTCAAAGCTTTTCCTGCCTGAGTCTACCTCCCTTTCCTGTTAATTCCTTGGTGCTTGGTGTACACGGTTGGCATCACACTCTCTCACACTTAGTTATTTGTTGTCTTAGAATTATTCTAAGGTGGTTTCAGGTCTGTGTATTTTCCTCTCCCTAGCCAGCTGCTGTAGGCATTTAAGAACAATAACCAAGAACCTCACTCGCTTCAGTCCTCCCCACTCCACCCCCCAGAAATGCAGTGAGTGGCCTTAGGAACTTTGCATTGAATTGAAACAATTCCTAAATGACCATCCCTTTAATTACAATGAATGACTCCAAAGTCCAAAGTCAGTGGAGTGTGAGCTTTGTGGATGGAAATGATCAGATGATATAATGGGGACAAAGAACACAGGACAGAGGTAGGACACTTGCTTTGTAATCTAGTATTCTTCACTGCCCACTTTACTTCTCCATTCTGAGGGATCAGATCAGATATTGTGTGAGACTCTTTCCAGCACTCACAGCCCTTGACCTAGGCTAACCCATCACTTTTCTTTGCTTGTCAGTGATCAAGGGCACATACATCTCTCCAGACCTCAGTTTACTTGGGTCTGAAATGGAAACTACGGTTATAGTAGCTAATTTATGGTGTTGTTGTAAGGATTAAATGAAACAATTCAGGAAGCTCTTAACCTAGAGCCTAGCACATAGCAAGTGATCAATAAATGGCAGCTGTTATTAAGCTACTTGACCACCGTTAGGAAGGTGGAGTGTGCCCACGGGACAGACAAAGGCCATACCCTTGTGTTGTGATCCACTAGGATCTCCAAGACTCCATGAAGCCATCTGAGCTCTGGGGAGGTCTGGCTGGAGCCCTGCCCAGGAGCCTTGTAGTGGCTGGAGCACCAAGTGTCCCATCAATGACAGCAGTGCTGGTGGTTAGGGCGACCCTGTCGTATAGCCCCATCGATTTTCCCATTACCTGTTAATGCTGTGTATTAAAGGCTTTGCAGATCCACTCAGTTACCTTCGTCCTTTATTACCTCTAGGGCCTGTTCGAATGCTTGGGAGGATGAAGTGACCTGGTGCAGCAAACTTCACCTAGGAGTGAGACAACTCTGCCTGGATACAGCTTGGGAACCAGGAGCCGTGGATTCCCTCCTGCACTCCGCTCAGGTGCAGGTGGGCAAAGAGCTTGCAGGTTGTGCATACTGTGCGCCTCGGAGAACCCCTGTCCACCGGAGGAGAGGTGGCAGCTCTACCAGGTCCTCTTATCGCTGCTGCGCATCTCCTTGGCCTGCCCTGGTCTTAGCCTGGGAGGACCCTTCACCCGTTCCTGATCAGTAGCTGCCTCCCCTGGACCCTTCCTCCTGCGTTCCCCATCTTACTTAGTTACCCACTTGTCTTGCCCACATCTCCAGGTCCACCCTCAGGCTCTGCCTCCTGGTTGCTCTCTGGGTTCAGTGATTTATTTAGTATTCTGACCTGAACACATAACTGACTTCACCAACAGCTTTATTGGGCACTTCAGTTTGCCTTGATTGACTTTTTTGCGTGTCCAAGGGGAACATGAGCCCTCTCATCAGGACCACTAATTTACTCACTCTTTGCCATTGAGTCAGAACCAACTCATAGTTGACCACAGTTGAGTTTTCAGAGGCAACAGATCACACAGGAGGAAACTGCCCATCTTTCTCCTGCAGAGCAGCTGGTGGATTTGAACCACCTTCCTTTAGGTTGGCAGCACAACTCCTTACCCAGTAGGCCACCAGAGCTCACTCTCGTCAGGGCCAGGGGAAGATAAAATACAGTTGGTTCTCTGAGGGTGAGGGGATGACAGTGGAATAAGTACTGTTGTTATTTTTAAGGTTATGACGAAAGATTATGAGGTTGATATTAATTCTCTCCCATTGACCTTGAGAAGCAACACACCAACTGAAAGATGTCCTTGCGCTGGTGGAACTACTGAGACAATGACCCTCACTCACATTCTAAGCCTAAAATCAATAAGCCTATACAGTGAACAGCAATCCCAGGGAGGCATACACCCACTGAGGAGTCAAGTCAACCATAAAAGACCAAAGGGGCAGCATCTGCCCAGGGATAAAGCTTATTGTTGTTGTTATTGTTAGGTGCTGTCAAGTACAACTCATAGTGACTCTATGAATAACAGATCTGAACCCTGACCTGTGCGATCCTTATAATCTGTGACCCTCTTGCACCCATTGCTGCAGTTACTGTGTCAATCCATTTGGTTGAGGATCATCCTCTCTTTCATGGACCTTTTGCATTTCCAAGCATGCTGTCTCTCTCCTAGCAACATGCCCAGATTATGCAAGACAAAGCTTTGCCTCCAAGGAGCCCCAGGCTGCATCCTTTCCAAGACATCTCTGATTGTTCTTTTGGCAATCCAATACTCCAACACCAAAGCTCAAAGGCTTCAATTCTTCTCCTATCATCCTTATCCATTGTCCATCCCTCAGATGAATAGCAAGTGACTGAATAAAAGAGGGACAAAGTGTTGAAGGCAGGAAAGAAAGAGTAAGCAGACATAGTAAACAGAAAGAGGAAGTAAGTAGCGTTGCATTGTGGGGACTGCAGTGAAGGTCATGAAACATATGTTGAATGGAACTGGTGCATGAACCGTTGAACAGAAAGCTACCTTGCTCTGTAAAATCGCATTCAAATCACAATAAAAAGACTTTTTTACTTAAAAAAAAATCACAATGTAGAGGAAAATGGAGGCTCATTTATACAAAATTGCAGCATGGAGATGTTTGTGACCATGGCACTAAGAAGGCTATGGGTCAACGTTCTTCAGTGACTTCCTTGTACTTGACACACAAGTAGTGAAGGGGTCCTCGCCCCTCGGCCCCATGGGTCCAGGGGTGGAGGAGTCTGGAGCTGGTCTGCTGGTGTGCGGTGTTCAGCACATGCTGTCTACGTGGTGCTCGCTGATTCACTGCACCTCACCTGGGACCTGTCCCGACAACTTTTTTAGGCTGTGTTCTTCTCCACATTGACAACCTTGTATCCTGTAGTTCCTGTGGAACTGCTATTGGTTTCTATATGTATTCTACCCATGCATACTACATTAGCTGCTTGAGAAGTCATTTTTGCCTTTCCAGAGATAAAATGATGTGCTAGCCTTTAAAAACAAAAGCAATAGTGAATGCATCTGAGCTGGATATTCACAACATAACCCTACCAGAAAAAACTGCAGAGCTTAAAGAGGAGATAATGTTTGTGCACACGTGTGTACAGTCACTAATGAGGATTCAGAAGGAAGTGATGCCTGACCAGTCCAAGTCAGAAAATGGATCCAGGACCAAAGCATGAGTATCAGCTTTATTGTGATATTTTACAACAGGTGCTGCTTGTGCATTTCTCAAGAATGGAAAACTTAAAAGAATAATGGTGGAAAGTATAGGATTTTGTTTCCTTCTACACTGATTTTCCAAATGATTCGTGAAGCTATTTAGAGATGAGGAACTTAAGGAGACTTTTGGTCAGGCTTCATAGTGAAGGATGGGTAATCTCCTTCCAGGCGACTAACTGCCTCTGAAAACCCGCTGGAAGGTCAGCTATGGATCAGTTTCGACTTGATGGTTCTCAACAACAACAACAACTCTCACTTTTACCAATTTTGGAATATTTCTAGAAAAGATTTTGACTCTAAGGATTAGGGGCCTATATTCTGTGTGTGCCGAGCTACATAGTCAGTCTGAAAACAGAGCTGGATTTAATGTTGACTACTATTATTCCTGAAGCAGGAGTGGCAGCCACTTCCTAAACAACAAGCCTCTGGAAACTCTATGAACTTTGAGAAACGACGATAGTTATAGAAAGGTTTCAGGTCTTTTGTTCATAGGGTCACTATGAGTTGTGCTTGACTCGATGGCAATCAACAACAACAACTATTATTCCTACACTGAGCAATTGTTTTCTGCATACGATAAACTCCATTTTAGAAACAAATGCATACAAAGTCTATTTTATAGTCAATATTTAATAACTTCATTTATGTAATAATAAATTAGTTTAACAGAGTAATGAATTATAAAATCAGAAACATTCTGTATATATGACAACAAACTAGAATGAGGAATGCATTGCAAGGTGGGCTGGGAGGAGGGCTGGGGGAAGAAAGTGTACAACAATGAAAAGAATATGAAAAGAAACAAAATAAGAAGCTAAAAAATAAAAACAACCCACCAACAAAAAACCCAAAACAAAACTAAGAATTAAAAAACAAACCAAATCCAAACGATGTAAAGATGTGCGTGGCTGGCATTCCAATCAGCAAGGCCCTATCCATTTAGGGTAGATTTGAGTTTGGGATATGATCAATCAGAATTAAGCCTGGTGAACAAACTAAGTGATTAACAAGATAATCTTCTTCTCTCTCCCAGTGATGTAAAGTAAGGAAAAGACTTCTATTGTTAACAAGTTCTAAAAAATAGGTTTTTTAATAAATGTTGCTTCCCAGGGTGACACCTTCAAAGAGAAATGCACTTACATGATTAAGCTTTCATCTGTTTATGTATTCAGCGGGATTTTTGTAGTGACAGGTGACAGAAATCCAACTCAAACCAGCTTAAGGGGAAAATAATTTATTGGTTCAGTGATTGAAACATCCATGGTTAGGTCAAGTTTCAGGCATGACTGGATCCAGGAGTTGAAATAATGTCATCAGGACCTGGTCTTTGTTGATCTCTTACCTAATTTTTTTTCTCTACTTTCTTTTCATTTTCAAGTAGTTCCTCTCTTAATGATCACCCCCAAGAGCTTAAGGCTTACATCATCTCATCATCAAGTCCAACGGAAGGAGAACTTCTCTCTCCCATCACTCATCAATAGCGCTAGAATGAGTATCACTGGTCTTGGCTTAAGTGAGTTAGTGAGGTGCTATGTCCTGACCAATCACCATCTAAGATATGGAATGCCCTGAGAGGTCATGAATGTTCATGATAAAACTAGGTTGACATTATATAAACCAAGAGTTGGAAAAGGGGTGGAAGGTGGAGTATCACAGAGGAAAAGTGAATATCTTTTAACAGAGAAAAGACAAATGCTTGTCTTGGCTGGAAACAACAGTTATATGCTATAGCTTTTTTTTTTTAAGTCCATGGTTGCCATATTAAAGTGATGGACCCTTGGAAAATTTGCTTTCAAAGTTTTACTTTATTCTTGTATTATAGTTCATAAAATAAATAGAAGTGTGAGTATTCCTAAAAAGCAATTTATACTTGAGTCAAGCTAAAAGGAACCACGGCATTCATTTCAGCTTGCATCTTTCGATGTCCTTGCACTGAAATGTAGGACATTTGTCTGGAGAGGTTTTCAGGAAGTCCTAACCAATTAACACAGGTATGTTCTCATTTGTTCTTCCCTTTACAGAACATCTGGCTGGTGTGTTGGGCAGCACTCTGGTTATGGAAGATCATAACCCCTTTCTAGAAGGTGAATACTTTTTGCAAACAGCATTACACTCTCTAGTCCCAGTGTGTCAAAGATAAAAACAGATTTAACTCGAGGTAGGAAATCCAAACCTCCATCTGCTAAGCTTTCTCCTTCCTCTGTTCTTGTCCCCATCAGCATCTGATTCATGATTGCAGGATCCTTGAGCTCCAGGAAATGCAATTTGAAAACCACTGGAATAAAGCGATGTAACTGGCTTTCAAGAACAAAGTCTAGGCCTTTGACTTTAGCACCATGGTGAAAGAAGCACAGAACTGACATTTATTGAGCATTTACTAAGTACCATGCACTTTAGCTTCTTTGTCTCATTTGATTCCTATGACAACCAGTGAGGCAGCAATTATTATCCCCTTTTACAGAGAAGAGAGCTCTGGTGGTGTAGTCTGTTGGTATCGAATAGTGTTGGTTGCTTAAAGGACATTCATCTCTGATAGTTCGAATCCACCAGCAGCTCCATGGGAGAAAGATGGATGATCTCCTTCCATTATGGTTTTCAGTCTTCAAAACTGGATGGAGGGCCACTATGAACACAAACTGATTTAAACAGTGAGTGAGTTTACAGACAAGATAATTAAGGCTTAGAATGTCACATAGCTGACAGAGCCCGGAACTGGCTTTGTGATTCAAACTACCCTAAACATTCTTTCAAGAGTGTCTACTGTATGTATACCAGATGCCAGCTTGGTGTTTAGATATAGACAACTTCATTTGATCTTTACAAACCCTGTGAGTGAAAGAATCCAGTATAAAAGAGCTCAGAGAGTACAGTTTTCAATAAATTTTTAAAAAATCCAACACCAACCAACCACTCCACAACCTGTAGTATCTTAATAGGTAAGGAGTTGTGCTGCTAACCAAAGCAGGCAGTTTGAATCCATCAATTACTCTGAGAAAGAAAGAGGAGCAATCTCCTCCTGTGTGATTTACAGCCTCAGAAAACCCACTGGAGGATCAGCCACGAGTTGGTTCTGCTCCCAACAATGACTTGACTCTGTATCTATAATGATAGAGATCAACAACAGTACTTACTCTTGGTGGGTTGGGGGTGATGTGGATCGGTGATCCTGGGAAGCAGTGAGTGAGGACCTTCTGGAACTATTCTGGATCTGGATCTAGGTAAAGGTTAGACCAGCAGAGACTTGAGTAACTACTGCCTTATTGTCAGTTTCTCATTTGGTGGTAATTTTTATGTTGCTATGGTAGATGCTATGCCACCAGTATTTTATATCCATGTAGAGCTCTGGTGGCTTAGTGGTAAGAAGCTGCACTGCAATCCCAAAGGTACTTGGTTCGAGGCCACCAGCTTTACTGCAGAAGAAGGATGGGCAATCTCTTCCTGTGTGATAAACTGCCTCTGAAAACCTGACAGAGCGTCAACTATGGGTCAGTTCCAACTCTATGGAAGAAAAGAAGAGAAAGTAGGGCCACCATGGTGAATGGGTTTCAGTGAAACTTTTAGACCGAGACAGACTAAGAAGAAAGGTCTGATCTGCTTCCAAGCATTAGCTAATAAAAGCCTCATAACAGCAGAATATTGTCCAGTATTTTCTAAAAGACGAGCCTCCAGGTTGGAAGGCATTCAATATACACAGTGGCTGCAACAATGGACTTGACATATCAATGATGGTGAAGATGGCCCAGGACCCAGTGATGTTCTGTTCTGTTGTATATGGAGTTGCCAAGATTTGTTTTTTTTATTTTATTTTTTTTTTTTTAGTTGCCAAGATTTGGAACCAACTCAGTAGCAACACACATAAAAAAAGAAGTTATCCAGTGCTACACTTAAGATTTAAATACTTTACCACATGTAAAGTACACCTCAGTTTCTTTTAAAAAAATATTTATCTCACATGCTTTGAGTATGTTATCAGGACCAGTCCTTAGAAAAGGACATCACGCTGGGAAAGGTGAAGGGTCAGACAACAAGAGAAGACCCTCAATAAGATAGACTAACACAGCAACTCTGACAATGGGCTTGAGTATAAAGATCTTCATAAGAATGATGCTGGGTAGAGCAGGGTTCATATTTTTTGTTCATAGGGTCACTGTGAGTTGTAGTCAGCTTGATGACACCTAATAACAACAACACTGTAAATATGAGGAAACTAAGATTCTGAAAGGTGACTTGTTCAGAATCATACTGTCAGGATTGTGGTGGCTGTGTGACAGAGTCCTCCTGGCATGTGGCTTATCTAGGATACCTAATGGTAACATAGGAATGAGGGCAGCAATCTCCTAGGACTGTCTGTTGGAAAGATCTTTGTGCTGCTGTGGTATTAGGACTTCTGAAAATGGCTTTTATATACATTGCCTTAGCCTCCTCAGGAGGCATGGTCTCTAGCTGCCTTGACTACAAACATATGGTCCACCTGTTGAACAGCATCTTTAACATCATCAACAGCTGCAAGATTAACAAAAGAGTCAACCTGACTGTAGAGAGCCTGCAGTGAGATGTAGCTGACAGAGCCCTTGAGACAGAGCCCAAGTTAAAGGCTCTACTTGTTGGATGATTGAAACTGACTTGTGACGGCTATGAGATAAAACTTGCTAGATGATTGAGGAAACCAGAGACTTCTTGTATTTGTGTTGCTGGACTGAACCTGGAGTTTAACCTGTAACTGAAGAAGCTATCTGAACTAATTGAGAAATTGTATCTTCTTGTTAATCTGGCTTGGGACTGCTGGATTAAACCTGGACTTTCACTGTGTTTTATCCCTTTGCCTCTCCCCATCCTGTTTCCTTAATAAACCTCACAGTGTGTGTAAGAAAGTCTGTGAGTCAATTTACAATGACGTCAAACCCAGTGATTAGTAGAAGTAGGTGCAGGAGCTTGGAGGGGAAGGAGGGAACGATAAGTCTAATCTTATAGAAATCAATTTTATACTGTGGATGTTGTTGATGGGGACAGTTTCCCTTTATAGAATTAATTATGGTTATACTTGGCCATCTCCACATTGCCATTACATTTGCTCCTTTTACAGTTTCTCAACATGATGGTCAGATACTGAGGCACCTAGGACCTTACTGTCATCTGTCCTGCCTGCACTGACCTGTCTTCTCCATCATTTTTTCTTTCAGAGTGTTTCCCCCTCTTGTCTTTGTGTTGTGTTTTGATGGCTTCCAAAGCCCTTCGTGGGAATGAGGCTGGAGCACTTGACAAGGCATGGGATTAGATCCAGGAGAGGGGCAGGGAGAAAGATTACAAGTGGATAAGGGTTCGGAAACTAGGCCTCTCTAAATGCCTTCAGGGCATTTGTCTCCTGCCAGGAGACCTAGCCTCTATTCTCCCTCTTTCTTGGAGTTTCCTGGGGAGGTCCACGTGTCACTCCTGGCTATTCAGACTCTGCCTAGGTCCCTTGCCTCTTCTCTCACACTATAAAAGCAGCTTCTATTTTTAGGTCCCATTGTAAGGGAGACCCTGGGATTCAGGCCAGGGATCCAGGGAGCTGGGAAACCAAAGTCCCAGGGGCCAGATCAGCAGCATAACTGAGTGGATAAAACAGCAGTAGCAGCCTTGGCATCAAGTGGGTATAAATCTAAATCTATGATGAATCACTGTGAGACCCTGAACAAGCCCCCTTCTTCTCCCATGAATTCACAGGCCTTGGGCTTAGGTTGCTTTTAGCCTGTCTGCCTCCAGTCTCCCCCTCTCCTTGCTGCCCAGCTTTAGAGACTATTAACCCCAAACCCAAATCTGGCCACATCAGCCTTCCACTTAAAGCCCTTCAGTGTCTCTCCTTTATCCAGCAGCAAAAGGGAACTTGAAGAGTTTATAGCACCAAAAGAAATAGGTGTTATAATAGAATTGGCATCTGAGCAACTCTTGAAGGATGAGTGGGAATTCAGTTAGTGAGCAGAGAGTGTGTGGAGAGGATTCCTGAGGAAGTGAGGCTGGCGGAGTAAGAGAGGCTCCCATTCGTGGGGCCAGGCCGGGAAACTTGGACTTCACAACTAGCACATTGGCAACTGGCAAAGCTTTTTGAGCAGAAAAATAATCTGGCTATGGCATGTGAAAGAAGTACTCTGTGTAGGAGGATCCATGGCAGATTTGGATAGCACAAATGGGTAAGTACTTGATGATTCACTGGAAGGTTAGTGGTTCAAATCCACTCGGAAGAGAGGTCAGGTGATTGCTTCCCCAAAGACACAGCCTTGGAGCTCGTATGGAGCAGTTCCGCTCTGACACACATGGGGTCACCATGAGTTGGAATCGAATCAATGACAACTGTGTTTTAGGATGAGACAGAAAGGTAAGAGGCTAAAGGTAGGGAGATGATTTGTTTATTCCACAAGCATTTATTGAGCACCAACTATATGTCAGGCACCATGCTGCTTTCTGCTGAAGACTGGCAAACAAAGACGATGCAGGCCCTGGTTTTCTAGATTTTATCATCACCAGGGCAGAAACATATTAAAAAGGAAATTACCACCATGATGAGTGATGCCAGAAGCACAGATGTGGTGAGAGAGCTCATTAGGGACTTCTTACCAGTCTAGGTTCATTGTGATGTTTAAACTGAGACCTAAGTCAGTTGGCTCATGGCATCCCGATGTATGTCGAAGTAGAGCCATGTTCCAGAGGCTCCACAGTTTGTCAGTCCTTTCTTCCAAGCTCCTTTGAATGAACTAAAACTTGCAGGCTTTTAGATAGCAACCCAGCATGTTAGTTGTTTCTGTCACCTGGGGCGGTTGGGAAGAGGAGGTGCCATTTGGGAGGAGGAGCATTCCTGGAGCCAATGGGAATGGTCCCTGAATTGGATATGTTTTCAATCTTTGGAAATGGGTTTCCCTCCCCCTTTTAATTTTTTTTCAGAATTTCTTCTCTCGCAAGACTTCCAGCAATGGAAGAACTGTATAAATATTCATTTTATTCTTTAATTATTACTTACCATCTAGATACACAAGAATTTCAGAGCAGCACCCAGATCTTCTCCCTCACAGCCCCCAAAGTTGATGCTGGTTCAGGCTCAGCATAGAGAGGAGACATGGTAGATGAGGCTGGAGAGACAAGTGGATCGGGGCGGCTTGAACCAGAATGCTGGCAGGAGCAACCATTTCTCATTTATAGACCACTCTGAGTACACAGGGGGATGAACCGTGGCAGGAATAGGCAAGAGGGATGCAGGGCAGTCAGTTAGGAAGTCACCATGACACTAGGGCAATGACGGCCTCAGCTCCGCTGCCGTGGAGGATGGAGAAAAACGGGAGGATGTTAGAAGCCTTGAGGAGATAGAACCTACAGGACCAGGGGTGGAAGACAGAGAGGATGGAGATGATGCCCGGGTTTGTGGTTTGTCGAGAAGGCTGCAGTGGAACCGACAGAGAAAGCCTCTTTCCTCTATAGTCCTGCGTGAAAATCAAAGGTGGAGCTCTGGTGGTAGAGAAAGACAGAGCAGCATCCTCAAAGAAACCCTATGGGACATTTCTACTCTGTAGGGCTGTGATATATCAGAAACAATTTGGTGACAAGGAGTTTGGTTTGGATTTGGAGGTACAAATGTTAGGGGTCAGTAAGAGAGGTCATTGAGGTCAGTGACCTAAAGAGGTCAGTGGTTCAAACTCCCCAGCCACTCCACAAAAGAAAGGTATGCAGTCTGCTTCCACAAAGATTACAAGCTGGGACAATTCTACTCTGTTCTATAGGGTTGCTAGGAGTCAGAATGAACCGAAACAGGTTTGGTTTGATTTGGGGTTGAAAATTAAATTGCGTGCTTGAGCTTTTCTCTTTAACGAGTTCATAAGCTCTCGGAAATCAAATATTAGTCATTGGTTTACCCCGACAGCACCTGCCCCAAGACCTTCCAGGTGAGAGATGCTCAGTAAATAGCAGAGAAATGAATGAGTGGCAGCTATTGGAGGGAACATTTGATTTGATCCCTGCTGTGGCCAGTCATGGCTAGGCCCCACTTCCTCTCCCCGCTCAGCCCCAGATCTCCTCTTCCCCGACCCCAGCTAGTGACAGACAGACAGAGTCCAGGGGCAAGGGGCAGAAGTGGCTGGTGGGCACAGTGCCACCTGGAATACTTAAAACATGAATTGTGAGTCAAGTGGCCCCTCTCACAGTTAATCGATGGCAGCATATCCTGATCGCTTTCATTATTATTATTTTCTTATGCATGTGTGATCGGGAGATTTATTGTTGAGGCTACAGAGGCAAAATCAATTATTCATGTTATAAATTAGAAAATGATTTATGTCTACAGGAGACGGGGCCTCAGCGAGCCGAGCCCATTACAGATAAGCTTTGCTGAAAGGACCAAGATTTATCTGTAAACTTCACAAATTGCCGCTCACCAATCCAGGCTTGTTCCCCACCCCTCCCCCCAGGGCACCCATCCCTGTTCCTGAGTCATTCTGTTCTTTTCTTGTGTCCACTGTCCCTTTGACTCCTATTTCCTCTCCCCTCATTCCCCTGAATTCTCTTTGTTCTCCCCCCCCCTTTTTCCCTCCACCTTTGACAAATGCCCCATTGCCTGCTCATATCTCTTTAGGGGGCAGACACTCCTGAAGCTGCTAAATAAACTTTCTAGTCTCTGGGAATAGCCTTCCCTTTACAGAAAAGAATTAGGTAACAGACTGGGAAGAATCCTGTTCGTTCAGTTCATCTACAAACCTGTCTAGAGGACAGAGAACGGAATCACGCCTCTCTGAGCAGCTGACTCCTGCCTCGGGTAAAAGCCAGCCGTTACACAGCATCTGTATTCTGTCTTCCTCTCAGGTTCTTCCCAGAGAACAAGGTGAAGAGAAGCAGTGAGTAAGCAGAGAGCCCTGGGTTCTGGAGTCAGATACACTAGTGGCATAAGAGGAAGTGGGAGGGAGAGGAGGTTGAGGCCTTTGAATCCTAACTTTCTATGAGTGGTGTGGACTTGGGCAAGTAACTTATATTCTCTAGGCCTTAATGTCTTCATCTGCAAAATGGGCTTCCAGCATCAGCCCTACCACATGGGATTGTCTAAAGACTGAAGAAGGAACAAAACTAGCAGCTCACCACCCCATGTTTGCCCCTAAGATGTTAGTTTTCATTTGTATGCATGAACTCTTGCACATGGAGTACTTGATCCCTTTCTGTCTCCTCTCTATTACTCTGCTGTTGAACAATGAATGCCCTGGACTTCAAAGATGAATTGAGCTGGGATAAGAAAGATGTAAAGAAGCAGCAAAGGTGGCTGCTTCCCACTGAAGGCATCACGAATGAAGGGAAGAAAGCATTGTGTCAGAAGCCAGAAGACCAGGGTCACAGGCTTGCTGCCTCTTGAGAGCCTGGGACCAGGCAGGGCAAGTCGCTTTCCCCTCTGAGCCTCACTTTCTCCTTCTGTCCAATGAGGGTCATCGCACTTGCCCTGCCCACATCTCCTGGAGTTGTGTTGAATGAAATGAGGGCTCTGAAGTTGCTTGGAAACTCTGAATCTCTCTATATAATCCTGCTAATAATTACGACACACCTTTATTTTGGAAATTTTTATTAGGTGACATTACAGGAAAAAACCGTTTTTTTAAAAAAAGGGAGAGAGAGATATTTGGGTCTGTCAGAAGAATAAGTCTCTTCAGTAACTGGGAAAATGCACCGAGAATGTGTTGAAATGATTGCAAAGCCCCTTGAGAAAACGACACACTTCACCAAGGCCAGTGGCGATGCTGCTAACTCAGTCCTGCCTGAACCCTGGCTCCACCAGGCTCACAGGCCCAAAAGTAATCTGATTGTGTGAGGCTGAACTCATGTCCACTTGGGGCAGCAGTGGGAAGGTTGACCCTAGAGAGCCTGGCCTTTACTGAGCGAGCATCCACTGGATGTCAGATACCAGCCGTTCTGTAAGTAAGGAGGCACAGTGGCTGCCCACAGGGAGCCTAGGCATTTGTAGAGGAGACAGACATGAAATTAAGTACATCCACATATCCGTCTATAAGCTGCAAGCTCTGAGAAAATTCGATGAAGATGTTGTACAGGATGAAATCGAGGCAAGAGACCAGGTCTAATCTGGGGAGTCTGGGAAGTTGCCCATGAAGGAGGAGGTTTAATTCATGACGAACTGAGGCAGTAGGATTTAAGTAGGTAAGAAAGTTAGGAGTAGAGAATACAGAGAGTCCTTGTAGGGAAGGACATTAGGAAGAAGAAAACAGCCCCATGGGCTGGAGGGGAGTGAACCAGGGACCAGTGACTAAGGTGAACTCAGAAGGAGGGAGGAGGGAGAAGGGAGGGAGGAGTCCCTGGCAGTTATAAATGGTCCACGAGCTACGCTGCAAACTGAGTTGGAAGTTTGAACTCATCCCACATTGCTTCAGAAGGAAGGCCTGGCAATCCACTACTGATACATCAACAACCTCTGAAGACCCGAGAATACAGTTCTATTCTAACACACATGACTCTGCTGAGAGTGGACTTTGCAAAATGGTTATGGGTTTTGGGGGGCAAGCAGGGAGTAGCTGAGAGTTCCAACCTACCTTTGGCTCCCCTACTGAGAACTCTCTGCTTTTTAGGGTTTATTTTCCCAGGAGCCTGATCCCAGGTGTAGCTCTAAGAGACTCAGCCCCATCCCCTTCTGAGGGACTAGGACATTGGTATCTGCAGAGCCTCCTCCTTCAGTGGGTTCAATATTGAAATCCATTTGCTTCCCTGAAAAGCACCAGGTTCCTGGGATGCCATAAAATGCACCCAGTACTGCCCCTGGAGCCCAGCACCCTTCCCCAAGGTGCAGGAGAGCACACTCCTCGGGGTCCTTGAGCTCCAAAATAACTTCTCTCGGTCCTCAAGTCCTGACAATGGTTCTTTCTGCTGATGGAAAGCCTATGAATGCCATTCCCCTTGTACCCGATGAAACAGTCCCTACACCCATTCAAGAGCCTGCAGGGCCTCTTGAGTCTTCTGCTGCTTCTCTACTGAAACCCCAGACTCTCCCCAGCTCCCAAGATATTCTCACTGGATAAAACCATTATTCCATTTAGTTCCTTCATCTGATTCTCCCAGACTCGTGTTAATTGGTTCCTTGGAACATCAGAGATTTCACTCAGAAAGTCTACCTACTTGCACTCCCAGATGAGATGAGATGATCCCAACTCTCTGCCATTGACCACACCCATCATAAGATTCCAATTCTTTGGCAGAAAAGGTTCTGGAACTGGGGTTCCAGGGTTCCCAATATGTTCCTACCTTCTCTGCCTTCCAGAACTTCCAATTGCCACTCACCATCCTTTGTGTCCTTCCCACGTCCCCTCAATGTGGCATACCCTATCTCTCCACCAGAAACCTGTGCTCAGTGATCCAGTTAGACATCACCCCTCATGAAGATCCTCAGGGAAGAAGACAGCAAAGCAAAACAGAGAGCGCTCTGAGCTTGAACCTGAACTTCTCTACTTACTAGCTGTGTGGCCGGCTCTTTAAGACCTGAGGACATCATTTCTTTGGACCTGTCTCCCATCTTTAATGTGGTAGCACTGTTTTCTCCTGAGTAACTGCAGTATCAGGGCAGCAGTGAAAGCTTGGGGGTCCAGTCTTGCTAAGGAGACAGATGAAGATGCAAATGCAGGCAATGCAGCCGGGAGCAGCATTTTTTTTAAACGTGGTCAAGGTCCTTTGGGGGCCACACAGCATGCATTAGAATAAGACCTCATTAGTAATATAGACAGGATTCAACATGCCAGATGAGATGACTCCTGGAAAAAACATTGTTGAGTGTGAGATGGATTGCTCTACCTACCGTGGTTACCATTACCTCTGGATGATCAAGGAGGAGAAGGGGCACTTTAGGATGAGGGGCGGTGGCAGACACAGACTCATACTAGGAACCAGCAGCTGCCTCTGGGACACTAACCAGGCTTGGAGCAGGCTGGGAGCTCCAGCTCCTGGTAGAGAGAGAAGAGCAGGAGGTTGATGAACTAGCTTTGGCAACGCTTGGTTACCCTGTCCTGCCAATAAAGTCACCAGGATTGAAAAATGAAGCCTGCTCCCACCCTTGCCCTTGTCCTCAAATGTTCTATGTGTCTGAGCTCCATCCTTCTTGCTGCCAAATTACCTTTGTCTCTCCTCAGTCTGCAGTGTTCATGGTAAAACGACCCCCGAAGCAAGTAATGCAGATACACTCTGACATTAGGGCTTGGATAGTTCTGAAACTGAAGGTGGCTTTACTTCCAGGGGAGAGGAGGTGAGCTTGAAGAAAAGGGGTCCAATCTGGTCTCTCAACTGAGGAGGAAAGGCTAAAGGCTAGAGGGAATTGATAAAATTGATTAAAATGTGGCTATCAGCTCTGATAAGGAATCTCCTATGCTGCATTTCAATATTGTTTCTCTTAAAAGTTGTGTGACCTTGGGAAAGTTAATTTCTCTAAGCCTCCATATGTTCAACTGAAAAATGGGAAAAAGAATATCCACTTTACAGTATTGTTGTATGGATTTTTTTTTTTTAAAAAGTCATGAACATGAATGAATTGTTTAACATAGTATTTGACATATAACGGCTCATTTAGGGGGAGCCATTATTACTATTATGAATAATCCTTCTAGTTGAATCCTCTATTAATGTCAGACCCTGTAAGAAAACCTGGGATTAAAGTGAACTTGGAGAAGAAGGTAGAACTGATGCTAAGAAGACCATTAGGACTGAGTGGAAACTGGGCTTATGTTGAAAGTGGTGTTAGCCTAAGAACTTGGGAGTCCTGCCTCAGGTGCCCTTTGGCACACCATCAGGGGTGAGGTAGTCACAAGAACAGGGGGAAGCAAGGTTCAGCCTGCCTTGGTCTGAGGGAGGTACAGGTGGAGTCTCGCAAAGACTGTCTGGACTGGGAGCCTGGCTGTGTGCGACTATACTTGGGTCAGAGTGTGTCAGCTCTGACTCACAACGACCTCACGGACAGCAGAACGAAACACTGCCCCGTCTTGCACACTTCTCACACTCCGCTCAAGCCCGTTACTGTAGTTACTGTCTCAATCCATCTCATGAGGGCATTCCTCTCCTTCACTGACTTTCCCCAGCATGACGTCTATGTCCAAGGACCAGTCCCTCTTGGCATGCCCACAGTATGTGAGATAAAGTCTCCCCATCCTTACCTCTAAATACATGTGTATTTAGAAAAGGGCAGGAGGCAGTAGGGTCGCTGGGAGAAAGAGGAGGAAGGGGAGAAAGAGAAAAGCAGAGTTTAAGGGAGGAAGCCAGGGGGAGCAGTATGGGTGGGGTGGTCTAGGCTCCACACCTGTTCTCTGTCTCCAATACCTGCCAGGTATTGCATCTGGTCAGTTAGAAAAGGGCAGGAGGCAGTAGGGTCGCTGGGAGAAAGAGGAGGAAGGGGAGAAAGAGAAAAGCAGAGTTTAAGGGAGGAAGCCAGGGGGAGCAGTACGGGTGGGGTGGTCTAGGCTCCACACCTGTTCTCTGTCTCCAATACCTGCCAGGTATTGCATCTGGTCAGCCATGCTGCCCCAAAGCTTGGCTGTGTGTGTTACGGTGTGCTCACTCCCTGCAGAGCTTAGAGGCCTCCAGCTGACCCACAACCCTGCAGAGCCGAGCCTGGCAAGCCCCAGGGTCCTCTCACTCCAGCCTCTAGCCTCACGCAGACCAAGGTAGGCCCAAGAGAAGAACTCCCAGGCCACTTGCCGCCTCCCTCCTCCTCTGACCCCACGTATCTTCTCAGCGGCCTTGCCTTGCTTCACTGCCCAAGCAGTTCATCAGCTCTGCGTCCCTCGGGTTCTGGGAGCCGTTCACGCCTTTGCGGTGTTGGCCTGCTCCACCTTCTGGAACAGCGGTGTTGTCGGAAAACTCCCACAACTGCCTGCTTGGTTATATCTGCCTCTTCCTTTGCCTCCCCTCCTTGCTGACTTTCACCAACCCCTCCTCAGCCTTACAAGCGCAGCTTCTTCCACCCTCTGGATGGTGGTAGCGCTTCATTTGGAATGAAATCCGAGTTGGTGGGTCTGCTGTATGTGAGATGTCCCGTCATCCTACGAAAACTTCCTCACTGAGCCACCTCCAGGTGTCGTCACACGCTTGGCCTAAAACATACCCCTCTCCTCAGACCAGTCTCCATCCTTGTTCCCCAGCCAGAACCTCCCGATGAGGCTTCTGTTAGAAAGCAAAACAAACCCACTGTTGTCAAGTCGATTCTGACTCAGAGATCCCAAGGACAGATCAGAAATTCCCTAGAGTGTTTCCAAGGCTGTGAATTTTTACAGAAGCAGAACAATTCTCTGCCAGAGTGACGGTAGATTTCAATCACCAACATTTCAGTTAGCAGTCAAATGCTGAGCCCCAGCGCCACCAGGACTCCTTTGATGCTTCACTACATTTAGCTCATCCCTTCAATATACACTGCACAGAATGCTCAAAGGCCACCTCTTCCATGAAGCCTTTCCAGGTCTCAGTTACCAAACATCATCAGTCATCCTCCTTGACACTCACAGCATTTGGTTCCCGACATTGCTTTCAGCACCAGGCACAGGCTGCCTGCATTAGAGAAGGGCATGCCTGCCTCTCTACCCGACTCCCACTCTAATTTATAAACAAGGACTCTCCTGTTCAGGAGCTCTGCATTCTCAGCATCTAGCTTGCTGCCTGGGATGTGGAAGGTCCTAAAATAATGTTTATTGAGTTGGCTAAATGGGCAGAACTCTGGCTTGGCTGGTTACCAGGCACTCGGTTTCCACACAAGATGAAAAATCGAGTTGTTAGGAAGGACCTTGCTTCAGGTCCACAGTCCCCAGGGATGGAGCAATGACCTAGCAATTTTCCACTCCGTCCCTGTGGCCTCCACATCCCAGGCCTGTCGAGTGCTTCCATACTGTGATAGTTCCCTCCCAGCAGCACTGATTTCAGGTGTGCAGTCAGCTTGTTTTCTACTAGGACCTCTAGATCTCTCTCATCTATGCACATATGTTGTCCCAGAAGACTCTCTCTCTCCCACACACCTTTTATTTATATAGTTGATTCTTTCCTCTTGGGGAAAGAGGCATTGCTTTGGTCCATTTCTCCATATGATCACCAAGAAACAATCTCAGGCTGGACCAGCCAGCATTCATCTTTCCCCCTTTTCCTTGTCACTGACACCATCAAGTTCAAATAGAGTCGTGTTTGCCTCTTCCAGTTCACTCATTCTCTACAGTCTACTAGTCAGTTGATTCTTGTGAATGTTCCTGGAGTCATTTCTCCCTTTCCATTTCTCAAATTGCCACTAGTATTTCCAGGCCCCTGTCACCTTGTGTCTGAGGGACAACTACTGGAGCAGAAAGAAACCTCACAAATCATATGACGTATGACCCAACCTTTTCATTTTAGAGAAACGGAGGCTCATATGTGAAGTAACTGTTCCGTGTCACACAGTGAATGCTCTGTGAGAGCAGGGCTCAAGTCCTTCTTCGTCTGTGTTCCCAATGCTTGGAAAAGTGGCATTCAGCATCACACTCAATAAGCACAAAGCTCAACATATGGAAACAAGTATGGGCTGATCCTCTGACTCCCAGTCCTGCTCCCTCCACCCCAGAGTATCAGCCTTCCAGCTCATCATCCACACACAGCCTATCACTTGAAATCTAAACTGCTTCAACACCAAACACATGCTTTGACAGATTTGTTCCTGCTTCAAAAGGATACATTAAGATGCATCTTTATCTCTCACCTTGTAATGACATCGCCTCTCTAATTTTGAATTATATACAAATAATTATTTGTCTTTGAGATAAAAATAA
>NW_006399756.1:33145543-33163972 GCF_000299155.1 Elephantulus edwardii
TTTTCTTTTTCTTTTTTTTAATTAATTTTAATGAATGTTTACAGAGACTTTGGATTTCCATTCATTCATTGTTTTACTTTTCTCCCTGCCCACTCCTCCTCCCCCAGTTCACTCTTCTCTTTGAAAAGTAAAAGAAAAATTCTTTCATTGTTATATAATCCCGCCCCTCCACATCCACTCTACTATGCAGCCTTCGTTCTGGACTCCTGTCATGACAATAGTATGTACGCGTATAGCCCTGATGTGTCCACTTGCCGTACGGGGCAACTTGTGGTCACTGTGACACTGATGTGTCAAATGCAATAACATTTACCAATGGTGGATAGTGACAGTGTTTGGTGGTGCTCCTTGGTTGAAACAAGCTTGGAAGCAGGAATGGCATCCATCATAAATAGCTTGCCTCCGGAAACCCTATGAACCTGGAGAAAGGATGAAAAGTCACGCACGCAAGTGTCGAGGACTTTCGTTCATAGGGTCACTATGAGTCGCCTGTGACTTGATGACACTTAACAACATATTGTTGAAGATGATAGAAAGAAGAGATTATAAAGATGGCTGTTGACATTCTAAATTGATGAAAATCCAGAGTTGATCCTCTGGCTGCTTGATCCCTGGAAGACATGAAGGCCTGAATTGGCCTGGGGAGAAGGAAGGGAGGTGCAGAAGAGGGGAGATCATAGAGGAGCCAAAATTCTGCGAGCCTTGGCCTTGTCTGGAGAAAGAAGGATCAGGAATGAGGGTCTAACCAAGATTTAGTACGCTCTGGTCAGAAGCTAATCAGGTAGTGTGGGTACAATGTGTCTGGCCTTAGTGTGGAACTAGGAGCTGGTTCCACACAGATTGGTGTCTCCACTGAGTGCTTCCATATATCAGAGTCTGCAACTATGATGCTAAAGGATAGACTGTGTCTGAGTATCCTGGTGTCTTTGGTCAAATGTCCTTCCCCTCCCAGAGGACAGAGTCCACGATGGTGTGAACACAGGGCAAAGGCTGCAGAGGCCTCAGTCTGGCTTCTCCTTGATGTGTGTCCATGGACAGGGAAGGGTGGGAAGTAAATAGTTGATGAAAGCCTATAGCTTTGGGAGTCTCCAGTTGAAGAGTTTTGGAGGAGCAGTGCTTCTAGGATTGTAGCTTCTGGTGTCTTCATCACTGTTGTAGGAAAGGCAAACCCAGCCTATATGGGGATAGCCAAAAGTCCACCTGGACAGTACAAGGAGGACAGAAGACTCAGCTTCTCTTCCCACTGGAAAATAGGTAGCAGAAAAGTCAAAACATGAGAGTTAGGAGTCAAAGGAGAAGCTCATGCAGGAGAACCAAGACGGTGGGAAGTAGAGCAAGGCAGCGGAGCCAAGGAGCCGGGAACCCAGGTGTGGCAGGGGGATGGAGGCAATGGCTTCAGTAAGTGCTCTCACTGACTCACCTCTGAATTTAGTAGTTTCATTGTCTTTAGCCAATGAAATAGTAGAAAATCAGTTTATGGGTAGAGGCTTGAAAGTACAGGTGCTCTTCCATTCTGTGCACTATTAGACTCCCTGGTCAGGCACTTCTGCTGAAGACCAGGAGAATATTCCTGATGTGACAGAAAGTGGGATCATTTGACACATCCCGTCCCGGGGGAAGCCACCCTAGATCAGCGAACAGCAAACCAGTCTCTCCATAAATGTGAAAGAATCCAGGCACAACAGTAAAACCTTCCAGCTAAGGCCAGCCTAAGTCATCAAATCAATGAATTAGAGATGGCAAGGCAAATAAATGCCTATCATCTTATGCCTCTGAATATGGGGTGGCTTATTAGACAACATTGTTGTAGTCATAAAAAAGCGTAAAGTGGGTCAAAGCAAGAGAGTCAGTACCCAAGCACCAAACGAGAGTCAGTGACGTAGAGAACTTGGGATCAAGGAGAGTGGAAACCACAATGGCAGATGATTGAGAAGGCAGAGGCCAGAGAGCAACCCACGCCTTGAATTCTCAACACACTGGGGTAGAGTTGGAACTGACCCCTAGCTGCTGAACTTCCAGTGGGTTTTCAGGGGCCATAAAGTGCATGAGAGGAGATTGCTTATCATTCTCCTGAGAACAGGTAGTGAATTCGAACTATCTTTGGGTTGGCAGCACAATTCTTTATCTACCAGACCACTAGAGCTCTCTATAGCAAGACAGTTGTGATACCATCAAGTTGGAGCTGACCCATAGCTGACCCTCCAGCAGGTTTTCAGAGGAGGTTAATCACATAGGAAGAGATTGCACATCTTTCTCTTGTGGAGCAGCTGGTGGATCTGAACTATGTATGTGTCTTTGGATTTCCAGCACCACTCTTTACCACTAGGCTCTGAAATCAAAGCAGCTTCCGTCTTACATCCTATCCCGATTCTACCCGGAGTCCTGACCTCTAATCCTTTAATCAGCTTATTTGTGCACTCCCATACTAGATTTTGTATGTCTTGGCTTGTTCATCACAGTTTCTACCCATTTTCTCTATTTTCTCGAGGCTAGAAAGCCACAGGGTCTGCTTCTGGCTCTGCCAACATTAACTCTGTGACCCTGAGCAGCTCCCTCCCATTGCTGATGCTCAGTTTCATTGTCTGTGGGAGGTGGAGCCAGATGACCTTGAGGGTCTCTGCCGCTGTGATAGTTTGATAGCTCCATGGAGCCCAGGCCTCTAGGTGCTTGCAGGCCCTTTCCCTTAATTCTGCATTCTCTAACTCTGCTGTTTTCCTTGGCTTCTGGTCTGTATGCATTTTGCTCTAGCTACTGGAGGAAGAAAGCATTAAAAACCTATGCATTTCTAGTGTCATCTATTATCAGCTTTCCTTCATCATCTATTAGGAAGAAACATTCACCCTTATCTTTGTCTTGTTCCTGGTGTATTTTAAAGAATGTTTCTCTATTTCCTTTTATGTGTTTTTCAGGTAGCATCTCATTTCTTTTTTTATTTGTCTCTTTCCAAGCCCATAAATTCTTGCTATTTCTTTGTTCTTTTCTTGGGCAATCAGGCCAAGCTTCCTGTTGTTGCCTTTCCAACTGGCAGATCTGTTCCCTCTGCAGCTTTTCATCTAACCAATGAGGCTTTTCCTTTCTCACTTAACCATCTTCTTTGCTTGAGTTTTATTCCTACTCCCTCACCCTACCCCCCAGTAGGCCTTTAATTCTGCACTCTAGAGAGCTGGTTGATAGTCACGGCTTTGCAACTTAACCAATTTGTGACCTTGGGAAGGCCACTCAGCATTTCAGAGTCTCATTTCCTCACCTACAAATTAAGATACAAGCCTGCCTTTATATCTGCAAGATCTGCTACTTAGCTATGAGGGGAAGACCGTAAAACATCCTTGGCTGACCACAGAGTGGTCTTCTCTGTGAGCTAAGGAGAGACATTCCTGCTTTTATGGATAAGCTTGATCTTCTGCCTTGTAAAGGTGATCTTTGTGGATGAGAATGCTTTTTGTTCAGGGCCCTAGGACCAGGGCTGCTGACTCTTCCTTCAGCCTCTCCACTTCCTCTCCTAAGACAAAACAATCTGGAGAGCCACTCGTCTAACTGCCCAACTCCTGTAGAAGGTTAAGACTTTCAAACTTTTCCTCATGCCCCCTAATTCCCATCATCTTTTTTCTGGCTCTTGAAGGAGCTTCTCCCTCAAGTTAGGTAGCATCATTTGAGTTAACATTCTCATGGAGAAGCCAGACACTCAGACTGCCCAATCAGAATATGGGCATGTGACCCAAGCATGGCCAATCAGAATCTTCTTTGTGAGTTATAGATGAACGTGGGGAGAAAGAAGGTATAATACTGTTCTTTTTTTAATTATTTTATACTGATTCATTTACAAAGTTCAAATACATTGTTTTTCACACAAGATTTTCCCCATTTCCTTCACATACCCGCAACCCATCAAATTGTGCAAGCCTATGATTAACACCTCGTCATCCTCGCCCCTCTGCTTCCACCCTTCCCCCCCTTGGATCCTCATACTCATTCTACAATAATGGTTTTATACAGTATTTATCCTTGTGGAACTGAGTTAGTTCACTCAGCATAATGCTCTGCAGTTCCTCTCAAGTTAGGTAATAATTTACAAAATCATTGTTCCTGCATGCTGCATAGTATTCCATTGTATGAATATACAACAGCTTCTCAATCCACTCATTTATGGTTGGAAATCTGGGCTGTTTCCATCTTCTTGTGATAGTGAATAATGCTGCTATGAACATTAGTGTACAAGTGTCCACTTGAGCATCAGTTCTCATTTCTCGGGTATATTCCAAGCAAAGAAATAGCTGGTATATATAATCCTTTTCTGATGGTATTTAAAAGGAGGACAAGTAGGATTCTAGGACTCCTGGCAGTCATGTTACCATCTTGTGATGAAAATTTGTCTACAGAATAAAGATAAGGCAGGAATGAAGACTGGAGAAAGGGACAGAGTCATGATACCATGATAACCGTTCTCCAATATGCAACCATAATGACAATTAGATCCACATCTATTCTCCCTAGACTATGAGCTTTCTGAATAGGCTTATTTGAGCTGAAGAATTCAGCTGAAAGATCTCTAGTGAATACACTTTTCTATATCAAATATTTAACATCTGAGAAGTGTATTCAGTTCTTGATGCCTCTCATTTACCACCAGTGGATGCTGCCCTAGGGCTGAGGTGGCAAGGAGACATTCAAAGGAGGAAGGACCCCAAAGGAGTTGATCTTTCCCATATAAGCTCAACAAGTAAGTTCTACACAGATTTAAACATTCCTTCCTTTGATGGTAGCCAAACATAGTATTTAGAAAGAATTCAGGCTTTTGAGTGAGAAGAACATAGGCCTCAATATTGCTCCACTATTTGTAAAGTGTTGTAAGCCTTAACTTCCCTTATCTTTCAAGACTATATAGAAATAAAACATACCCAGAGCCTGACACATAGTAAGTGTTCAATAAACAGTATCAGGAAAGGAATGCATCAGGGATGCATCCTGTCTCCATTTCTTTTCAATCTATATGCAGAACAGATCATTTGGGAGGTTGGGCTTTATGAGGAGAAATGTGGCATCAGAATTAGAGGTAGACACATCAACAACCTATGTTATGCAGATGACACAACCATGCTTGCTGAAACTGAAGAAGACCTGAAGTGCTTGCTGAAGAAGATTGAGGCCTATAGACTTCAATATGGATTGAAGCTCAACATCAAGAAGACAAAGATTCTCACCACTGAGCCAATTGGCAGCACCATGATAGATGGAGAAGAGATTGAGGTTATTAACAATTACAGCTTGCTTGGCTCCACCAGCAGGCAGGTTATCAGAAGACAAATTGCAGTGGGAAAATCTACTGTCAGAGACCTTTCCAGAGTACTGAAAAGCAAGGATGTCAGTCTAGAGACCAAGGAACACCTGATTCAGGCAGTGGTCTTCACAATTACTTGCTATGCATCAGAGAGCTGGACAATGACAAGGAAGGCAGAAGAAGAATTGATGCCTTTGAGTTGTGGTGCTGGAGAAGAGTCATGGACTGCCAAGAAAACAAATAGGTCTGTCTTGGAGAGAGTGAAACCAAGTTTCTCCTTGGAGGCTAGGATTCTGAAGCTCCATCACACATACTTTGCACACATGGCCAGGAGGGACTAGTCCTTGGAGAAGGGTGGAAAACCACATAGGAGAGGAAGACTCCAGATGAGATTAATTGATACAATAACTGGGTAATGGGGGCAAATGTGTCAGAGTCAGTGAGACTGGCTCAGGACAGGGCAGACTTCAGAGTTGTTATACATAGGGTCACTATGAGTAGCAGGTGTCTTGACAGCACATAACAACAACAACAACAACAACCTGCAGCTATAACAAAAGTGCCACAAATGGATGGCTTTAAAGAACAGAAATTGATTCTATTACAGTTTGTTGTTGTGAGGTAACACCAAGTTTCCTGTGACTCATAGTGACCCTATGAACAACAGATCTGAACTTGGCCCTGTCCTTAAGCATCTTCATGGTCTCTGTCATTCTCACATCCATTGTTACAGCCACTGTGTCTAACTTACGGTTTGTGGTTGTGTGCTGTAGAGTCTGATCCAACTCATAGCTGACCCTCCAGTGGGGATTTCAGAGGCAGTAAGTTACATGGAAGGAGATTGTCCATCTTTCTCCCGTGGAGCAGCTTGTAGTTATGAACCATGTATATCTGTGTCAGAAGTGCACCACTGACACAAAGGTATGCTGTCCAAATCCACCAGCTGCTCAGTGGGAGAAAGATAGGGCATCTCCTTCTATGTGATTGTCTCTGGGAAACCATCGAAGGGCCAGTTATGGGTTCATTCCTTGACAGCACATAACAACCACCACCACCACCACCTTTGTGATAGCAGCACAATTTCTTACCACTAAGATACCAGAGCTCCCTACCTTGTGGCTTAGGATGTTGGAATTCAGGATGGCAGCCTGGGGGAAAGGCCTATTCTCCATCTGTGGTGGGGAAGAGCCTTTGTTTCCTCCAGCATTGGTAGACTTATCGGTAGACCAGGCTTTCTTGAGAGACCTCCATTGTATTCCAGGCTTCTCCAGGAGCTTCATCATGTGTGGACCTGAGTCCACAAAGATGATACTAAGAATTTCCCTCCTACCTCAGCTCTCTTCCCTTCCCTTTTATTTCTAGTAAGATAAAAGATGTTGCTGGCTACATCCTTGGGGAACTCTCATATGATTAGGACTGTGACGGGAGTGTTGTTGTTCTTAGATGTGTCGAGTTTAGCATGACTCATAGTCACCGATGAAAAAAGATCTGAACCCTTTTCTATATGCTATATTTCATCTTTCATTCTCCTACATCCATTTACTTTGTCATATCATTACAAAGTTTCCACACTATATCATTATATACATGTATTTTTTTGGGGGGGTGGGACACAATTCAATCCATGACAGGTACCTATTCTGAAAAATTTTCTAAACTTTCTGAATTCCACTTCCTAAACCAAGGATGTCTTTGTATTGCCTATCCACCCCCTCCCCCCTTTGAAACTTATGTTATAATAGTTTCTCGTCATTTCCTCTAAGGCTATCTTCAAGTTTAAAATACCCAAAGACTTCTCCCCTACTGTATCTGGATGCTGCCTGTGTCTAATAGGCCCTCTGTGAATGTTTGTGGGATGAATGAACCGCGAGCCTTGAATTGCAAAGCATATTCACCTCATTATTGCTCTACCTTCGCCACCATGGAGCCGTTCATAGAACTCTCTGGAACCAAGGAATGGAGCCAGAATCTGGGGCTTAAATATGGATTGTCTAGCAGGATTTTTTTTCAAAGCTATTTCCAGTGTATTATCTGGTCTCTCAAGCCCCAAAGTAGGTGATAGGGACCATTTTATGTGTTTATTTATTCTTCATTCATTCATCCACCAAAACTTTATGCAAGTTGCTGTGCTAGGAAGATACCTATCATCCTCAAAGAGTCTGTGGACTCCCAAAAGCAAAACTTTAAAAAGCAAAAAAAATTTTCCTCCATAGATCCTAATATATTTATAGGTATATGATATCTGTCTTTTCCATAAGAATAAAAAGAAAAATCATATGATGTTAATTAAAGTTGGAAAAATATCTTGGATATCATTAAAAATCACTTTTAATACTCCATTCCCTGCCCCCTTACAGTTTATTTATTTTTTCCTTTTTTATTATTATTAATTTAAATGAAAGTTTACAGAAACTGAGGATTTCCATTCATTCACTGTTGCATTTTTCTCCCTGTCCACCCCTCCTTCACCCAAATTTGCTCTTCTCTTTGAAAAGTAAAAGAAAAATTATTTCATTGTTATACAATCTCCCCCCCCCCAAATCCACTCCTCTATACAGCCTTCATTCTGGACTCCTGTCATGACAATAATACCTAATCACATATTCCTTTTAAACAGTTTTCTCCCTCATCTGTTTCAATGCAGTATACATTATTTATCCCATCTTTCTCAGTCTCCTCCCAACCCCAACGTCAGTCCTGTTTTACTAACAGTGGCACTATCCAGTATTTTTTTCTTTTCTGACTGAGATATTTCACTCAGCATAATGTCCTCCAGAGTTACACATTTTGGATAATATTGCATGAGTTCCTTGTTTTTCACTGCAGTGTAGTATCCCATTGTGTGAATATACCACAGCTTCTCTATCCATTCATTTGTTGATGGGCACTTAGGTTGTTCCAGCTCCTTGCTATTGTGAACAAAGCCATGATAAACATGGGCGTGCATTTATCTGCTTGAATGGCAGTTATGGTCTCTTTGGGGTATATTCCCAGTAGTGGAATCACTAAGTCAAATGGTATCTCTATTTACAACTTTTTGAGAAAGCGCCACACTGCCTTCCACAGTGGTTGCACCATTTTGCACTCCCACCAACAGTGAATAAGGGTTCCAGTTTCTCCGCAACCTCGCCAGCATTTGTTGCTTGCTGTTATGTTAAATTTTGCTATTCTGACTGGGGTGAGATGATATCTCATAGTTGTTTATTTACTTATGAATTAAAAAACTGATGCTCCATGAATTTTCCAAGACCACACTTCTGGTTAATTATTTCTTTTTCAACCAATTACATGGACCTACATTGAAGTACCAGGGGGAAAAATGGGCAATCCCCTCCTGTGTGATTTATAGTCCTAGCAACCCAACAGAGGGTCAGCTATGGGTCAGTTCTGGCTCAATGGCAATGAGAAGTCCTCCGTAGACTTCCCTCTGGTCAAGAACCCTCTGGCAGGCCTTGCTATGCACCTACATAGCTCTTCTACCCTCCATCTTCTTTATGAGATTGTCTTCACTTTGCAATTCATCACACGGAAGATGCATTATCTTTCTCCCACCAAGCAGCTGGAGGATTCAGACTGCATACCTTTGTGTCGGTGGTGCACTTCTGACACAACTGTACATGGTTCAAATCTACCAGCTGCTCCACGGGAGAAAGATGGACAATCTCCTTCCATGCAGTTTACTGCCTCTGACACCCCCACTGGAGGGTCAGCTATGAGTTGGATCTGATTCTACAGCACACACAACGAACCGTAAGTTGGACACAGTGGCTGTAACAATGGGCGTGAGAATAACGGAGATCACGAGGATGCTAAAAGACAGGGCCAAGTTCAGATCTGTTGTTCATAGTGTCACTTTGAGTCATAGGCAACTCGGTGTTGTTATTCCTAATCTCTCAGAGTAGCCTGGTTGGAGAGCTGGCCCAGAATTTCATTTCAATAATACACATCACATAATGGCCATCAGCACAATCAGGAACCCCTGGGGATGGAGGATGATGGGTAGTTTGTGAAGTCAGGATCTCGCTCCCAGAGTGAAATGTCCACTCCCCATCACACTAGATGCAGAGTAAAGTCACTATTCACTTCTCCATTGCTTCACACTCCCTCATTCATTGCCATCAAGTCAGAATTGATTCATAGACGACCTGCCAGTGGGTTTTCAGAAATGGCACAGAAGATTGTCCACCTTCTCCTGTGAAGCAGCTAATGAATTTGAACTGCCTGCTTTCGGGTTGGCAGCACCAACCCTTTAGCCAGTAGGTAAAAGCTACTAAAAAGCTTTTAAGTAAGGACTGTTATTAGGTCATTTATCAGACTCTCAAAAAGAGAGATAGGAGTTAACTAGTAGAGTCAAACAAATGGAACTCTGGTAAGATTTTCAAGACTCACTTCAAGTTCTTTGTTTACAGAAATCAGTCATCCTCATACAACTCTAATACTTCGAAGTGAGTAGGCCTAGAGATATTAATATTCCTACTAGAACTTTTCTCAACCCATTTGTGGCTGAGGCTTACTGAGGAAGAGCTGTGCTTGGAGAAGAAAATGACAAAGAAAAGTTAATGCAAAGGTTAACTTATTTCTGATTGTTTGTTCCAAGAGGGCAGGAACAAAGTTCTGTCTTGTTCACACTGAATGCCCAGCGCCTAGTACATAGTAAGCATTCGATAAGTCATGCTGAATGAAGAAATAGCAAAAACCAAAGAAAGAAATCAGAGTCAAGCAGAGGAAAGGCAGTTACTTTCTTGTTTTGTCTTGCAGCTAATGGAATGGGATGGATGAGAGAAGAGTCTGTCCTCAGAGGCTTGTCCAAGGGGCCCACGTACTCTCCTCACCCAAGGCCAGGTTTGGTTCCCATGATACCTGATCCAAGGCTGACATTAATTCTCAGTGGAAGACACAATGGGTGGCTGACTCTCTCTTCTTATCCTTGTCCAATCATCTGTAACTGCGACAGATGGCTGCCAGGGAGGGCTGCATGTGAGAAGGGGCAGAGGCAGGGAAAAAGTCTATTCAAAGAAGCTGCCCTGGGGCTTCAGATTCAGGTCACTTCTGAGTTCTGAATACATTAGGTGGACAAACCTTTGTTTGCTCTACCAACCAGACCCGAGGATGCTCGTCAGCTCACCATACAGGGAACGGGGGCATGAGTGTTCTGGACAGTCTGCAGTGTTCTTGGTGGAAAGCATTCTATTCAAGGTCTAACAGAAGAGTGCTGGATGCCAGAACTCATCTCAGCTTCTTTAACACAGAAGTGCTATGTATTCTGTGTGCTCTGGCTTGATAATCTAAGCTTCTGCTCCTTCAAAATACCAACTCCATGACTTCATCCCTTACAACATTCCCTTTATTTTTTTGTTTTCTTTTTTTAAAAATTGAGATCTTAATGAAAGTTAATAGAGACTTTGGATTTCCATTCATTCATTGTTGCACATTCTCCTCCCCCCAGTTCGCTTTTCTCTGAAAAGAAAAAAATTTATTTCATTGCTTTACAATCCCACCCCCCGCCCCCCAGTCTTCTTTACTATGTAGCTCTTATTCTGGACTCTTGTAATGCAAATAATACCTAGTCAAATATTTTAAACAGTTCTCTCCCTCATCTGTTTCAATGCAGTGTACATTGTTAATCCCCTCTTTTCTTAGTTTCCCCCCCAAACCCATTTTTTTTGTCAGTCCTGTTTTTCCAACAGTAGTATTATGCAGTATTTGTCCTTTTGTGCTGAGATATTTCACTCAACATAATGTCCTCCAGGGTCACTCATTTTGTATAATATTTCATGAGTTCCTTGTTTTTCAATGCAGCATAGTATTCCATTGTGTAAATATACTCCAGCTTCTCTATCCATTCATTTTTTGTGGGTTCTTGGGTTGTTTTCACCTCTTTGCTATTGTGAACAAAGACGCAATAAACATGAGTGTGCATATATCTGCTTGGGTTCTGGTTTCTTTAGGGTATATTCCCAGTAGTGGAATTGCTGGATCAAATGCTATTTCTATTTCCAACTTTTTGAGGAAACGCCATACTGCCTTCCATAGTGGTTGCACCATTTTACACTCCCACCAACAGTGAATAAAGGTTCCAGTTTCTCCGCAACCTCGCTAGCATTTGTTGTTTGCTGCTCTGTTAAATTTTACTATTGTTACTGGAGTAAGATAATAGCTCATAATTGTTTCAACATTCCCTTTATAACAGCTATACATTTTCAGGGAGTTTGACTGACACCTCCTAAAGTTCTTCTGGAGCAGTTAATTTTCAAGGATAGCCATAACTATTTTGAAAAAGAATAGAGATGGGGCTTGTCCTGCAACATGTCAAGACATACTAAAAAGCTGTATGACTTTAAACAATGTGGTACTGGTTCAGCTACAGACAAATATGACCATGAAACAAAAGAGGCCAGAAAACCCAAGTAGTTAAAGGAATTTGGTATATGAAAGTGATGTTATTTTTAATTAGTGGGGAAAAGATTGACAAGTCATTAACTGGTGTTAGGTCAATTAACCATCCATATGGAGAAAAAGAAAGCAGATCCCTACCTCACACTATATTAAATATATTAAAGATTTCAAAACAGTCTCCTTGCATTGCTTTCTTTAAGCATAGAATGCACTTTTAGCACCTCTCTGCTCTTGCTTATCTTATTCTCAAATAAATCCAGAATCTGTTTATTCTCTTCTCCAAACAACTGTCCCCTGAAGACTCAGATCACTTGAACGCCCACATTGAAGCCTTATCTAGTTTACGAATTGGATTGGAAATTCCTCTAGGACAGGTCTTATATTTCCTTGTATCTATCCTCGAAATTTGTAAAAGTGTCTTGCACTAGTCTTGAACTAGTGATGATGATCATGGTTTTGATTATTGTAATTAGGGTCATGGTGGTAAAGATGAGCAAATCTAGCTAAATGCTTTGGGAAATGGTACACAAACAGAACAGTCCTCCCTAATTAGATCAAGTTAGGTTTCCACACTCAGTGCTCTCTGACATCCATCCACTAATTCCTGTTTTAGAATTCAGAACTTCAAATGCTACTTGGTCTATCCAGATCAAACAAGATTGTCAACTATTTACAGTCAAGAAAGTTAAAATGTCACAATTTGAAAATGAGTAGCAAAACCATAGGAATTGGGTGAAATAAATGTTGTTAGTCAATTAATTAAACATCTATTGATCTATTGAGCTTTGTCATATGTATGAAGAACCGCAAAAAAATTACTAAGAATCAAATTCAACATGCCCAGTTACAAACTGGGGAGCTCTGGTGGCTTAGTGGTAAGTAATCACCAATGCAAAGGCTTGGGGTTTGAATCCACCAGCTGCTCTGCTGGAAAATCAACTCCCAAGCAACTTACTGCCTCTGAAAACCTGCGGGAGGGTCAGTAATGGGTGAGTTCCAACTTAATGGTACACAACAACAATAATCACAAACAACCTTACCTGACCTTCTAGCAGCTTTTCTTCAGAGAAATCACATAAATCACAAGGGATTGCCAATCTTTTCCCCATGGAACAGATGATTCATTCAAACTACATGCCTTTTGGCTGACAGCTGAACTCTCTACTCACATCAGAACAAAGGTCAGAAATAGGTGGATCTAAATTTTGACTCTGCCACTTATTATTATTGTGGCCTTGAGTACATTATTTTTTATTATTATAACATCGTGTTTTTTTAAATTTATTCATTGCTGCATATTTTCTTCATTTTTCCTCCCCCCTCCCCTAGCCTTCTCTGCAGTGTACCCCTTATTCCAGATTATTCTCATACATATAATGCTTAATCATATATTCTTTTCAAACAGTTCTTCTCATCTGTTCTAATGCAGTGGTCATTATCTACCCACTCTTTCTTCAATCCCTCTCTGACACCTCCCTTTATAACAGTGGTGTTATCCCATTTAACTGAACTATTTAACATAGCATAATGTCCTCAAGGCTCCCCCATGTTGTGTAATTTTTAAAATTTTATTGTTTTTCAGTGCTGCATAGTATTCCATTGTGTGGATGTACCATTGTTTTTCTGTTTATTTATTGATGGGCACTTGGGTTGCTTCCATCTCTTTGCTATTATGAATAATGCAGCAGTAATCATGGCTTTGCATACATCTGTTTGAGTTGTGGCTCTCTTCTTTAGAGTATATTCTCTAAATGGTATTTCTATTTCCAACTTTCTGAGAAAGCACCAGACTATATCCCTAGTGGTTGTACCATTTTACATTCTCACCAGCAATGAATAAGAGTTCTAATTGCTCCATAACCTCACCAGATTTGTTGCTTGCCACCCTGTTGAACTTTGCTATTTGTTGCTGGGATGAGATGATACCTTATAGATGTTTTGATTTGCATCTCTCTGAGAGCTAGGAAATTTGAACATATCCTCATGTGTTTGTTTATCATCTGAATGTCCTCTTTGTAAAGTGTCTATTCATATCCTGTGCCAATTTGTGACTTGATTCTTTACCTTTTCCATGTTGAGGATTGAGTGAATTCTTTACCCTAGTAAGTCTCTGCTTCTTTAACCAAAAATTGGAAACGATGAAAGTATCTATGTAGAAGATTGTCAAGAGAATCAAGTGGAATAGTACCGGAAACAATGAAAGTATCTATGTAGAAGATTGTCAAGAGAATCAAGTGGAATAGTACCTGTCCATAAGGCAATTCGTATGAACATTCAATGTGATTTTTGTATACTTTTTTGCTACAAAAGAGTAATTTCCAATTAATGGGCAAAAAAATCTAGAGGGACCCCAAAATAATTGCAAGAGAACCCCAAATCTGCATATTGTTGTTGTCATGTGCCGCCGGGTCATCTGTGACTCATAGCATCCCTATGTACAACAGCCCTAAACTCTACCCTATCCTGTGCCAATCTCACTGTCTCTGACACACCTACTCCCATTACCCCAGTCACTGAATCAATCTATCTCATCGAAGGTCTTCCTCCCCTACGCTGTCCCACAACCCTCCCAAGCATGAGTTCCCTCTCCAAGGACTGGTCCCTCCTTGAAACATGTCCAAAGTATGTCCGATGAAGCTTCAGAATCCTTTCCGCCAAGGAGCAGCCTGGCTTTGCCCTCTCCAGGACAAACCTGTTCATCTTCTTAGCAGTTCATGGTATATTCAATACTCTTCTCCAACACCACAGCTCAAAGGCATCAGTTCTCCTTCTATCATCCCTGAATAAATAATATCTTTCTCAGACACAAACAAACTCAAACCTGTGACTGTTGAGTTGATACCAACTCACAGCAACTGCTTGTGTTATTGCAGTATAATTGCTTCATAGGGTTTTCCTGATGATAATCTTCATAGAAGCAGACCCTCAGGTCTTTTTCTTACATGGTACTGCTGAGTGGAATTGAACCATTAACCTTTAGGTTAGTAGTCAAGCACAATCTGTTTATACTTTCAGGTATTACTATCTTGCAAATGGATATAAATGCTGCTGTAATGCTGTAGAGGCAGGGTGGAGGAGGAGGAGAAAAGAAAAGATGAACTGATATATACAAGAAAGAAATGCCAGAGATCTCCAGTGGCTTAGTGCATAAGGACTTGCATTGTCAACCCAAAGGCAGACAGCTCAAATCCACCAGCTGCTTCTCAGGAGAAAGAGGTGCAGTCTTCTCCAGGTTGATTTACAGCCTCCAAAAACCCACTGCAGAATCAGCTATGAGTCAGTTCTGACTCCATGGCATTGAAGAACATCTACTTCATCAGACATACTGTCCTTCTTCATGGGAGTTCTGGTGGCCTAGTGGTAAGAAGCTGCACTGCAGTCCCAAAGGCACGTGATTAAATCCACCAGCTGCTTTGCAGGAGAGGGAAGGGCAATCTCCTCTGAAAACTTTGCTGGAGGGTCAGACATGAGTTGGTTCTGACTCAATGGTACACACAACAACAACAACAACAACAACAACAACAACAACAACAACAAAGCACCAGAACTCAACATAAGAAATGTCATTGTTCAGTTTATCATTTGATATTTTTCCAACTTCTAAGTTACCAAATAATATACAATTTACCCAAAGACAGTGTGAAAAGATTGATCCGCTTTTCCTTGGAAAACTCAGGAATTATTTCAAAAGGCAATTCTCAGCATAAGAGTTTTGAGAGGAAATCCCAAAGTTAGCGATCTTAGCCGGAGCTTATGTATTCCTATCACCACCTTCCTTCCCTCTGTAATTGCTCACAGATGGGAACCAAATGACCAGGGCGCTTCTGATGCCAGTTCTCAGCACTGAGGGGGCTGTGCCAATGTTAATCCTCTAGTTTCCATCACTGTCATCATTACAGAAGGAAGGAAGCACCACAACAGAAGCAAGTCCACCTAGGGAAGGTGCTGGTGAGCAAACACCCGCGGAAAGGTTGAGGGGCCACTTCTTAATAGAGCATAAGGGATTTGGAATTGCAAAAGGCAACATTAAGATTGATTTCCCTGCAAAGTGCCTTTTTCGTAAATGCTATCTTTGGGTTTATTTAAGTGGATAATCTTTATTTTCAGAAACTTTTCTGAGGGAATTAGATGTGAATCTTTTAAATGCTGAAGTTTCATTTACTGAAACTCCTATTGGTCTCTGGTGACCCAATATTTTATTCTCTTCTAAAGTTATTGCCAACTTTAGATTTCCCAACAAAAACCCCCAGGCTTCTACTGGGAAGGGTGGCAGAGAAAGCAGGCACAAAGAGCAGGGAGCATCCCAAACAGACTGTAGGTATCTCCAAGATAAGATTCAGACACAGAGACCAAGTGCTCAGCCTTCCTACCCTGAGTCATACTTTATGCCATTCATATTCATATTCACATTCACATTCTCATATTCTCTCTCTCTCTCTCTCTCTCTCTCTGTGTTCGGGTTTTGCATTATTATCACTCACTCACTGATTCATTGCCATGTAGTCAGAACTGACTCATAGCTGACCATCCACTGGGTTTTCAGAGGCTTTAACCTGTATTGGAGGAGACTTACCATCCTTCTCCCTCCAGCAGCTAATAGATTTAAATCATGCACCTTCAGTTTGGCAGCACAGCTTCCAAACCACCAGGCCATCAGAGCTCCCTCTGCTGTACTATCAGTTCCCAAAACTCCAGAATCAACAAGCCATTGAACCTCAGAAAGAGAATCAACACTCCCAGGTCCAATAAATGAATGTCTGGAAGAACTGGGATTTGAATCTCCATGTCCTGCTCATCAATTACTCCCTCAGAGATTATCACGAGCTTTTTCTGACAGTTTACCATGAAGAGCGTGGCAAGTATCCACAAATGCTGAAAGAGACCTAAGTAGGCTCATCTTCTTCCATGTAACTATTGGTACTAAAGTAAGAATTTGGAGGAGTGATAAGCTGGAGAAGGAAGAAGACAGAACAAATTGTTCTCTGGTATGTGGTTAGGCATTCCAAAGAGGACAACCATTGAGTGTTAGTCCCTGTTTTATTATTCCCAACAAGTCCTGGTTCTCAGGCTTATTAAATGTTCAGCTTACCTCAGTCATGGTATTCCTTTCCCTTGCCTTTGTTCAGGGGCATTTCATCCATATTTAGGGTCTTGAGAAACAGCTGAATAAAATAGAAATAAATACACAGGAATAAAAATATAACCTTGAGTCTCCTCTACTTGAATTTAGAGACTTTACAGAGAAAAGATTTGATGCAATGCATCAAAGACAAGATGAGTTACAGGATGACATAAAAAATATTATATATGATGAAAGGAAAAAGATCACTAAAAACACAAGAAAGAAAAGATCAAAATAAATGTTGGAAGGGACTCTTCAACTTGCTCTAGAACACAGAGAAGCTGAAGTAAATGGAAGAAATGATGATGTAAGGGAACTGAATGGAAGATTTCAAAGGGCAACTCAAAAGACAAAGTGTTATAATGAAAGGTACAAAGACCTGGAGTTAGAAAACTAAAAGGGACACACTCAGCATTTCTCAAGCTGAAAGAGTTGAAGAAGAAATTCAAGCCTCAAGTTACAATAGTGCTAGGTTCTATGGATGGATAAAATATTGAACAGCACCGCAAGCATCAAAAGAAGACAGAAGGAACATACAGAATCACCTTACCAAAAAGAATTGGTCGATGCTCAGCCAAACCAGGAGGTGGTATATGTTTAAAAAACTAATGCTGCTAAAAGAAGGACAAGCATCACTAAAAGTATTAGTGAAAAACAAGAACCCAGGAATTGGTGGAATCTCAATTAAGATAAATGGATACAGTGTAGGATGTGCTCACTAGTCTATGCCAATCAATACAGAGGCCAAATATATTTGTTTCTATTCTCCAAAAGAGGTCATCTAACAGAATATAGAAGTTACTAAGCAATATCCTTAATACCATGCAAGGAAAATATTGGCCAATATAATTTAAAAATGGCTAGAGTAGTGCATCAATAGAGAATGGCCAGAACTTCAAGTTTATTTGGATGAGAACATGAAATAAGGTAGGTTATCACTGCTGATGTCAGATGGTTCTTGGCTGAAAGCAGAAATGCCAGAAAGATGCTTACCTGTGCTTTACTGATTATGCAAAGGAATTCCACTGTGTGGATCAAAATATGGATAATATTGCAAAGAATGAGAATTCCAGACACTTAATCATGTTCACATGGAACATGTAAACAGACAAGGAAGCAGTCACTGGAATAGAACAAGGGGATATTGAATGGCTTAAAATGAAGAAGGCTGTGTGTCAGGGTTGTATCCTTTCACTAGGCTTATTCAATCTACAAGCTGAGCAAACTTGAAAAGCTGGGCTCTGTGAAGGAGAACAGGTAGCAGCAAGATTGGGGGAAGACTCATTAATAATTTGGACAATGATATTTAGATGATACAATTTTGCTTGCTGAAAACAAAGAAGACTTGAAGCATGTACTAGTAAAACTCAAAGTACATACTGATGAAACCTTTAAATGTATTGGAACACAATGTAAAGAAAGTAGAAATCTTTGTAATTGGACCAATAAGCAACATCATGATAATCATAAAAAAGACTGAAATGGTTAAAGATTTAGTTTTACATGGATCCACAATCACTTTCCATAGAGTCAGCAGTTAAGAAATCAAACAAAGTATTGTTGTTGTTTGTTGTTATGTGCCGTCGAGTCGCTTGTCACTCATAGCGACCCTATGTACAACAGCCCTAAACTCCAC
>NW_006399756.1:33165383-33223482 GCF_000299155.1 Elephantulus edwardii
AAAAAATAAATAAATAAAAATTATTTTTAAAAAAAGTGCTAGAGAGCAAGAATATCACCTTAGGGACTAAGTTGCTCCTGACATAAGACATGACACTTTCAATCTCCTCATATGAAAATTGGACAAGGTGCACCTTATGCAAGTCATAGTATTTTCAATTGCTTCTTATGCATGTAAAAATAGAACAATAAATAAGAAAGACTGAAGGACTGATGCCGTTGGATTGTGGTGTCGGTGAAGAGCACTGCTGAAATGAGTAATCCTAGGAGATTAATAGCTGGATCATAGGGGGTCATTTTGTTCAGCTTTTTTGAAGAAACACCAAACTATCTTCCAGAGTAGTTTCATCATTTTACAATCCCACCGACAATTAGAACTGAAACACAAATGGAGATTTGCACCCCAATGTTCAGAGCAGCGTTATTCACAATTGCAAGAACATGGAAACAACCCAAATGTCCAACCACAATTGATAGATTGAGAAACTGTGATATATTCAGATGATGCAATACTGCACAGAACTCCGAAGCAATGATTTAAAAAATTACTATATAACTTGGGAGAGACTGGAGGGCATTAGGCTGAGTGAAATTATTCAGTCCCATAAAGATAAATACAGCATAGAGCCTTTATTATAAAAACAGAAGGATAACTAGTAAAACATGTATGGGATTCAAGAAGGAAAGGGGTAGGAACAGAGCGGGATGGTGGCAGAGGGAGTAATCAAAGGGATGCACAATTCGGTGGGTGTATGGGAGGTAAGGGAAATGGGAAAAATCCAGCAGGGATGTGGAAAGACAGCGTAATGATGAGTATGGTTTAATGGTGAATGATATTATCACATATCATGAATGAGAATGATTGTATGAAACACAGAATGAAAGGAGTGTGGAACACAATGTATATGAAATTTGTATGCGAGACAGTGCAAAATTAAAGAAAATAAATCATTTAAAGGGAAAAAAAAAAGAGTACTGACTGTCAAAAGAACAAACAAATCTGTGTTGCAGGAAGTGCTCCTTAGAGGGTAGTGAGATTTTGTCTCCCAGAGTCTGGCCATGTTATCAGGAGGCTCCAGTCCTTGGAAAAGACATCATGCTTGGAAAAGAGGGGAGTCAGTGGAGGAGAGATTGAAGGCACAATACCTGGAACAATGATGGTCTTAAACCCAGCAGAGACCCTGAGGATGGCACACAGTGGGGCAAGGTTTCAAACGGTTGTACAGAGAGTTGCCATATGTCAGAACTGACTTCATAGAATACATCAACAACCACAAAATCAGTGCCTTTGCATTGTGGTGCTAGTGAAGGATACTGAATATACTATGGGCTGCCAAAAGAATAACCAAATCTATCCGGGAAGAAGGGGAGCCAGAAGGCTCCTTAGAAATGAGGATGGTGAGACATTGTCTCACATACTTGGGCATCTTACTAGAAGAGGCGATTCTCTGGAGAAAATGCATCCCGCTTGGTAAGGCAAAGGGGTCAGCGAAATAGAAGACTCTCAAGAGATAGATTGAAACAATGGCTTCAACAATGAGCTCAAGGGCAGCAGCAGTTATGAAGATGGGGCAGGAATAAGTGGTTTTACTCTATGAAATATCGGGCACTATGAGTTGGCGACACCTTGATGACACCCAGCAACAACATATGCATTCTTAACTTTTGTAGCTTTTCATCCCCCAGGTGGTTTCACATCTCACCTGTGGATGGCAATCAGTATTAGCACCTATCGTCCCCTGATAATCACTGTGGACACTGATCCCAGAACCAACCTCTGCTCTCATCTTCGTTTCTATTCTGATGATCACCCACCTCCAATCCTTTGCTCAATGACCCAGAAAAGAAGCATATCTGTTCTGCTTTCGTCTTCACTAGGAGGGCAGGATGGACCATATTTCTTTTTAGAACACCTTGCTTCTAGTGAACTCTTTCAGAGTCTTTCTCATTGGTTGCTACAGTTCTACCATGCTAGGCACCGAGAGCATCAAGAGGAACAAGACAAAACCCTTGCTTTTAGGATGCTTACAGTCTGGAGAGCAGGGAGCAATGGGGAAGCAATAATATGAGTCAAGATTCATTTTCATGTTACAAACTGAGGCCAAATAAAAGACAGGAGGTGGGAGAGCTAATTAATTCATTTACCGTATCATAGAACTTAAAAGTTGTGGGGTCAAACAACCCAGTAAAAATGGACAAAGAGCTAGGATAATTCTCCAAAGATCTACAAATGGCCAAGAAGCACATAATGAGTACCCAATATCATCAGTCATCAAAGAAATGCAAATCAAAGCCACAATGAGCTATCACTTTACACTCATCAGGATGCTATTATCAAAAGCAAAACAAGCACAGAAAATAATAAGTGTTGGTGAGGAAGTGGAGAAATTGGAACCTTCATTCATTGTTGATGGGAATTTAAAATGGTGCAGCCACTGTGGAAAATAGTCTGGCAGTTCCTCAAAAAGTTAAACATAGAATTACCGTATGACTCAGCAATTTCACTTGGGATCTGTACCCAAAAGAACTGAACTCAGGATATAGACCCAAAAGACTTGAAATCAGAGACTCAAACAAATATTTGTACATCACGATCCTCTGCAGCATAATCCAAAATTGCCAAAGACACAAACACTAAAACGTTCATAAATGGATGGATAGGTAGATAGATAGAGAGATAGGTAGATAAATGGATGAATAGATGGATAAACAAACCCACTGTGATTGAGGTTCTGAGCCCAGGCCACCTTCCAGTGAGTTTCTGAGGTTATAAATCTTAACAAGAGCATGTTCCCTCATCTTTTTTCCTATGAAACAGTGGAAGGTTTCAAGCCAATGACCTTTTGATTAGCAGGACAGCACGTAACACACTACACAATGGAATATTATTCAGTACTAAAGAAAAAGGAAGGTATGATATATGCTACAACGTGGATTCAATGGAAAAACAGAACACCAAGTGAAACAAACCACACACAAATTGGCACAGGATAGAGCACGGTTTAGGGCTGTTGTACATAGGGTTTGCTATGAGTCGCAAATGACTCGACGGCACATAACAACAACAACAACACTTTGATGAGATAACTAGAATATACAGCTGAATGGAGACAGAGAGTAGATCAGATAACAGAAGAAAGGGATTGTTTTTTGTTGTTGTTGTTGTTGTTGTTAGGTGCCTTCAAGTTGAGTAAACTCATAGCGACCCTATGAACAAAATAGCTGTACCTAGTTCCATCCTGTGCCATCCTCACACTTCCTGACACACAAGAGCCCGTTGCAGCAGTCACTGTGTAAATCCACCTAATTGAAGGTCTTCCTCTCCTTCGCAGACCCTCTACCCTTCCCAACATCATGACTCTTTCCAAGGAATAACACCTCCCAAGAAAGTGAAGCGAAGCCTCATCATTCTTGCCTCCAAAGAGCACGCCTTCTGCACCCTTTCCAAGACATATCTGTTCATCCTCTTGGCTGTCCATGGAATGTTCGGTGCTCTTCTCCAACACCACAGCTCAAAGGTGTCAATTATTTTTCTGTTTCCTTATTCTTTGTCCAGGTCTCAGATACATAGCTAGAAGAAAGGGATATGGGGAGCTAATTCTCAATGCATATAGAGTTTCTGTTTAGGAGCATGAAAAGTCTTGGAAACATAATGGAGATGGTTATGTCACATTGTGAGTATTAACTAATGGTTAAAATGGCAAATTTTATACATATATTTTCACATACACAAGCTGAGGGGTCAATTGGCTCCAGGCAAGAAATGACCTAGGAGCTTAAATAATGTCCTGAACAATGAGATCTCTTCTCTCAAGCTCGCTCTCTATCCTTACTCCCATTCAAATGTTCTAGACTAGCTTCTACTTGCATCCTACCAGTTTAGCAGCTTCCAAGGAAGTCTATATAACCCTGTCCTAGTAACATCAGCCCAAGTCTTGGGTAAGCTTGATTCACATTCCACACCAGCTCTGGAACCAATTACAGCAGTCAGGAGAATGCCACACTGTGATTGGCTAAGGCTGTATCACATGCCTACCCAAATTAGATGAGATGAGAGTAGAAGAAGAATGTTTAGCAAAGGAAGATTAAGATACTTGCTTCTAGGATGAGGGGTAAGGAGAGAGCTGGGCAGAGAGAGAGATAATAAATATCTCCAGTGTATTTTCTTATCACCTGACCCCGCCCAGATTTTCTAGGTCATCAGCTGGCTGCAAATGACTAAAGTGTTATTGTGCATTGATGCATTAATATGTCATCACATATTTGTACCCTTGTTCTTTCATGGGAAGTCCAAAACCATACCCTCTCAAACTGATGGTTTTACTGATGGTAAAAAGGTTTGTTGTTTTTTGGGGTTTTTTTAAAATCACATCTCCTACAGCAGATCAAGAATGAAAAATTTAGGAGAAAGAGTCTTCAGTTGCCTCTCAAAAGCCATACCTCTTCAGCAGCTCTTCCTTTTCTCCTCAAAGAGCTGGCCCTAGCTAATGCCACACTATACTTACATGTAACACCATTTTAATTGCATCATTTAAAGGCAAACACAGCTGTTTGTATAATAAGGACTGAAGGTTTTCATTACAGGGTGTTTGTATATTTGTGTGCATGCTTGGGTGTTATTCAAGCACAAACAGCCCAGCTTGAATCGTTCAAAGACTTCATCATTTGCAGTTTACAAATATGCCCCCTTCTGTCTTCCACCTACTTCCACCCACCCTTGAGTCTATGAAAGCATTCTGTGGAGATTAAAGGGCAGTCACTCTATCAAGAACTGCCTGGAACAGTGTTAAAAGCTGCACCATGTTTAAGTAGAGCCTCTAAGTTAGATAACCAAGCCATTTGGCCTACTTCAATTGTCACCACTGCCACAACATTTCCAATGTCCTACCAAGGAATGACTCAACATTGTCCAGAAATCAGGAGCAGCTTGGAAAAAAAAAATCAAGAGAGGTCTACCTGCCAGCCAAGGATGATTCACTCAACCTGGAAGATAATGTGCTGGCAATAAAAGTCAATGGGCTAAAGGCACGATGTTCCTGAGGCCGTGCTTCCCAGCACTGAAACGGAATACTTTGAGATACTTCCTGTCACCCAGCACCTAGTCCAGAGTCCATGGAGGTCTGTGCCTGCATCCTGGGTGCTGCATCCAGAAGATAGGCCAAAGAACAACCTTTCTCATGCAATGCAATAACATTTAATACTCAAAAGTCCTGGAATCAGACAGTTCTGAGTTTAGCTTGTGCTCTACCACTTATTTGCTCTGTGACTTCAGACAAGCCTTGGTCTCCATATCTGTAAAGCAGGGATAATAATACCAACCTTTCGACTGGCTTGCTGATTTAACAACCATTTACTGTGTATCTACTCAGGGTACATCAGGGAACTGTACACATAGTCCTTGCTTTCACAGAGTTGTAATGATTAAATTAATGTAATAATGTATGCAGAGTTGTTTTCCTATGGGAAAGAGGAGTCATAATTTAGAATGAAGAGAAGAGGTTAGGGAATTCCACAGCCTCATCACTATTTGAGGGGAGGTGGCTCAAGGGTAAGGGAACATGGGAAAGGGCTCTCAAGGACCTGGAGAAGTAGGCGGAGCTAAATTTCTCCTTGAACAGAGGAACTGGTCTGTTGATAAACCGTTATTGTTAGGGCTGTTAAGTCAACTACAACTCATAGTGACCCTATGAACAACAGACCCTATCTGTGCCATCCTCACAATCTCGTGTACTCAGGCATTCTATTACAATCACTGTGTCAGTTCATCTGTTTAGAGTCCTCTTTTTTTTCACTGACCTTTTCTTTTTCCAGCGACTGGACCCTTCTGATAAAATGATACGCTAAGTATGTGAGCCCATTGAAGAGTACTAACCACTTGTTTTTGAGTTGAATTCAAATCACAGCAAACCTATTAACAACAGATCTGGATCCTAGCCTAGCCTACACTTCCCTACCCAATCCGACCCTACCCTATCCTATCCTATCCTATCCTATCCTATCCTATCCTATCCTATTCTATCCTACCCCGTGCCATCCTCAACATCTCTGGCATACTGAAGCCCATTGCTGCGGTCACTGTGTCAGTCCATCGTGCTGAGGGCTGTCTTCTCTTTTGCGGACCCTCCACCTTTCCATGCATGATGTCCCTCCCCCTCTACTAACAATATATTCAAAGTATGAGATGAAACTTTGCTCTTCTTGCCTCTAAAGTGACCTCTGACTGAACTTTCTCCAAGACATATCTGTTCTTTGGGCAGTTCATAGGATATCCAGTACTCTTCTCCAACAGCACAGCTCAAAGGCATCAGTTCTTCCGTCATTTAACCATTAAGGAATATTAACTTCTGTATAAGAAAAGAACAGTCTTCTTCAAGGCTTAATTGGGTCATCACAACCCTCTCAACCTCAGAATCATCCTGACAGAGCTACATTATCATCCTCATTCCACCACTGAGGAAGCTTTGGCTCAGAAGGATTAAGTGCCTTGTACAAGGTCATCCAGCTGGTAAGTGACAGTTTGGACCAGGACTTGAAATATTTATCCAATGCCATGAGTCCTTGCACCACAGCACCAACTGCTTCTGCTCCTTGGAAGTGAAAAGAAGTCCTCAAACTCTAATGGCCCAGCTCTTTTTCCAACATTCATGCAGCTTCTGGTGATACTGAGCCCAAAATTACTCTGAACAATGGTGCTTCTTTTATTCATTTAACAAATAGTTATCAAGTGATAGGTATCTTCTCACTTTAGGAATAGAACACAAATAAGACAAACAAAAATCTCTGCCCTCAGGAAACTTATATCCTAGAGAAGCTGAGAGGCACCAAACAATAAAAGAAGTCCATTGTCATCTAATCCAGGTGGACTCACAGTGACCCTGTAAGGACGGAGTAGAATTGTTTAGGGGCTTCCAAGCCCGTAAATCTTTACAGGAGCAGACGGTCACATCTTCCTCAGGGGAATAGCTGATGGGCCCAAATAGTCAGGCTTGAACAAATCTGGTTCATGCTACTGACCATTTGGTTAGCAAGCTATGGCTTAACTATTGTGCCATCATTTGTTGTTGTTAAGTGTCACCAAGTTCAGTATGACTCATAATGACTCTACGAACAACAGGTCTGAACCCTGTCCTATCCTGTGCCATCCTCATTATTTCAGACATAATTGAGACCATTGCTGTAGTTACTGTGTCCGTTCATCTGGTTGAGGGTCTTCTTCAACTAGATATCTTAGAGAAAGTACAGCCAGAGTGCTCCTTGGAAGCAAAGACAACAAAGCTTTGTCTCACATACTTTGGGCATGTTGCTAGGAGAAGCTATTCCTTCAAGAGGCATCCTGCTTGGAAAGGTGGAGAGTCGGCAAAAGAGAAGACCCTCAATCAGATGGATGTGCCATCAGAGCTCCTTAACAACAACAAAAGGAAACTGCACGGTATGCTAGATAGATGAGATCTGAGGAGCAGAATAAAGCAGGGGAAAGAGAAGGGAAGGCAGAGCAGGAAACCAGAGTTCTGCAGTGATGGGGCGCCTGGAAGGTCTGATGGGAAGAGGGTAGCAGAAATAAACCAGGTGAAGATCTAAAAGACCAGCAAAATCTAAGAGTTCACTTAAGAATGGAATCCATCTAGGTCTTGACCTTGAGCATGCTGATCCACACAAGATTAAAACGTCAGGGGAAAGGGCCTTGCAGACTTCAAACTGCAGGGAGTAGAACTGACCAAGGGTTGCAGTGCTCGGCTCTGAAATGAGGGTCTACTTTGCACTGAGGTCACTGCCCCAGGGTCTGCTCGTTGGCTGTGACCCTGCACAGCAGGGACACTAAGGCAGGCACATCCTCGGGAAAGACATCAGGCCCTGAGAAGAAACTTGGGGTCTGGGACTCAGCAATGACTCTGCTCATCCCTCCTTCCTTCCCTCACTCAGGTAGGTAGAGCCTTTTATGGTGGGGTAACTCACAAGGAGTTGCACTGGTAACCCAAAAAAGTGGCACCTCTCTGGTTCAAATACACCAGCCACTCTGACGGGAAGAAAAATGGGCAGGCTCCTTCCATGCAATTTACAACCTCTGAAAACGCATTGGATGGTCAGCCAGGAAGCAGTGTCCCCAACTCAAAAGCAATGAGTTCCATTTTCTAGCTTCCAGGAGTCCTGGTGGTATGGTGGGTAAAGTACTGGCTCCTAACATAAAGGATGGCAGATCAAACTCACCAGCTACTAGGCAGCAGAAAGCCGTGGAAGTCTAACTTCACAAAAGCTGTATTGCTGGAAACGCTACAAGACAGTTCTTCTCTTCCTAAGGTTCCTATGAACCAGAGTTGACGTAACGCCAGCGGGTTTGGTTTTAGCTCCCGCTGTATTTTCTTACACACAGGTGTTTCCCCTAATGAGTCTGTACGCCTTTAATTCTGACTTGGCATCTGCTTGGAAGATTCAGATTAATGCAATAGTGGGGACAAAAAAAAGAAAAGAAGGAGTGGAGTGAAGGAGGGAGGGAAAGGGGAAGGGATAGAGGGAGGTAGAGAGGGAAAGACAGAAGAAGACATGGAAAAGGAAAGAAAGAGTACAGAACTGGATTTCAGGTCGGTCTTGCCCGCTGAACTCATCCTGTGTTATTCTGGGTTGACATTTCCCTGCCCTGCACTCCATCCATTTCTAGACTTTTGTGTTTTCTTTTCCTGATTTGTTGTCATCAAATGGAGCTCCTGTTAAATAAACAGCAGCAACAACAAGAGCTCCAGCGCTATCTTAGCTAACCTAGGGGGAAGGCGCTCATCCATGTCTAGACGCACAGTAGAAGTCTTGACGGCAGCAGCAAGGGGGGACCAGAGGCCAGATGTGGTGGCGGCAGCAGTCAGCCCAGTGGGGACTGAGAGAAACATTAACGCTGGGGCCATGTGAGGTGATGAGAGGGGGGAAGAGTCCCCATCCAGCCCCAGGCTGGGGTTTCTCAATGGTGGGGTGGTGGGTAGGGGGTGGATATTTCTCAAGGGGGAGAAGGGTGGGCACACAAACACCCTTTGCAGAGTTCATCAAGGTCTGGCCTAGGCTCATTGACTTCAGTTTCCCTATTGGTTTTGAAGCCAAGTAAGTCATTTCCGGCTGTTCTGCAAACATCAGCGCCAATCGATAGCATCGGAATCGCTTCTTTGCCCCATTTGTTTTCAACAGCCTGCCGCTGGCAGTCCCCCACGCTGGTTTTCTCCAGTGGCAGCTGTGCTCTCGGGGCTCCCTGTCGGTATTCGGCAGAGGTCCCCAGCCGAGCAGCAATCAGAAGTTCAGGCCTTTAATCTCTTGCTCAGAGGGAAAAGGCCCTGGGTCCGCCTCCCTGAGCAGATTATAGACATTTACCGGGCAGGCTGCAGACAGCCCTCCTTCTCCTCATTCTGTTCTAGCTCTTGAGAACAGTATTTCTGGGTTCAGCAGGACCTTCTCTCACTCACGCTTTCTTCTAAGGACTTTGTAAACCTCAGTAAGCTGCAGGGGAGGTTAACAACCTGGCTGCTGGGAGGAAGAGACTCAGAAGACAAGGGCCAGGCTATGCCCATTCCCTCCTGAAAGGCCTCAGGGTTTGGTCTGTTCTAGGATAAAGCCATGGCCTATCCAGCCATCCTATATCAAAGCAGATCTCTGGGATGCCTGGTTTCCCCCTCATTTGGACCTTTTAAAGAAGCTTCACTCATGCATTTACCCATCTATCCACAACTTGTTAACCAATCTTTTTAAGCTACTGCTGTAAGCCTAGCAGGGCGCACTGGTGGCTTAATGGTAAGGAATTGCACTGCCAATGCAAAGGTATGCAGTTTGAATCCACCAGCTGCTCCATGGGAGAAAAATGGGCAATCAATTTCCATTCAATTTACTGATCCTAAAAACCTGCTGGAAGACCTACAGTTAGGTTGGGACTCCACAGTAAACAACAATAAGCCTAGCACTGGGGGCATTAGTGGCTCAGTGAAAGAGATCTTCTTTATCATGCAAGAGACCCAGGTTCAATTCCTGGCCGATTCACCACCTGTTAGCCACCACTCATGCATGCATGCTGCTACAGTGCTAAACAGGTCTCAGTGGAGCTTCTAGGCTAAGGTGGGCTAGGAGAAAGTCCTACTGGTTTACTTCTGAAATCAGCCAATGAAAACCAATGGATCACAGCAGTTCCACCACAACCAATCACAGGGCTGATGCAGTGTTTCACTTTGTCATGCACGGGGTCTCTATGAGTCAGGGGTTAACTCAAGGGCTGCTAACAACAACCACAATGTGCCCAGTGCCACATGAAGGGCAGGAGGCCCTGCCCACGATGATTCTATAGAACAGAAAGGGGGGCGGGGGGCTGGCTGTGCAGAGAGCCACCTGCCACCACTCTTTATTCAAACTGCAACAGTTCTCAAAAGCATGGGGGCTGTGCAAGTTTGAGGGGGCAGTACTGTTTGTGTTGCCTTTTATGGTTTGCTGTAGATGCTGCTGATGACTCAAGTCTAACTACACCAAGCAATGGCTTTGAGCAATGGTGGGAATTGTTTTCCAGGGACACGTGTGTGTGCACACACACACACACATTTCCACCTCCCCCTTCTCTGTATGGTGCAAATGGTTCATAACTTCAGCCGTTAACCAAGAGACCGGAGGTTCCTTTTCCTTGGAAGAAAGGTCTGAAGATGTACTTCCCGGAAAATCAGCCACTGAAAACTCCATGGAGCACAGTTCTCTGAGACACAGGGGTTGCCGTAAGAATTGACTTGTCAGCAATTGCTTCTCTATCCTTTAAACCGGAAACAACTAGGAGCTGCTTCTCTCTCTCTCTCTCTCTCTCTCTCTTTCTGTAAGGGAAGTACCAGCTCAGTGAGGAAAGAGGCTGGGAATAGAGCGCTCTCCTCCTCACCTGCCTTCAGATGCTGTCAGAGCTGTTGGCCAAACAGACAGATGCTCAATCTGTTGTTGCACACAGTGAGAAGTGAGGCGGGAAAGGACAAGCTCAGAGATGTAGCATAAGCAATCTCTCTTTTTTTTTTTTACTTCTTCTCCCCACCCACCTTGTCCTGCACATTGTGACCCAGCACCCGGAGCTCAGTCTTCTCAGAAGTGTAATGACATACCCACTTACCAAAAGCAGGAAGGGATAGAGGGCAGGTATGCACAGACAGGGAGACTGCAGCAAGTGGCTGGTGGGGGCAGGCAGTGATTGATTGCCAGCATTGGGAGCCGGCCAAGGCACGTGGGCGAACGCACTGGAAAGCAGGTCAGTGTCTTGGCATATCTTTTCCTCCTGGGATTTGGGTCGAGTTCTGGGCTGGAGGACAAAAGGCCTCCTCTGAACTCTCATGAGTGACAACTTCAGGGTGGGGAGGGTGACGGGCTTTAGTGCAGCAGGTGGGAGCCCCTCTAGTTACCAGCACTAACAGACTCATAAACTGCACTTCACCCCAGGGAGCAGGGCGCTTTGAGAGGAGTTCCAGCCAGAGCTGATAATGGCAATGCCTTTGTTGGCCTCTGCTCAGCGTTCAGAAGCCTTCACACCTGGACACACTTGATCTGTGCAATCATTCCTTAAGAAAGTAAAGTATCAACGGTCCACACTTTACAAATGAGGAAACTGAGATTAGAAAGCACCAGGAATATTGAAATCCTGCCTTGGCCCAGATATCCCTCTCCCCAGCAGGGACTCTAAAGTGGAGCTACACAAAATGAAGCAAGTCTGGGGAAAAGGTAATTTCCTCTTAGACAGCATGATGCTGTGGTTAAATGCATGAACTCTGCACCAGACTTACAGGCTTGACTTCTGGCAACACAACTTTCTGGCTTCCCTCCGCATGCCTCAATTTCCTTCTCATTTAAAGAATCCAACCTGAATGAGCAAAAAATTATTGGCGTTGCTTGTCATTGAGTCAGAACTGGCTCATAACCGACTCTCCAGAGGTTTTTCAGAGGGAGTAAATCACACAAGAGGGGACTACCCATCTTTCTCTCCTGCAGAGCAGCTGGTGGATTCGAACCACACGCCTTCAGGTTGACAGCACGGCTCCTTACTACTGTTGTTGTTGTTGTTATGTGCCGTTGAGTTGCTTGCGAATCATAGTGACCCTATGCCTTACTACTAGGTCAGCATTTATTTCGACAGGTTCCTGGGAGAATTAAGTGCATTCATTACCTGCAAAGGCCTGTAGAGCTGACCCTGCAAGATAACTACCACATTCCAGTTGCCACAAAGTGATTCTGACTCATGGAGACCCCATGTGTGTCAGAGTAAACTAAGCTCCTTAGAGTTCTCAGTGACTGATTTATTTTTTTTTTTAAGAATTAGACCACCAATGCTTTTGTCTAAGGCACCTCTGGATAGATTCAAACTTCCAAGCTTTTGGTCAGCAGTTGAGTATAACAACCATCTGTATCACTCAGGAATTCCAAATGGCACTTAACAACAACAATAACAACATAGAGAGAGCTCAGTTGGCCTAGTGGACAGAAGGTAATGCTGCCAAACCAAACGTGTGTGATTTTACTCTGTGGCACTCAGGCCTGGTTTTAATTGGTTTTGGTCAAACATTCTTCTAAATGGCATAGCACTGGTCTGTCCATTTGCTGTACAGAAGTAATTTGTGGTTGCTGTGATGCTGAACACTGTGACACTGATGTGTCAAATGCAATAATGGCTATCCCTGGTGGACAGTGTTTGATGGAGCTCCCCTATGCAAGCTTGGAAGCAGGAATGGCATCCACTTCTGAAATAGCTTGCCTCCAGAAACACTATGAACTTGGAGAAATGATGAAAGTTATACAAGTGTTCAGGTCTCTCATTCATAGAGTCATTATGAGTCCTCTACGACTCAATGACACTTAACAACACAACAATATAAGTGTTAGCTATTACTGATATCTCTAGCTGAGAATTTGAACTCATATTCCTGTAGGATTATGCCTTAATACTCTTCATTGAATTTGTTAGGCTTCAGTAACCTTGTTCCAAAGGAGATGATCTATTTCAACATCCAAACTCAGGCCTCAGAACATGATGCTCCTGCGAGTTGCAAGGCCATGTCAAAGAAAAGGAGAGAGCAATAGAGGGGCCTGTCTCAATGCTTAGCCTGAAACCTTTAAGCTTCTTCCTCAAGACGTTAGGTCCTGGCATAGCCCCAAGTCTGTATGCATTAAGGAGAAATGAAGAAGGCAAAGAAATAATAACATCTTCTCCCAACATTGCTGGCACTGGACCACAACCCAGCTTCACCATGAGGAGCGCAGGAGGCAGTGAGATGGTGTGGACGTGAGATTGTTCTGATGATAGCTTTCCTTCAGGCCAGCAGTTCTTGAACTTCTGGGGACAATAGACCCCTTTGAAAATATAATTCAAGCTCTAGACTCTCTACGATATGATATGTGTGTGCCCAAACATTTTGCACATAATTTTGAAGGAGTCACAGATGCTTTCATTTTCAGAGTAAATTAATATGTTGCATTCTGGTTTCATCATTGGTCTCTTGTGAAGTTGGTTTGATTGACATGAATCAGACATGCACTGATTAAACACAGCTCAACTCTAAGCCTGAGTGCCAGGTTTCTGGTGTACTGAAGACTTTCCACGGCACCGCCATCTCTTTGCTTTAGAACAGGAAGGCTTTCCTAAGCAATCTATAAAGAATAATATTTTTTCACATTTATTCAGTACTCTGCACCTTACAAAATGTTTGTCATTTCCTACCCTTACAATTCTTATATCCATTATATTCATGATGAAAATGAGGCTCAGAGGAGTTAAGTGACTTTTGCCCAAGGTCACACAATGAATAATAATAGCTATAGTTTACTGCAACTACCTGCCCAGCATTTTAAAAAATGCTAAATCTAAATTCCCCAGCACCGTAAGGTAGACATTATTAATATTTTTAGTTCGAAGATGGGAAAACAGAGGCTTGGGAAACCCAAGCAACTTACTCAAGATCTCATAGCTATGAATGACAGAGCTGGGATTCCTAATTCAAACACAGGACTTCCCGAGTACAGAACCTGCCCTAGCCACCAAAGAAATGCCTGCAATGTAAGGTAAGCATTTTTGTAATAGCAGTCTACTTGGGTTAACAAAGGAAAAAAATTTTTTTTTAAAAAGAACATTGTTATTGTTGTTAAGTGCCATCGAGTCGCCTGTGACCCATAGAGACCCTATGTACAGCAGCTCCAAAGCCTGCCCTGTCCTGAGCTGGTCTCACTGATTCCAACACACCAACCCCCACTGCCCCGGTTACTGTATCAATCCATCTCACGTGGGGTCTTCCTCCCTGAGCTGTCCCTCCACCCTTCTAAGCATGTCCTTCGCCAAGGATTGGTCCCTCTTGGCCACATGCCCAAACTATGTGAGACAGAGCTTCAAAATCCTAGCCTCCAAGGAAAAACTTGGTTTCACCTTCTCCAAGAACATCAGAATAATAGAAATGTATTTGTGTTTCTGTAATACAGAGTGCGAAAAGTTGTCTATTTAAATGTACTGATCTTTCAATCAGGCTGAACCTACATCAGACCCCATGCTACTGGCCCTAAAAAGAGCAAGCCTGAGGCATGGAAGGTACACAGAGGTAAGAGCCTGAACCTGCTTAGAACATAACCATTTCTGTACCTTAATTTTTCTAACACTTACTTGTCATTTGTCTTCTTTGTTTGCATTTCACACTGAGCCCCACATCCATCCCTTGGACCTGAAAATCAGCCAGATTTACATATTTTGAAGTCCTAATCTCTCTTAGATGCTCTTTGAGCTCATTTTCTGCTCTTGCTCCTACCCTCTCTGGGAGTCCCTGCCCCTAACATACCTAATCAAGTCGGTCAAAATCCTTGGCCCGTATGCACTGATTCCCCTCAAGATGAGATGATAGTTCTCAGAGTAAATTAATATGCTGCATTCTGGTTTACCATTGGTCTCTTGAGAAGCTGGTTTGGTTGACATGAATCAGACATGCACTAATTAAACTCAGCTCCACTCTAAAGCCGAGTGCCAGGTCTCCTGGCTTAAATAGTGCCATGTTCTTACTGTGCCTGTGTGAATGACAAAGAGACAGGAGACATCTGCATGTTCTGTGTCAGCCAGGTATGTGTGCATCCGCTCACACATTTATTAAGCACCTATGTCATGCCCTGCACTACAGGGACTGCAGGTAGACAAAGGAAATTAGTATATTTTAAGTTCTTGCACCAGCAGAGCTCTGGACTAGATGCTTTCGTATGTTTGTTCCTATGTTTGTGATTTAGACTCTGTCCTAACATAAGTTGTGCATATCCCAGGACTTTTGGTAACAGGAAATACAAATAAAAGGGGGAAAAATCTAGAAATTCAGAGGAGAGATACAACACATGTGACAATGAAAATATTTGTTTTGACAAAACACATGCAACAATGAATATGTTTGTTTTGAGGAAATACACCCGGATTGTTTTGCGTATAGAAATTTGCTATATTTAATAAACTTGGCTCAAGGGAAAATGAAAACTACAAAATATAGCAACAAAAACATCATCAAGTCAATTCTGGTCTCTAATTACACTTTAGGACAGAGTAGAAATCCCTCATAGGGTTTCCAAGGTTTGAAGTCCTTTATGGAAGCAGACTGCTACATCTTTCTCCCACAAAGTAGCTAGTGGCTTCTAACTGCCGACTTTGGAAGTCAACCAGCAGGACTCTTTGGTCATCTGAAAAAAGGAGATAATACTCGCTGCTGGGATGGGTTATATACTAACCCTTGAAATTTAAGTGTGGGTCTCTACGATGAGTCCCTGTCTTCTCAGTCATTTATATCCCTGTATTTCTTCTCTACCTCCCAGGCGGGTGAGCATCCTCCCACTGCATGTCAGTAGGGATTCTGCTCCTACAGGCAGCAGATTAAGGGGGTGATATGGACTCAACACATCTTGATTTCAGTGTGGCATTTGACAAATGCTTTACCTGGTGCCCTTGAGGATGGGACAGGGAAGCGAGAACTGGGTCAGAGGAGAGGAAGCGGAGTCATAGCTGGATGAGCAACCCCAGTCAAAGAATGTTGATTAGTTTTTCTGTGTCAACCTAAGGAGGTCTCTGGTGGCATGTCACTGTCACCGAGCTCTGTCCTTGGCACTGACCTCGCTGCCATTGACAGCTGTGACTCAGAAGACTATGCACAAGGAGTTCTAATCACGTTTGCAGCAGACACAAAGGTAGGAAGAATAGTTACCACTACAAATGGCAGAATGGAAATGAGGAATGACCTCAACAGGAAGGAACACAGAGCTGAAACCAACATGATGAAACATAACAGAGTGGAAGGCAAAGTCCTGCATTTAGGTTAAAAATTCATCGCACAAGCACCGGATGAGGGAGACCTGGTTTGGCAGCAGTCCATATGAAAATGACCTCTTAGCTTGTTGTGCTATAAGCCTGGCCACTAACTCAGCATGGTCCAGCTGTGTTATGCGGTTGACACTTGATATGTAAAGTGAACACAGTTGTGGCTACATTAAGGGAAATAGCACATCTCTGGCCTAGATCATAACATGACCTCCATTTTTTCCGAATGGAACAGTCCCGTCTAGAGCATCATTTTCAACGATGGGCATTATGGGGAAGGGCATTAAGAAGTTGAAGCACGTCCTGAGAATGGCAGCCAGATGGTGCTGGGGCTGAAAGTCATGCCCACGAAGAAGGCTTGAAGGACATGGGGTCCTTTGGTCCAGAAGAAGGGGCAACTAAAGGAGACTGTGAGTTAGTCTTCAAACATGGGCTGGGCTGTCATGTGCAGACTGGAGACATCTTCAGTGGATGGCACTGAGCCAGCTATTCCTAGCCTTCTTTATCTGCTAAGACATACACAACAAATAATGATCTCATGTTTCACATTCCCATGACAGACTCCTATCTTTAGATATTCTCCACTCAATACTCACTTATCTGCAAGAGAGTAATTAACTTGTAATAACTTGTTATTGTTGCAGTGATCCAAGGTTTCATGAGTCATGATGATTCTTTGGAGTCTAGTAAGAAGAGCCTGGTGGTTGAGGAAATGTCATCACTTCTTTACCCCAAGAAGGAGAAGCACTGTACAGACCATCAATTTTGAAGACACTGATGGAACATGCTTCTAAGGGTACAGTTTTAATAGGATGGGGAATAACTCAACTTATTCTGGGCAAATTTGCATCTGATCTCTTCCACGCTCATCTCCTTCTAGCCTGTTTTTGAGTGGAACGGTCAGAAGGCAAGAACTGAGTATATAATTTGGCATGAAAGTTGACAGAACATATCTTTGATCTAATGTTATCCTCATTTAGACAAAAGATTTTTCTGAGAGGCCCAACAATGCTCACTGTGCATTAAGAGGTAGGCACAATAGGGAGCTCTGACGTCCTAGTGGCAAGAAGCTGCACTGCAATCCCAGAGGTACACAGTTCGAATCCAGCAGGTGCTCTGCTGGAGAAGGTGGGACAATCTCCGATGTTAAACACACAACAAATAATAAAATAAAATTTAAAAAAATTTTTTAAAGGAGGTAGGCACAAGGTCCTGAGTCTAAGAACACATCATATTCTCTATCTCTGAAGAAGATGGCACCAATCACTTGACCTGAATCCCTGGCTAAGGATCTTGTGACTGTGCCCTAGTCTCCACTAGTCACAGACAATTTTGATTTTCCAAGCTAGAGAGAATTCCTGTCCAAGATCTTACTTGAATGATGTTCCAGTAGAGTAGCCTTGATTGAGCAGGTTGCCTGATCCATGGGTGTCAGTTTCCTTTTTTGTAAATTGGCGCTCATAATGGCTGCTACTTCTGGTAGCTAAGTGGTAAGGAGTTGTGCAGGCAACCCAAAGGAATACAGTTCAAATCCACCAGCTGCTCCATGGGAGCTAGATGGGTAATCTCCTATATGATTAATTGCCTCTGAAAACTCCCTGGAGGGTCAGCAATGAGTCGATTCTGACTCAATGCTGCACAATAACAATACAGTCTCTAAGAATTGGAAGTAAGGATGGTGTGAATCTCGTCTTATAGACTTTGGGCATGTTATCAGAAGGAACCAGTCTCTGGAAAAAGATGTTGTACTTGGTTAAGTAAAGGGTCAATGAAAAAAAAAAAAAGACCTTCAGTGGGATAGACTACACAGTGGCTGCAGCAATGCGGTCAAGTACAACAGCTACGGCCAGGATGGCACAGGACTGGGTAGTGTCTCAGTCAGTGATCTACAGCATCACCACGAGTTAGAACCGACTGGATGGCATCTAATAGCAACCACCAGCTCTAAGAATTAGTGTAAGGGCTAAATGAAGCACTTAGCTTATTGATGGTCACACAAAGATCACTCCTATTAGCATAATTGTTTAACTTATTGTTCCTTGACTAGGGACACCCCTGAGCAGAGATAAGGGATGCTTGTATTGTCTATCATAGAGTCACAACACCACACCCTTCTCTTCAGAAGTGATCCTGGAAGGCAGGTGAGTAAAAAGAACACTATTACAAAGCACATTCTACACTGTGTGAGCTTTCGTGGTGCAGTGTATAGGGAGTTGGCTGCTAAATCCAAGGAGCTCCTCCCTGGCACTTCAGATCCGCCAGCGACTCAGCAGGAGAAAGAGGGGCAATCTTCTCTTTGTGATTTACAGCCTTCAAAAATCCTCTGGAGGGTAGGCTGTGAGTTGGTTCAAACTCAATTGTAATGAGTTTGAGATTGATTCACACCTTGGACCTGTAAAATTTTATTCAGGAAGTAAAATAATTTGTAAAATTAGGGTTTTTTTTTTAGGCTGTATTACTGATAGCATCTGTCACAAAACAGTGGGCACCATGACACTGAAACTGAGAGCTTCTGTTTGTGGGGCCTGGTTCCTGTGTGTGTGTGTGTGTGTCTGATAGCATCTGTCACAAAACAGTGGGCACCATGACACTGAAACTGAGAGCTTCTGTTTGTGGGGCCTGGTTCCTGTGTGTGTGTGTGTGTGTGTGTGTGTGTGTGAGAGAGAGAGAGAGAGAGAGAGAGAGGGAGGGAGGGAGAGAGAGAGAGAACAAATTCCTGGATGCATTCCTAGAGGTTTGTATTCAGAAGGTTTTGGGTGGTATGGAGCAACCTGTCATATTTTTTTGGAACTCTAAGAAGCACAGTTCCAGAAAATAGAATCAAGAGCTATTTATGGAATTTAAGCTCCCTCTCCCTGTAAAGAGAGGTTCAATTAAAAAAAAAAAAAAGAATTTTCTAAAAAGTAGAACTACTCAACCGTGAACAGGTTGCCTTGTGAAGCAGTGAGCACCCTGACATGGGAGGGACTCACAAGATTCCTCAGAGAATCTCTGGGAAGAGCAGGTCAGCCACTGCCCTAAGGAGAACAGGTACCAGCCGCACCTACCTCCCTCTTCCGCTCCTAATGGAAACTGCTTGGGAAGTTGGTTGAACTAGATGTGAACCTTCACCACACCCTGGGGCGCAGCTGAGAAGTAGAATTTTCTTCCAGGCAAATTTCCTTTCTTTTTCATGGCTGGCAGCAGGCAAAGCCTCAAGTCAAACATTTAGTCTCTGCTAGGCTGATCTTTGTATTGGTAAAGGCTTAGAACCAGTTCTCTTAGACATGTCTACATCTTAATAAGGAGGCTCCTGATACTGATTAAAGGTCCCAAAGGGATGCAAATGCTTTGCTCTCAGCTCTTAACAGAAGGAGTTAGAGGTTCGAACCTCCCTGGCAGTACTGCAGAAGGCCTGGTAATCTGTTTTTATAACTACTACAGCCAATAAAATCCTATGTATGGTATAGTGATCCTCCAGAATATATGGGGTTGCCCTGAGTTAGAATCGACTCTATTATGGCAATAGGCTTGGGTTTTTAACCATATTGACAAACCCTCAAGAATCAGCAATTAGGAGCTAACAGCCACTCTATGATTATCTTAGTTATCTAGTGCTGCTGTAACAAAAATACCACAAGTGAGTGCCTTTAACAAACAGACATTTATTTGCTCACCATTTAGGAAGCTAAGAATCTGAATTCAGACTGCTACCTCTAAAGAGATCTTTTTCTATGTTGGCTCTGAAGGAAGGTCCTGGCTCTTTCAGCTTCTGCTTCTGGGTGATCTTCACGTGGCTTGGCCTCTCTCCTTTCATCTCTGTTTCCTTTGCTTGCTAGTTTAATCTCTGCTATAACTCAGAAGAGATATATTTAAGAAACACCCCATATTGTTTTTGTTATGTGCCATCGAGTTGTCCATACTCATAGCAATCCTATGAAATCTGCCCTATCCTGAGCCAGTCTCATTGTCTCTGACACATCGACCCCCATCACTCCAGTTATAGCATCAATCCATCTCATCCAGGATCTTCCTTTCCTGTACTCTCTACCCTTCCAAGCATGATGTCCTTCTCCAAGGACTAGACCCTCCTGGCAACATGCCCACAGTATGTGAGATGGAGCTTCAATATCTTTGCTTCTAAGGAGCAACTTGGTTTCACCCTCTCCAAGACTATTTGTTTTCTTGGCAGTCCATAGCATGTTCAATACTCTTCTCTGGCACCACAACTCAAAGGCATCTATTCTTCTATCGTCTTTAGTCATTGTCCAGTTCCCTAATGCATAGCAAGTTATTGTGAAGACCATAGCCTGGATCAGGCACACTGATGTCTCTAGACTGACATCATTGCTCTTCAGCATTCTAGAGAGGTCCCTGATAGCAGACTTTCCTAATGCAATTCTTCTTTTGATTTTCCAACTGCTGGTGCCAAGAGTGTGGATTGTGATGGTGAGCTAGATGAAACTATTAACAATCTTAATCTCTTTTCCATGTATCATGGTGCTGCCAATCGGCCCAGTGGTGAGAATCTTTGTTTTCTTGATGTTGAGTTGTAATCCACATTAAGGCTGCAGTCCTTGACCTTCTGCAGCAAGCATCTTAGGTCCTCCTCAGTTTCAGCAAGTAAGGTCGTGTCATCTGCATAATGCAGGTTGTTGATGAGTCTTCCTCCAATCCTGATGCCACATTCCTCCTCTTAAAGTCCAACGTCCCAAATAATCTGTTCCACATTTACATTGAAAAGGTATGGAGAAAAGACACACACCTGACACACTCCTTTCTTGATTTTGAACCATGCTGTGCTTCCTTGCTCTGTTCTGAGGACTGCTTCCTGGTCTAAATACAGGTTTTGCATGAACACATTAAAATGTTCTGAAATTTCCATTCTTCTAAATATTAGCCACAATTTGACCCTACACTATTCCTGTCTAATTGACATAAGAAAGATACTCTGTTCCCAAATGGGATTATAACCACAGGCCAAGAGGTAGGATTTACAACAGACATTTCTAAGGAATACAGTTCAATCTATAACAATACTCATTACAACATCTCACTCCAGTATTTACAAATTCTCCCTGCTGGTGGCAATGAGAGACCTCTAATGGTGGAGTCCATAGCTTGTTGTGCTGCTAATCAAAAGGTCTCTCATCTCCAGTGGTTCAAATCTACCAGCAGCATCTCAGAAAACAGGCCACCTCTTCCCTTTAAGACGTACAACCACTGGCTGCTATGAGTCAGAGCCAACTTGACAGCAGTAAGGTTGGGTTTTGAGATGTTTTGTTTGTTTGGGGTTTTTTTTAGAAGTAACAATATATACTATGAGCAAGGAGTCTAGACTATGAGTTATATTAGAAATAGAATATGAACCACATGTGCCATATTTCTTTTATAGTCACTCACTCTCATTATCATCGAGTCAGAATTGATTCACACCTCACCCTCCATTGGGTTTCCAAGGCTATTAATCACGGGAGAGGAGACTGTCCCCCTTTCTCTCTGGTACATTTGAACCCTCAGAAAAGGCTGAGTTAACAGTGCTCTCACTTCAGACTACACCAGAACTACATCAAAAGTAGAGGAGGGAGGAGAAATAGTTGATATTCATCTTACTAATTATTGTAGTTAATACTATATCCTAAGCACTCATCTGTCAGTTAATCCTACCGCGGCAGTTTGCATGTTACTGTGATGTTTAAAGTGATGGCACCAGTATTTCAAAGACCAGCAGGGTCACCCATGATTAACAGCTTTCAGCAAAGCTTCCAGGCTAAGATGGACTAGGAAGGAGGGCTGAGTGACCTATTTGTGAAAGAACTGACAAGTCTTTCTGAAAAGCGTAACGTGTAAGAATTATTGAATAGAAAACCACGCTCTGTAAATGTTCACTCAAATTAGTCAAAAGTTTAAAAATGTTAATCTTTTATAAAAGGAAGAATTAGGCTAAGCTAGAAAAAGAGGAAAAAAATTACAGCCTTAAAAACTCCACAAGGCAATTTTTACGCTGAATAGAACTATAAGTTAGAATTGATTTGCTAGTAATGGGTAATTGTGCTCATGTGGAACATCTACACAGACCAAGAAGTATTTATTTCTACAAAATAAGGGGTTACTGTACATGATTTAAAAACAGAAAGGGATGTGTCAGAGCTGTATCCTTCACCATGTCTATTCAATCTTTATGCTTAACAAATTTGAAAAGCTGGACATGTAAAGAATGCAGCATTAGGATTGGCAGAAGACTAATTTATAAATTATTATATGCAAATGACATTATTTTGCTTGCTGAAAAAAAAGGGACTTGAAACACATAGTGATGGAATCCAAACACTGTAGCTTCCCATATAGATTACACCTCAACAGAATGAAAATGGAAATCCTCACGAGACCAAATCAGAGAAACGATTGAAATTGTCAAAGACTTCATTTTGCCTGGATCCACATCCCTATTCAGGAAAGTAGAAGTCAAGAAAACAAGTAACATATTGTTGTTGTTATGTGCCGTTGAGTCGCTTGTGAGTCACAGTGACCCTATGTACAACAGCCTTAAACCCTGCTCTGTCCTGTGCCAATCACACTGTCTCCGACACACCCACCCCGATTACCCCAGTCACTGAATCAATCCACTTAATAGAGGGTTTTCCTCTCGTGCTGTCCCTCCACCCTCCCAAGCATGATGTCCCTCTCCAAGGACCAGTCCCTCCTCGCAACATGTCCAAAGTATGTCAGACGAAGCCCCAGAATCCTTGCCTCCAAGGAGCAGCCTGCTTTAACCCTTTCCAGGATGAACCTGTTTGTTTTCTTAGCAGTCCATGGTACATTCAATACTCTTCTCCAGCACCACAGCTCAAAGGCATCAATTCTCCTATCCTCCCTAGTCATTGTCCAACTCTGTAACGCATAACAACTGATTGCAAAGACCATGGCTTGTATCAGGTGCACCTTAGTCTCCAGAGTGACACCATTGCTCTTTAGTACTTTGAAGGAAAACTGCAAAAGACTGCTTTAAATTGTTAAAAAAAAGTAAATATGCCCCTTTGAGGACTAGAGAGCACCTGATCCAGGATATGGGTTGAGAAAGCTGGACAATGAACAAGGAATCTTGAAAGTGATGTGTTTGAATATGGTGCTGGTGAAAATTATTGAATATACCATGAACTGCCAAAAAACCAAACAAATCTGTCTTGAAAGAAGTTCAGCTAGAAAGTTTCTTAGATGGCAAGACTTAGTCTTACATACTTTGGGCACATCATCAGGAGGCACCTGCCCCTGGAGAAGAACGCAATGTTTAGTAAAATAGAGGGTCAGTGAAAAAGAGGAAGACATTCAACAAATGAATTGACACAGTGGCTCAAACAATGGCCCCGAGCACAGAAGCTACTGCTAGGATAGTGCATGCCCAGTGCTTCACTCTGTTGTACACAGGTTTGCTGTGAGTCAGTTCTCGGTCGTACCTGTGATGCAATCATGAAGGCACGTGGTTCAAATCCACCAGCTGCTCCACCAGAGAAGGAAGGGCAACCTCCTGTGTGATTAACTGTTTCTGAAAACCTGCCAGAGGGTCAGCTATGGGTCAGTTCTGACTCAATGGTACACAACAACAACACATCCAAAATATTGTTATTGTTAAGTGCCGTCAAGTTGCTTGCAGTTCATACCAACCCTATGTACAACAGCCCTAAACTCTGCTCTCTCCTATGCCAATCGCACTGTCTCCGATACACCCATCCCGATTACCCCAGTCACTGAGTCAATCCACCTCATGGAGGGCCTTCCCCTCCTGCCCCGTCCCTCCACCCTCCCGAGCATGATGTCCCTCTCCAAGGACCGGTCCTTCCTTACACATGTCCAAAGTATGTCAGATGAAGCCTCGAGATTCTTGCCTCCAAGGAGCTGCCCGGTTTAACCCTCTCCAGGATAAATCTGTTTGTTTTCCTAGCAGTCCATGGTACACTTGATACTCTTCTCTCCAGCACCACAGCTCAAAGGCATCAATTCTCCTTCTATCCTCCCTAGTCATTGTCCAACTCTCTGATGCATAACAAGTGATTGCAAAAACCATGGCCTGTATCAGATGCACCTTAGTCTCCAGAGAGACACCATTGCTCTCTAGTGCTTTGGATAGGTGCCTAACAGCAGACTTTCCCATTGCAATTCGTCGAGCAACTTCATATTCTCCCTCTCTCTTTTTAGGTAGAAGTCTCTGAAATCCACTATACAACTTATGCTTGCAGCACATTTCTGTTCAGACTAGTCTCAGTTCAATTAAGGACCTCACATGGCAAATGGTCACATTATTAGACAATGATGTTCTAGACCCTAGAAGGCCCTACTTACTAGGTTATCTACTTACTAGTATACTGCCCCTGGCAAGTTATTAACTTTTCTTTATCCTTCTCTCCTCCTTAGCAAATGGTGAAGATAACAATAGTGGCTCCATCCTTGCTTTATTACCCACTGATGTGAAGTCAATTAAGTCAGAGGCCCTACAGGACAGAGGAGAATGGCTTCATAGCGTCTCCAAGGTTGTCAGTCTTTATAGGTGACTGACCACAGAGCAACTGATAGATTTAAACCTCTGCTCTTCAGGTTCAGAGCCCAATACTTAACACACTGTGCTCCCAGGGCTCCTCCAGAGCTGCTAGGGAGGTTAAATGAGTTAACATATTTAAAAAGCACTTAGAATAGTGGCTGGCACACAGCAAGTGCTCAGATATTCAGCTGCCCTAACTCTATCAAGTAGGAAGGGCTGGAGTTATCACCGATTTTTATAAAAAAAGACATGAACATTGATTAAACATAGACGATATGCAGACTTAGAGACTCCTTGACCTCATCAAATTCCCCAGTTACTCAGCGAAAGATTATTGCCATATTTTACTGATGAGACTCTATGAGATCATCTGAATTGTCCTAGGCCACACAGAATGCAAATGGAAGAATCCAGGATTCAAACCCAGGTCTCCTGTCTTCAAAACTCTGTCCTGCTCACTGAACAATGTGGCCAGACATGGAGAAAGGTGGCCTCCAATGTCTCAGAATGGGAGACACACTTCAGAGCCTTGGTCTCCCATCTGTCCAGGATGCTCTTTCCTTCTCACCTCACTGTCTCCCAAAGGCAGAATTGGTGACCTCATAATAGGGCAAAGGGGAAATTTTGGGGGTGGAGATCTCTTCACAGTACCTGTCTTTTATGTGGCTCCTCATGCTTGCAAATACGACTGGATCTTGGGCCCTGAATCAGAAATACAGAGAATGAGGAGATGGGAGTTATTTAAGTTCCTCAAAACCAGGTTAAGATACTAGAAACAAGTTTCTGCCCTGATTCTAAAAGGAAGTAAGAGGTGCTCCGACCAGAATGAGACAGCAAGAGGAAGTGTCCAAGTGTTCTCCCTGCTGCTCCCTTGTCCTGGTCACTCAGCTCCCCAGTCTTGAGGTGAGAGGTGAGCAGAGAAGAGGAGGTTTAAAGAAAAGCAGGAGACCCAGAAATCAGGATCCTGTTACAGAAAGAAAGAGGGGGAGTAAGGGGGGATAGAGAAGAGAGAGTGAGAACGATCAAGAACAGCAATGCAGCAAAAAGGGCTTTTAGTGATAATTAATAATTAACATTTCTAATGATGTCCCGGCGACAGGAAGAGGCCAGCACAGGGCTCTGGGGCACAACTCGGGGTGACAGCAACCTCCAGGACAACCAACAGCCTGAGCCTCATTAACCTTCACAAGCCTCTCCCAGCTGCGGGCTTCATTACAGAAGGCCACCAGCTGCTGAGATGGCCATTTGTCATGGTGAATCCAGCCCGAGTATGAGGAGGTTCTAAGGAATTCCTTTTCTGGACTCACAGCCCTGGTCCCATGAAGCCCAGGTACCTAGCTTTCCCTCGGTCAAGGCAGGCTGCTGAAGGAAGGGAGGCTCAAAGATAAATATTTGGGGCTAAAGGAATGAGGGAAAGTGCTGGAAGGGGATGTCTGTGGAGTCACAGGGGGAGTGGGGCTGGCTCCTCGGCTTCCATCATGTTGGTCAAGTAATTGCGGCCATCATGAGACTAGTACAGTAGTGAGCTCCAGAATAGCCACGCATCCCAATTTGTCCAGAACTGAGGAGCTGGCCAGGATGCAAGACTCTGTTAAAACCAGGACATTCCTTGGCAAAACCAGGGTCACTAGTCACCTACCCTAGGAGCTATCAAGTCAGTTCCTCCCCATAGCAATCTTAACAGGGCAGTGTAGAATTGTTCCCAAGGTTTATAAGGACAGAGTTGAACACTCTCACAGGGCTTCCAGTTGGAAACCTTTAGACAGCCTAGTGGCATAGTGGTTAAAACCCTTGGCTACTTACTAAAAGGTCAGCAGTTCAAACCAACCAGCCACTCTGAGAAAGATGTGGCCATCAACGTCCATAAAGATTTACAGCCTTGTTGTTGCTACGTGCTGTCGAGTTGCCTGTTACTCACAGCCACCAGATATACAACCGCTCTGAACCCTGCTCTGTCCTGAGCCAACCTGTCTCTGACACACCCACCCACATTACCACAGACACTGAGCCAATCCATCTCGTCCAGGGCCTTCCTCTCTTGTGCTGTCCCTCTACCCTTCCTGCCACGATGTCTCTTTCTTTACAGCCTTAAAAAGTCTATAAAGCAGTTCTCAAACAAAAACCCCTCAAACTCATTGCCAAGGAGTTGGTTCCAATTCATAGTGACTCTCCATTGGCCGTTAGAGATCAAGGAAGGAGAGGCTGAGTAGTAAGGAGTTGTGCTGCCAACCCCAAGGCACACAGTTCAAATCCACCAGCTGCTCCATGGGAGAAAGATGAGCAGTCTCCTGTTGTATGATTTACTGCCTCTGAAAACCCAGTGGAGGGTCAGCTATGAACTGATTCTGACTTGATGGTACACAACAACAACAACAAATCTCAACAAGAAGAGATTTCCCATCTTTCTCCCAGCTGCTGATTTAAAATTGTCAGAGATGTGAGACCTTTAGATCAGCAGCAAAATTCTTTTATTTTCTATCTCTCTCTCTTTTTCTTTCTTGTGGTGTACCGTCGAATCATATCCGACAGGCGCAGGAGAGATAACCCCGCCTTCTCCAGCAGAGCATCCGGTGGATCTGAACCATGTGCCTTCGGGACTGCAGCTCAGCTTCTTGCCACTAGGCCACCAGAGCCCCCCCCCCAGCAGCAAAATTCTTGACGGACTACGCCACTAGAACGTGCTCTCCTCTTAAGTTAAAAATCAACTTGATGGTAGTGGATTTTTTTTTTAATCTTTACAGGAGTAGATTACTTCATCTGCTTCCTGTAGAGTAGTTGGTAGGGTCCAACTGGTGACTTTTCAGTTAACCCTCTAGCACTTTAACCATGACAACACCAGAGCTCCTTCAGTTAACGCATCGGTAAGGAACAGTGAGTGTACGCCATGGACTTCCGTAAGAACAAACACATCTGTCTTGGGAGAAGAATAACCAGGACCCTCCTTCAAAGTGAGGATGGTGTGACTTCATCTCGGGTCCTCTGAGCATGTTATCAGGAGGGCCCAGTCTCTGGAAAAGGACATCATACTTCAGAAAGCAGAGGGCCAGTGAAAAAGGAAAAGCACCTCAATAGTCACTTCAGAAATGGGGTCAAATAGCAACAGCTGTGAGGCACGGATCGGACGGGCTTCGTTCTGTTATACACAAGGTGTCTATGAGCTAGAAGTGGCATCACGGCGCCGAAGAACAATTCAAGAGCAGCTGCAGAAGTAACAGGAGTAGTAAAGGCTGCAATCTAATAATTGGCTAATGTTTTCTATTCTAATTGTTTTCATTTCTATGCTTATTCACTTTTCAGCTGCTTCATTCCCAAGGAATAATATTAAGTCCTTATTTATATACAGTGCTTTAAGGATACAAAATGTTTTCCCAAACAATCTGAACCAGCAAGTTTGCTCGCCAAATTCAAGGCTGGCCCATCTTGTTCCAAAAGCCAAGGTGGACTCAACCAGTATGAGAACCTTCTGCCACCAAATGTCCTGCAGCCCTGGGGAGCCCTGACTTCCTCCTGCCTGGGGGGTGGGGTGGGGGCTGATGCCTTCAAGTTTAGATAATTGTTGTTGTTGTTGTGTGCTTGCGACTCATAGCGACCCTATGTACAACAGCCCTAAACTCCGCTCTATCCTGTGCCAATCACACTGTCTCTGACACTCCCATCCCAATTATCCCAGTCACTGAATCAATCCACCTCATAGAGGGCCTTCCTGTCCTGCACTGTCCCTCCACCCTCCCAAGCATGATGTCCTTCTCCAAGGACCTGTCTCTCCTCACAACATGTCCAAAGTATGTTAGACGGAGCCTCAGAATCCTTGCCTCCAAGGAGCCACCCGGTTTAACCCTTTCCAGGACAAATCTGTTTGTTTTCCTAGCAGTCCATGGTATTCTCAATACTCTTCTCCAGCACCACAGCTCAAAGGCTTCAATTCTCCTTCTATCCTCCTTGGTCATTGTCGAACTCTGATGCATAACAAGTTTAGATAAAGCCTGGGCTTAATCAGCTTTAATCAACACTCAGGAGATTCTGGGACAGAACAGTTCTCACAGTCAATTTAGGGCTCTCAAAAACAGAAAGTAAACTCACTGCTGGAGAGCTGACTGACTTCAAGACCCTCCCTTGGATTTCTGAGGCTGGAAATTGTAAATGGAGAAGACAGCCCATTCAAACTGCCCAAAACTCAGTTCAGCAGCACAACTCAAGATGGACCACACCATCAAGCTCCTTGCTTATTTTAATTTTGTGTGAAGAAAAGTTTCAAGAATGATTAAAAAAAACCCCTCTCCTATTCCCTTGCCCACATTTTGCCCTTTTGCTAGATAATTTTCTCATTTATTTCTGTTTGAGGGACCATGGTGACACAGTGGGTAAGCACTTGTCTGCTAACCCAAAGCTGAGGAGTCAAATCCACCAAGTCACTGCACCGGAGGAAGGTGAAGCAGAGGGTTTCCTTAAAGATGGCAGCCTTGCACACCTGAAGGGGCGGGCCTACGCTATCCCATCAGGTGGCTATTAGTCAGAATTCACACTAACGTTTTGGGTTTTTTGAAGGGAGGATATTTTTACTCAGAAATTAAGCTTTATTACTGACTGTATTATACAGACTGACAAAGGACAAAGTGTATGTGTAACTAACTGTATATCTACATCTATCTCTAGCTCTAGCTCTCTAATCTCTATCATTTATATTTATATCATCTATATCTGTATCTATATGTTGTTGTTGTATACCATCGAGTTGGAACTGACCCACAGGTGATCCTCCAGCAGGTTTTTAGAGACAGTAAATCGCCCGGGAGGAGACTGATCATTCTTCTCCTATGGTGCAAGTGGTGGGTTCTAACTGTGTGCCTTGGAGATTGTAGCAGTTTCTTACCACTAGGCAGATAGATAGATGATAGACAGATAGATAGATAGATAGATAGATAGATAGATAGATAGATAGATAGATAGAGAGAGAGATAGAGAGATAGATGATAGACAGACAATCTCCTCCCATGCCACAAGATAGATATGGATACATATATAGGGTCAGCTAAGGATTGGTTCCAACTCTACAGTACACAACAACAACAACAACATACAGATAGAGAGAGAGACATTTAAGTATTTTTGCAGCTCACTTACTGTGCACTTACTGTTTACTGACAGATGTGTTAAAACATTTAGTGATAGTGTTCAGCAATCATTTGTGACTGGGATGGAGAGGCGTGACTTAAAGGAGCATAAGAAAGCTTTATGGGGTGATGGAAATGTCCTACATCTGATTACAGGTAGTTACACAAGCATATAAATGTGTCCAAACAAATGAATCTAAATGGATACTTAATTTACATCTCAACATGGAGAAAACAAAATCCTCACCACTGGACCAATGGGCAACATCATATCATGATGGATGCAGAAAAGACTGCTGTTGTCAATGACTTCATTTTGTTTGGATCCACCATCCACACCCACAGCAACAGCAGTCAAGTAATTAGAAGACACACTCTATTAGGAAAATCTACTGTCAAGGACCTTGCCTGATCCTGTACCATCTTTACAATCTCTGCCATGGTCAAGTCCATTGCTTCAGTCCCTGAGTTCAGTCTTGTTGAGGGTCTTCTCCTTCACTGACCCTCTGCTTTTCCAAGCATGATGTGTGTCCTCTTCCAACGACTGGCACTTCCTGCTACAAACCCAAAGTAGGTGACGTGAAGTTTCACCATCTTTGCTTCTTAGGAGCACCGAGGATGCTTTGTAAATTAAGCAATAACTCCCCTTAATCTTCCTCCACCGTAACCACTAATCTACTTTCTGTCTCTATGCATTTAACTGTTCTGTGTATTTCATATAACTGGGCTCATTCAATATTTGTCCCTTCATGTTTGACTTATTTCACTTAGCATAATGTTTTTAAAGTTCATCCATGTTGTAGCATCTATCAGAACTTAATTTCTCTTTACAGCTGAATAATTTCCATTGCATACACAGACCACATTTTGCTCATCCATTTCTCTATTTGTGAACAGTCGGGTTGTTTCAATAACATTGATTCACCTAAAATGTAATAAGTGGAGGTAGGGGATGTGAAGAGCTCTCCATTTTGAAAGAAATAGCAGACAACAAATGATGTCTACATATTTATACAGATTCTTCTTTAATTATCAAACACTTATATGCCATGTTCTTGTTGTTGTTGAGGGCCTTCGAGTCAAGCACGACCCATAGCGACCCTATGAACAAAAGGCCTGAAGCCTCTCTACAACTATAGACGTTTATCAAAGTTTATAGAGTTTCTGGAGGCATGTTGTTTAGGAAGTAGATAGGTCTTAGTATATGCCAGGCTCTGTCCTAAACACTATAAAAGCTAACTTTTTAATTATCACAAGTCTATGGTGAAAATGCAATCATGCGCTCCCCACAGATCATGTCACCAGAGCTCCCTAACATCCTATCTAGTGCATAGTGAAAAAAAATCAACCCCATTGACGGTGAGCCAGTTAAGACTCATAGCAACTCTACAGCACAGAGGAGAAACTGCCCCTGGGGTCTCCAAGGCTGCAAACTTTACAGAAGCCCAGCTCCTCATTGTTCTTCTACAGGGTACCAACGGAGCCAAGTCCTAACCTAACATTTAATCCACTACCAGCACATAGCAGGCACTCAGTAAACAAAACAGCAAACAAGAAAGCTGAGTAGGTGGAGAACATGGGGAGAAAAGGCTGAAGCCCCAGAGCAGCAGATAGGGCTTTTAGCCTCAGCTTGGCCATAAACAGAGCCTTTTTCCCTTGTGACTCCTCTTTTTCCATCTGCAAAATAAAGAAGCTGGACAAGCTAAGGTCTAGGTCTCCTTCTGGGTTTATGACTCCAGAATGTCAACACTTTACCCTTGATTGTTCAGAGGAGGTACAGGGGAGAGTAGTGCCTGAGCTCCCCCTCCCACTTCTGGGAGGTCTCTAACTCAGTGTTGTTTGGGCCGCCATCGAGTTTTCTGTGACTCAGGGACCCTACATACAACAGCCCTAAACCCTGCCCTATCTCACTGTCTCCAACACACCTACCCCAATTACTCCAGTCACTGAATCAATGCACCTCGTAGGGGGTATTCCTCTCCTGCGCTGTCCCTCCACCCTCCCAAGCATGACATCCTTCTCCAAGGACTGGTCCTTCCTTGAAACATGTCCAAATTATGTCAGACAAAGCTTCAGAATTCTTGCCTCCAAGGAGAAGCCTGGTTTAACCCTCTCCAGGATGAACTTGTTCATTTTCTTAGCAGTCCATGGTATATTCAATACTCTTCTCCAACACCACAGCTCAAAGGCATCAATTCTCCTTCTATCCTCCTTAGTCATTGTCCAGCTGTCTGACATATAGCAAGTGATTACAAAGACCTGTATCAGGTGCACTTTAGTCTCTAGAGTGACACCATTGCTCTTTAGTACCTTGGAGAGGTACCTAACAGCAGACTTTCCCATCGTAATACGTCTTTTAATTTTCTAGCTACTGGTGCCAAGAGTGTTGACTGTGGAGCCAAGCAAACTAAAACTGTTAACTATCTCAATCTCTTCACCATCCATACTGAAGCTGCCAATTAGCCCAGTGGTGAGAATCTTGTCTTCTTGATATTGAGCCTCAATCCATATTGAAGGCTGCAGTCCTTGACATTCTGCAGCAAGTGCTTCAGGTCCTTCTCCATTTTAGCAAGCAGGGTTATGTCATCTGCATAATGCAGATTGTTGATGAATCTTCCTCCAATTCTGATGCCACATTTCTCCTCATACAGCCCAGCCTCCCAGATAATCTGTAATGCTGGAAAACAGATTACCCTAAAATTCAGCAGTTTTGCATAACAAATGTCAATCTCTCACATAGTTTCTGATAGAGTTACTTGGCTGTGGTTCTGGATTTCCCATAAGTATGAAGTCAAGACAGGGCTGAGGTGACCTGAAGCTTCCACTAAGGCTGCAGGGGGCCCTTCCAGACCCACTATGATGCCTGGAGCCTCGGTTTCTTGCTATCAGGGCCTCTTCATAGGGTTGCTCATGGTGTGGCTTTTGGCTGCCTCCAGAGCACGTGATCCAAGAGAAAAAGACAAGTCACCAGTCAAAAGCTGCAATATCTTCGTTGCCTTTACCTGGAAAGTGGCACACCATCACTTTTGTGGCCACTGCTGGTTTACAGGGCAACCCTGGAATAGTGCAGGAGGAGATCACACAGGATGCAAACAACAGAAGCTGAGGATTGTGGAAGGCCCTCTGGGAGGGTGGTCATGAAACTCAGGCTGGAATCAAACCCTACAGTGCCCCAAATTAGGCAGGACTGCCACTAATCCTTTTTGGAATGAGTCTTGGTGGAGAACCATTGCTTATGAGCTGCCAGTCATTGGTGAGATGTTCTATCTGTCCCCTTTCCAAAGGGGCTCACTATGTGGCGCAGTTCTGCAAAGGCTGATGGGACCTCAGCAGGAACCACCCAAAATTGCCCATCGAAATGTCAGTTAACCAGAACAAAGTGCACTGGGGCCTCCTCTGTTTCAGATCCCCACCCCTCCGTTCAACTCTTTCTCACTGATAACAGGACACACACACTATAAGATCCAGAGAATCCCATTCAAAGGTCCAGATCTAGCAGCTCATGAGGTCCTCCACATCTAAAATACCTTGAGGTATTTTGCTGCAAGATTCAGAATCAGTAGGGACTGAACTGTTACCTTCACTTAGCTTGCTAAAGGCAGGCAAACGCAAGTACATATTTTAGAGGATTTTTTTTCTAAAACAAAAAAAATCAACATTCCTAACAAAGCAGCCTTTCTGCTGAACTTCCATCTAATTAGGAAATTAAATTAACCAGACCATTTCACTTCCTCAGTAAATGGGATTGGATTTCTTGCGGCGACATGGACGCCTCTCTCCATTTCCCTGACACATCCGGGGCCGCCCCACTGCCTGCCTTCCATCCCTCCCTCAGCCGGGGATGCTCACCTCGAGTAGGAGTCCTACGATGTGGGCTCTGGTCTCTGTCCCATCACTCACGTCTAAGGTGAGGTAAGCTCTCTAAGCTCCATTTTCATCACTTTCAAAAGGAAAGTGAAACATGATTCATTGACTCTGTCACCACTAACATGTAGAAATCTCTACGCTGGCCAGTCCCTTTCTCTTGCTGCTTTTTCAGGATCCAGGCTGAATGCAGTCACCGCCATGGACTGTTCCTTGTCTCTAAGGATGGAAATAATGTAAAATATCTCTACAGTTGTGCACCTAAGTTCATAGATGTGAACACATTTGTTTAATGTCTTGTGTCTAATAGTAAGAAAGGGAGCTCTGGCGGCCTGGATGGGTAAGAAACTGGTGCGGCCAACTCAAAAGCAAGCAGTTCTACTTCACCAGCAGCTATTCTGGAGAAAGATGGACAATCTCCTCCTGTGTGATTTACTGCCTCTGAAAACTTCCTGAAGGGTCAGATAGGAGGCAGATTCAACATGATGGCAATGAGAGACAGAGTGCAATATTTTGTTTCTCTTGCTAATCTCCCAAGTTCCTGAAGGCAAAGGCACATGATATATCCCTTTGCTCTGCACCTAGCACATAAATAGGTGCCGGCAGATGTGGCCTAAAGAAGTCCAAATATGATTGTGACATTGCAGTCCATAGATGTACTTGGGGCCCTCAGCCAGCAGAGGGAGCACATTTGCTCCTTAAAAGGCCAATTTTCAACTGTTAACTCTTTGGAGAGCGAATGGATGGATATTTTACCTCCGAGGATGAGAAAGCTCCAAAGGACTGAGAAGAGGGCAGGGGTGAAGAACTTGTTATTTGTGACTAAGAAGCCACGATTTATTTGGAAACAGAATAATCAACCCTAGAACAGCGAGCACCCTTCCTGATAATCTCTGAGCGCTTCCAATGGCCAAGGCCAACAAACTTCATGCGGTTACGACGGAGCTACATTCTTGATTAAACACTGTGTAACTTGGGGCATTAAATCCGTAGTAAATTGGGAGACCGGGAACTGCAATCTCATTTCTTTTCAAGATATTTAATTACAAAATTCTGTAATGAAATCACAGCCTTATTAAAATGGTTTGTCACTGAGCCAGGGTCTTGAAAGGTGAAAGGGTGCTGATAGGATAAATGCTCCACCTTTCTAGTTTTCCAAGAGCTCTCTGTGCCACTCTACTCCGTTCAAAGAACATAAGAGGAGACAAGGCATCTACCTTGAGAGCATGGCCCAATGGGGAGGCCACCTCTCGCCATCTGTGCCCATGATCCTGTCCCCACAGAGCCTAGAGTTACAGGCAGCTGGGTTCTATCGGAGAGATTAGATTTCTGGCAAATAAACCAGCTAGCTTCTCTGTAAAAGGATGGGCACTTGCCAGGAATGGGTAGCTTATAAGTCACTCACACCTTAGTATGAATTAGATCATAAATGATTTCTGTTTCCTAAAAAAAGGGAAGTGGAAAATTTACCCCTATGGACTCTGAAAACAAAATCCTGCTCCCACCACCAGATTCTGATTTCTCATTCAGAAAACATAGCCACTTGGCTTACCTGGTGAGTAAACACCTTTTCCACTTGTCTAAAAGCACAAACATGCCAATCCTGGCTGTTCAGTCTTAGAGCACTTGTTTCAGGGATGGAGAGCTGCCTTCTTTCACCAGAAGAGAGGGTGAATCATCTTACTTTTCCTCTTAAGTAATACGTTTCTCAGTATATTGCCATGTCTAGTGCACAGTGAACTCCAAGAAAGGTGGTCGAATTTTGTTGTGGTGGCGGTGGTGGTAGTTGATGTTAACACCAGCACATAAGAGGCATTCCACAGACACAGAACCATTCTGTCCTCTGTCATCAGGGTCAACATGTAACATGATAGCTGTTGCTCATTACCACATCCGGGTCAGCTTTTCACCTACAAGCAGCCAAATTAGGAGCCAGTGGCTTGTGTTGAAATAAACTGAAACACCTGACAGCCCCAGCTGAGATATCCTCCTCTTAGCTGATCCGTGTGGATCAGAACAGTGGTCCTTGGGGAGGGGGGGGGGAGGCAGGGGGCAAGTGCTACATCTCAGAAGCAGATCTTCTGGAGCGCTGGGCAGAAGTGGCTTTGAAGTGACCAGGTGCCTTGTGGCCAAGGGGAAAGCAAACTGGTTTGAGTGTCAGCCCCCTCATCTTCCAGCTAAGTGACTCTAGGCATGTTGTGTTACCGCTTTGCTCCTCATCTGCGGCACAGAGGCCATGCTAGTGGGGCTAGTGCAGAGACTGAACGTGACCATGGTCAGTGTGGCCTCACGGAGAGGATTCGCTCAGCATCAGCCTCCTTTTCTGACAGCCCAACCCCCAGGAAAGGCCCAGAACACCTGAGGCCTTTGCTTAGGTGAGGGCTGCAGGTGATCAGCAGAACCACCCAGCTCTCTCATCCTTCCACATTTGAAACAACAAAAAACAGCAAGGCAGTGGCAGCAAAACCCCGATTCCTCAGCTCCTAGTCCAACTACCACCCTGCCTCCATCCTGGAGCCGTGAAAGTGTCAGGTCCGAGGAAAATTCTGCTGGTTTCATTTAATCCAGACCATGGCTCTCCTCTTTCTCTGACTGACATCAACAAAACCTTAGTGCCCACTAGCCATCGTGGGCCGCTCATGTGTTGGGCTCTAAGTATAGCTGGGTAGGCATTACAGACTCTGCTCCTTTTTTCATTAGATCTTAGGGACTGCCCCCGGGGCTTCTCCAAGAAGCACAGGATTCTAAATTCAAATCCACCACCCAGAGTGTGTTTTCTGGAGCACATCCACATATAGGTGAGTGAAACCAGGCAGTTAATAATCCTGAGATGGTAATCTACCTGTCCAGGTTCTGAATGCAGAGGAGGAAGTAATAAAGTTAGAGAACAGAATGGGTTCCAGGCCTGAATGACCAATTAAACCTTTTTTTCTTCCAAATGACCAAGAGCAATATCTGTAAGATACAAGCTAATTACAAGAATTAACAACAATCACTACTGAAAGAACTCCGACACTCTAACTCTATCACACACCGAGCACTAGAGGGGTGAGCCATCCTACTTTTACTGCATCCCTCTGTGGGTCTAGTGGATAGCAAATTACGCTGCCAACTCAAAGACCAGCAGTTCAGACCCACCAGCTCCTACAAGGGAGAAAGAGGGGCAATCTTCTCCTGTGAGCTTTTCCACTTCTGAAAATCTGCTGGGAAGTCAGCTCTGTTTGGGTTCTGATGGCACTGAGTGAGTGAATGATTAAAGTCCTTAAGCAGTACAAACAGTTTGCTTTAGGCTGCTAACCTAAAGGTTGATGGTTCAAACTCACCAAGTGGCTCTATAGAAGAAAGGGCTGGCAAATCTATAAAGATGACAGCCAAGAAAACGTTACCGAGCAGACTTATTCTCTATCATATGGGATCACTGTGAGTCACAAATGACTTCACAGTCATGGTTTTGCATGAGTCAAAACAAGTCAGGCCCTAGCTCTGACCCAAGCTCACCTCTGACTCCTGGGTATACAGAGGAGGGGTCAAGGAGGAAGCGGGCAAAGACAACAGGAAGCTGTGGAAGGGCAGAGAAGGCCTCTCAGTGAAATGGATAACATACCAGTCTGAGAATCTTCTCTCTTCTGTCACCTTCTATGCACTAATTCTGTAAACATTGATGGAGCATCTGCTACATAAACACAGTATGTAATGCTAGGGATGCTCCCTGCTCCCATGGATCTGTCATTCCCAGTGAGGAACACAGACAACAAGCAAGTAAACAAACAAACAAGTTCATTTGCAAGAATGTTAAAACCTACAAAGAAAAGGCAGTAAGTTAGTGGGGTACTAAAAGGCCAGCCTCATGTACATACATCTTGGATAGAGGTTGGAATAGCATCTTTGAAAAGGAGACCTAGGTGAGCTGAGCTCTGATTAGTGAGTAGCCAGCAATGGATTGACCTGAAAGGACACTCCAGGTAGTTGTTTGATGTGCTCATGGTGACTCTGTGATCTGAACCCTGTCCTGTCCTGTGCCATCCTCACAATCACTAACACACGATCCCATTGCTGCAGTCACTGTCAATCCTTCTGGCTGAGGGTCTTCCTCTCTTTCACTGTCCCTCCACCTTTCCAAGCATGATGTCCCTCTCCAAGGAATAGCCTCTCCTAGCAGCATGCCCGAAGTATGTGAGATGGAGCTTTATCATCTTTGCCTCCAAGGAGCACTCTGGCTGCACTTTCTCCGAGACACATCTGTTTGTTCTTCCACGCAGAGGGCACAGCAAAAACAATGTGTCTATGTTAGTGCAAGCTCAGAGGACAGAGAGGAGGTCTAAGGGGCTGCAGCCAGGTGGGCAGGAGACTGTGTGGTCAGATAGCAGAGGTATGTGTTCTGATGCTGTAGGTTTCAGGAAGCAGGATGCTGTTGCTGGGGTACTACAGAATCCCTTCCAACTCACTGTGATTCTGTGTGTGTGCAGTTGTACTGCCCAGAGGGTTGCCTTCGCTGTAATCACCAGGTCTTTGTTCTGGAGGGTCCCCGGCTGGGTTCAAACCACCAACCTTTCAGCAGCAGCAGAATACTTAACTGCTGTGCCATTAGGGCTCCTTCAGGAGTCAAGAGTGGTTAAGTAGAAGCTGGCAGAGCTTGAGTTGTGCCAATGGTCAATGTGCTTGACCCTCAGCTGTTAGCCAAAAAGTTAACGGTTCAAATCCACCCAGAGGTGTCTAGGAAGAAAAGTCTGGCAATCTACATCCAAAACCCAGCCCCTGAAGACTCTCTGCACAGCTCTACTCTGGCTCTCATGAGGTCATTCTGAGCCTAAATCAACTCAGCTCAAAGGCAACTGGTTTTCTAAGTAAAAGCACACTGTGCTGCAATCCCAAAGGCTCATGGTTCAAATCCATCAGCCACTCCTTAGGAGACGGATGGGCAATCTCCTCCTGTGGGATTTACTGCCTCTGAAAACCTGCTGTAGGGTCAACTATAGGTCGGTTCTGACCCGATGGCACATAACAACAACAGGGGCAGACAAACCTGGATTTGAACTTCAGCTTTAGGACTTAATAGCTGTGTGACCTTGGTTACTTAACCTTGGAATCTCAGCTTCTTCATCTTTGAAATGGGAGTGATGCTAACAGAACCATCCTGAAATGGCTAATGTAGAGAATAGATGAGATGAGCCTTTTCCAGTGCCAAGCATGGCCCATGGCCCTCAATCAGTGGCCTGTAAATTCCAACTTCTCTCCAACTACTATTTAGGAGTTCTTGTTGACTCCCAAGACCGTTGCTCACCCCAGTCCCTACCACTGAGAAAACCACTAGGTGGCGGTCTTTCAAGTCTTTCGGGTGTGACCACTGTTATGTCCTTGTTTTTAATTCAACAGGAAAGTGGGAAGGGCCAATCTTCTAAAGACTGGTTGGGGCACAAGGTTATGGGTACAAAGCTACTCAATCCAGGGCATAGTTTCTGATTTCAGCAATAAAAGAGAAAGGCTACCTCCAGTTTTGCCTGGAGGTAAAACTGATCAAGTTGGTAGTGTATTTCATCATCTGGGGCCTAAATTGCCCATCGATCTATACCATGAAGCCGCCGGGAGGCCCAAATAAGGTCCTATGTGCAGCATAATCTAGAGCCTGTCCTGTGTGTACTGAGGGTACATTATGAGGGCCCAGACCTGTGCTCAGATCTTAACTTTGCACTTTTTGTTGCACTGAAGCTGTTTGCTTAATCTAAGGGGTTTTTAAATCTGTAACACAAGAATATATTAGAAATATCAGTTAGTGCTCAAGTAGTGCAACCAATTAATGTGCTCAGGTGCAAAAGGAAAGGTGAGTGTTTGGGGTCACCCAGAGGCGCCTCAGTAAAAAGCCTAAAAAACAAAAAAATCCATGACTGAAAACCAGATTCACTGACATACGTGGGGCTATCAGTGGCAATCAACCTCTTGGCCACTAGTCGTTAGTGAACATTATGATGGGCTTCTTGGGCTGATTAAAGCAAGCCAGGTACTTGAGTCACAGGTAAGGACACGTCAGGAGTGCTGGTATTATTTGTAAAGCACCCATGGACACATCAGTCTGTTATCACAGGCCATCATAGCTCTGCTTGGGGTGCCAGCTGGGGTACCAGAAAGAACAACATTTGACAAGGACAGATTCCCAGAGAGAGTACTACACAGAGCTGGGGAATGAAGGTGGCCAGCTACCAAGTCTTGGAAATATCTCCTGACCTCCTAAAGCCAAATAGGGGCCACAGGGCATCAACCCCCTTAGACACATTTCTAATGTCTATCTCTTTCAGCATAAGGTAAGCAACAGTTCTTAGCTGTATTGTAAGCTCCTTGAAGGTAGAGGTGGTCCTATTCATCCTTGTTCTCCCCAACACAAAACCTACATCTAACAAGCCTGGATGAATGCTTGCTGGTGGAAAATGGATCCATCCTAGACCACACAGTGAATTGATCGTAACCTACAGGACCCTGGGCTGCCCACTGAGCCGGAACTCTGTGCTAGCTGGCCGGCCTGAAAAGCAGAGGCTCTGCCTGTGACCCGGGGTGCTGGTTCCTCAGTGCTAACGTCTGTAAATGCATTCAGACAATGTCACATCACAGGCAGAAGGAAGGAAGGAAGAGGCATCAGCTGGTTTTCCTGTGCTTCCCATTTATCCCCTCTGCCTAGGAGACTCTTAGGAGGGTGACATGTAAGTGCTGCCTAATTGTTTAATGGCAGGGAATGGGCGTGAGGTGGAGTCACAGAGACACAGGGAAGGCGACAGGCGGGGCATGATGGGATGCACAGGGTAGCAGAATGGAACACACAAATCGCAAGCCCAGATTTGCCAGGGGAGAACACTGGGAGGGGGCAGAAACCACTCCATCTTCCTGTGTCTGCTTCCTCACTTCCCTTGGGAGGAAACACAAACCCCTACTTCTCTGTAATAAGGACACAGTGCGTGGTACACAGTTAATGCTTACTGAACATCTGAAGGAGATATCGCATGACAACGCTTGGTAAACACCAATGCTGCCCTGTTAAAATGTTTTCCTCAAGTGTTCAAAATGCAGAAGAAAGGACTGTGACACACCACTCTGGAGGTCTGGGGCCCAAAACGGAGCCTGGGAGGTCCTTGTAAAGCTTATGTTACCTTTATTGAAATGAAAATGATTTTTTTTCCCCACCAGTTAAGTTACCTATCATCCTCTCTCTTGCCCCTGCCCCAAGAAAATATTCTGGTCGAAGCAGAAGATACAGCACCTTCACGTGTGGTATTTGATGTCCCTAATGGACACCCAGGCATCCACACTTGGAAAGTGATGCATGAGGCCACACTCTAGCAGGCTTATTTCACATCTTCACCTTGCTTTACGAAGAGGGAAATACGTGGCCTCTGTCCACTTGGACACTACCAACCCCTTGGGGTTTAGAAAGTGCTCCTTTCCTCCGCAGTCACTTTATTCCACTCTCCCATCTCCCACTACTCCCACCTTCATCCCTACTCCAGGCAGCAGGTAAGGATTGGTCAGGTTAGACAATAAACCACCTGCCCAGAGCCTCTGGTAAGCTCCCCATCACAGGTTACAGCTGTTCTTGCTGACTGACCGTCTGACCTCTGCCTCCCTGAAGCCTGCCCTCCCCTCCCTGCCCAGCCTCAGTCTCGGAGTTGAGTTACCTGCCTCGCCCAGGTGTGCGGCCTCTGCCCACCAGCCCGTGCCCCCAGCCCGACATCTACATGCTCGCAGCCCTCACATCCACTCCACACTGGAGAAGTGAATCGTGCTCCGGCTCTTAAAGACCTCCAGGGGAGCAGTTTCTCCAGCCTCTGCAGGAATCTAGTTCTAACATCTCACAACTCTCACCGAGAAGAAAGCCTTCTTTTCATGAAATCTCAATTCCATTCTGTTGCAAGGAGTATGGAGTTGCTTTTATTCTCTGCTAGTTTGACTACACTTAAACAACATAATTCCTCATGATTTTCTCCCTGCCTCACAGAGTGTAGAACACAGGCAGATACTTGATTATGAACGAACTCTGTTGCTAAATCTATCTTGAAATCAAATTTGTACGTTAAATCAGAACAACTTAGATTCTATTCTTATCTAATGTCAGTTAGTAGGATATTTGTCTTCGTTTATCATTTACCATTCTATGCAGAAAGAAAATGTTAAGCACTTCCAGATAAACAAAAGTATCTTTCCTATACTAACAAAGTAGTAATAATAATGTTTTTGTTCATAATGTGGAAAAAAATCACAAACTTTCAATTTTTAATGTAGCAGGCATTATGGGAGTTGTTTTGTCATTGTAGGTTGTACACAAGTTGACTTTTGCAACCTGGAGACTGACTGCCCGTCTTGGCTTTGATCTAGTCAACTCTCCTCTTTTGTGTGCAGATCTGAGTTAAGGCTGAGCTCCAGCCTCTGAGATGGTAGCCCAGCACCACAGCAGAACCTTTTACCATAAGGCAGGACTGAGCAACATGGACCCTGGACTCCTTGGAGTGTCTAGAAGTGAATTGACTGGCCTCTTGCGGGCTAGACATTAAAGATGTTTATGGGAAATATAAAACCAGGTCTCTATCCTCAAGACTAACATCATGAAACAAGCAATTACTTACTCAACTCTGTGGACAGTGAGAAAAGCACTTGTTTTGACTTGAGAGATTTAAATTCGCATCCCAGTTGGACCATTCATTAGTTGTACCACATTGGGTAAGCCACGTTACAACTCTGAGACTTTCTTTTGTCTGCCTTCTAGGTAAACTACCTCAGCGGAGCAAACAGTTAGCTTTAGATCGCTAGCTGAAAGGCATTCAAAAACCAACCAAGGCCTGGTGATTTGTTTCCGTCAAGATTATAGCCAATTAAAACAACTATGAGATATCATTTCACCCCAGTCAAAATAGCAAAATTTAACAGAACAGCAAGCAACAAATGCTGGCGAGGTTGTGGAGAAACTGGAACCCTGATTCACTGTTGGTGGGAGTGTAAAATGGTGCAACCCCTGTGGAAAGCAGTATGGTGCTTTCTCAAAAAGTTGCAAATAGAGATACCATTTGACCCAGCAATTCCACTACTAGGAATATACCCTGAAGAGACCATAGCTGACATCCAAGCAGATATATGCACACCCATGTTTATTGCAGCTTTGTTCACTATAGCAAGGAGTTGAAAACAACCTAAGTGCCCATCAACAAACAAATGGCTAGAGAAGCTGTGGTATATTCGCACAATGGAATACTATGCTGCATTAAAAAACAAGGAACTCATGCAATGTTATTCAAAATGGTTGACTCTGGAGAACATTATGCTGAGTGAAATATCCCAGTCACAAAAGGACAAATATTACATGATGCCACTGTTGTAGAATGGGACTGTCCTTGGGGTTGGGGAGAGACTGAGTAAGATGGGTTCAATAATGTATACTGCACTGAAACAGAGGAGGGAGAAAACTGTTTAAAAGAGATATATAACTAGGTATTTCTGTCATCACAGGAGTCTAGAGCGAGGGCTACATGGTGGAGGGGACCTGGAGGAGGGTTTGTAAAACAATGAAAGAATCTTTTCTTTTACTTTTCCATAATTTTTGACTCATGTACTTATAACTTGTTAGTCAAATTTGTGTCTTCTAGGTTGCAACACCCCCATGATACATCTTCAAGGATATGAACATGTACGGCCAAGCACAATCAATAAGAGTGCATCTAAATTCCAAAATCAGTCTCCGTAATAGTCTATGTGTTTCCTACTGCCAAAGGGGCCCTTTAGAGTAGTGAGAGAAGATCTTCACCCTGAAACCCACAGCGTCCCTTTTCAGCAGGAAGTAGCTAAGAGAATACGCCATCCCCTTTTCCTTATGACTCAGGGTGAAGTCTCTCTCAGGGAGGAGTGATAGGGAATGGCAAAGAACACACTGACAAAGAAGATTAATCAGAACTGGCTTTGACAAGCACTGTGGCATTTGGACAAGAACAAACTGGGAGGAGGGTAGAGAGAATAGTGCAACAATGAATGAATGGAAACCCAAAATCTCTGTAAATGTTTATGAAAATTAATAAAATATAATTATAGAAAAAATATTATAGCCAAGAAAATATCATGGAGCTCAGTTCTACTCTAATATATGCACTGCCATGCGTTAGAATCAGTTCAATGACATGGGATTTGGGGATGGATTTATGTGGTGTTTTTTTTTGCAGAGGTGTTAGTGAGTTTTTAAAAAAATTCCATAAAGTGTAATATAAACTAAAGAATTGCTACCAGTTGTGGTTGGAAGATGAAGTCAGGAAAGCCTACAGATCTGTTATTGTAGGAACAAATGTTTGGGCTGAGGAAGATCTGAGAGTGAAGGGAAATGGATGAAAGTGAACAGCATTTCAAAGGCAAGAGGAGGTGACAGGTTGGGCATAGAGACTGGAGGCAAGAGAAGAAAGATAATAGTTATCATTTATGGAACACTCAGTATGTGCCAAGTACTCTACTAAGTGCTTTGCATACATTATCTCATGTTTTCCTTATAAAAGCCCTGTAATGAAGTTTTATTATCCTCATTTTACATAGATAGAGGGGACCCTTGCATCTGGCAGGCCATAACAATACCTCTGGACCTTGAAGCTGAACCTGTGAGAAATCTGTCCTGTCTTTAAATAGAGGATGGTGTCAGAATAAGGGTAGACCGTTAGGACAAATCTGGAGAGAACTAAAAGATGCAGAGATGTAAAGCAACTACGAGATATCATCTCACCCCAGTCAGAATAGCAAAATTTAACAGTACAGCAAGTAACACAAGCTGGCGAGGTGGTGGAGAAACTGGAACCCTTATTCACTGTTGGTGGGAGTGTAAAATGGTGCAACTACTGTGGAAGGCAGTATGGCACTTCCTCAAAAGGTTGCAAATAGAGATACCATTTGACCCAGCAATTCCACTACTGGGAATATACCCCAAAGAGACCATAACTGCCACCCAAGCAGATATATGCACACCCATGTTTATGGCGGCTTTGTTCACAATAGCAAGGAGTTGGAAACAACCTAAGTGCCCATCAACAAACGAATGGATAGAGAAGCTGTGGTATATTCGCACAATGGAATACTATGCTGCATTAAAAAACAAGGAACTCATGCAATGTTATTCAAAATGGTTGACTCTGGAGAACATTATGCTGAGTGAAATATCCCAGTCACAAAAGGACAAATATTACATGATGCCACTGTTGTAGAATGGGACTGTCCTTGGGGTTGGGGGGAGACTGAGAAAGATGGGTTCAATAATGTATACTGCATTGAAACAGATGAGGGAGAAAACTGTTTAAAAGGGATATGTGATTAGTATTTTTGTCATGACAGGAGCCAGAATGAAGGCTGTATACTGGAGTGAACCTGGGGGGGAGGGATTATAAAACAATGAAATAATTTCTCTTTTACTTTTCCAAGAGGGGAGTGTACTGGGGTGGGGGGAGTGTTGGGAAGGGAGAAAAGTGTAACAATGAATGAATGGAAATCCAAAGTCTCTGTAAATTTTCACTGAATAATAGTAAATTAAAAAAAAAGATGCAGAGATGGAGGTGGGGCTGGTTGTGCTCAACAAACCTGAACTCAGGTAGTCAGGATGGAGTAATCATAAATGAGCTCTCTCTGTTGTGAAAAGGCGTCATCTCCATGTGGTTAGAATTCTAGAAAAGGAGATAAATTTTTCTTCCTAAATTTGTTGACTAAAAACTTCCCTAACATCTTGAAAGATGAGAAGATTTTCATCCAGAAAGCTAAAAGAATCCTATTTATGGTAAACCGCAAAAGAAAGACATAAAGACATACCATTATCAAACTTTCCAAAACTAACGACAAAGAATTGTGAGCACAACTTGAGGAAAACAAAATATCACCTACAAAAGAGCACCAATAAGACCAACCTCTGATGGCTCTGCAGAAACCATGAAAGCAAGAAGACAACTGGCTGACATATATAAAACTCTGAGAGAAAAGAATTGCCAACTAACAATTACGTGTTATTGTTAAGTGCCCTCAAGTCGTAGGCGACTCATAGCGACCATATGAACGAAAGTCCTTGACACTTGCGTGATTTTCATCCTTTCTCCAGGTTCATAGTGTTTCCGGAGGCAAGCTGTTTACGGAAGTGGATGCTATTCCTGCTTCCAAAAAGAATCGTGTATCAAACAAAATAGTCTCTTGAATATTATGGTGAAACTAGGGCATTCCCAAAGAAACAGAAATTAAGAGAACTTGTAAGAACAGATCAAGCTTATAAGAAATATTAAAAGGAGTCCTTGAGATTAAGATACATGACAGCATTATATAGACCAACTGAGTCCCCAACCCCCAGAAAAATCTCAGAAGTAAAATAAAGCTAAAAAACTGAAAACAGAGAATCAAAGATGCCAATTTATAAATGATGACAATATCAAAACAAAAAGGAGGGATAAATGATGTAGTCAGAGAATTTTCATGTGGAAAGAAAGTCAAAGCATTATTAAGAATTAATAATATAACTTAGGAGGACAAAAGCAAATATCAGAGAAACCACAAAGAAAAGTTAATCAGCCTACTCACCAAAACAGAAAAGGAAAATAATAAAAATGTAGCAAACACAAAATCATCAATAGTAAGGGAGAAAATAAAATTCATAAACAAAAAGAACTCACACATAAAATTAAGCAGAACAAAGAACCCGTCAGCACCACACACACACACACACACACACAAAATGAAATAACAGCTGCAAATTCACACCTATTGATAATCATAGAAAAGTAAAAGGTTTAAATGCATCAGTCAAGATACAGAGAGGCAGAATAGATTAAAAAAAAAACAAACAAAAAAAAACCCCACAAACCGACATTACCCATCAATATGTTGTCTACAAGAGACACACCTTAGACACAAAGACATAAATAGATTAAAAATCAAGAGGTGGAAAAATATATCAAGCAAACAAAACAAAACAAAAAAGAGCTGGAGTGGCAATATTAATCTCTGACAAAATAGACTTTGAGTGAAAATTCAACACAAGAGACAAAGAAGGGCATTATATAATGATTAAAGGACAAATCTACCAAGAAGATATACCATAAAAAAACATTTATGTACCCAATGACAGAGCTCTGAAATACATACACTCTAAAAGTTTTAAGAAGAGAAATAGACAGTTGCACAATAAAATCTATCAGCAGTCGTTAACACATCACATTCAATGATGGACAGAACAACTAGAAAGAACAGTTGATTGATTAACCAACATGACCTCATAGACAGATGTAGAATGCTACACCCAAGAGCAGCATAGAACACATTCTTCTCCAACACAACTGGACCATTCTCCAGAATATGGATCATTCTCCGTATTTTAGGTCAGCAAACCTCAATAAATGAAAATGCACTGAAATAATAGAGAACATCTGCTGCCAACACAATGTGTCAAGACTAGGCAACAACAACAGGAAGAACAAGGGAAAAATACCAAACATATGGAAATGGAATAATACCTGGCTTAAAAACAACTGGGTAATAGAAAGCCTTGATAAATTCCTGAAATCAAATGAGAACAAAAGCACAACTTACCAAAGCTACTGGGACACAGCAAAAGCAGTAGCCAGAGGAGAATCTGTAGTGATAAACGCACACGTTTATATAAAAGAAGAAAGTGCTGAAATCAATAGCTTAACACGACATATTGAGCAAATAGGAAAAGAACAGCAAAAGAAGCCCATAGTCACCAGAAGAAAGGAAATAATAAAGATAAGAGTAGAAATAATAAAGATAAGAGACCTCTAAAAAAGGAAATAGGAAAGATAAATGAAGCATAAAACAGGAAAACAATAGAAAGAATCACTAAGACTGGACACTGTTTTTTTTTGAGAGAATCAATAATGTCAACAAACCAGTGGTCAGATTGATACCAGAAAAGAATGAGAAGAGGCAAATAACCAAAGTAAGAAATGGGGTGGATGATATTACACTAGAATCAAATGAGATTAAAAAAAGATTATGATGGAATATTTTTAAAATGTATTCTAGTAAATCAGGAAGTGGGTAAATTTCTAGACATACATTACCCTCCTAAACTAATACAAACCGAGGAAGAAAACTTGAACAGACCCATAATAAAAGGACAACGTGATGAGGTCATGAGATAAAACAAACACACAAAACCCATCAAACTTCCAACAAATAAAAAGCCCAACCCAGGGGAGCTCTGGTGGCCTAGTGGCAAGAAGCTGCACTGTAATCCCAGAGGCACTCAGTTCAAATCTGTCATGTGCTCTGCTGGAGAAGGCAGTATAATCTCCTCCTGTACCAGTCAGATCCAATTTAATGGTACAAACACAAAAAATAATAAAATAATATTAAAAGCCCAACCCAAAACAACCTTACTGGGGAATTCTACTAACAGTCCTAAAAGTTGACACCAATTCTATTCAAGCTGTTTCAGAACACAGGAAAGGATGGAACATTTTCTAATTCTTTCTATGAGCTAGTTTCACCTTGACACCAAAAATAACCAAAAACACCACTAAAAAAGAACATTACAGACCACCATTCCTCATGAATACAGACGCAAAACTTCTCAACAAAATTCTGTCCAATTCCTGTTGTTGTTATGTCATTGAGTTGGAAAAGACACATAGCTGACCCTCTAGTGGGTTTTCAGAAGAAATAAATCACCTGGGTAAGAAGGGAGGGAGGTGTGTCTGAGACAATGAAATTGGCTCAAGATACAGCAGGGTTCCGATAGAGTTGCTATGAGTCAAGAGTCGACTCAATGACACATAAGAACAACAACAACAACAAATTACACAGGAGGATATAGACAATCTTTCTTTTGCAGAGATGGATCCAATACAATATAACAGCATTTTAAAAAAGTTATTATCAAGTGAGATTCATACCAGAGATTCAAGGATGATTCAACATTAGAAAATCAATCAACATAATTCACCACATTAATAAGACAAAGTAAAGGAATCACATGATCATCTCAATCGATACAGAAAAAGCATTTGACAAAATCCAACACCCATTCCTGATAAAAGCTCTCACCAAACTAGGAATAGAAGGAAATTCCCCTACTTTCATAACTTTAAAAGACTTATCCTTGAGAATGGGAACTAAACTAGGATTCTCTTTATCATCATTCTCGTCTAACATTGTATTGCAAATTCTAGCTAGGGCAAATAAAAGCTAGAAAGGGAAATAAAAAACATTCAAGCTGATAACAAAGAAGTAAAATTCTCTCTGTTCTCAGATGGCATGATCCTATACTAGAAAATTATAGAGACTCCACAATGAAATTATTGGAACTAATAGAAGTCTTCAGCAAAGTGGCAGGATACAAGGTCAAAATGGAAAAATTGGATTCCATCACGCTAATTAAAAAAAAATTCCAAAAAAGGAAATCAGAAAGATAATACCATTTATAGAATCCTCCAAATGAAGAAATTATCTGGCAACAAATCAAACTAAGAAAAACTAGTGCCTGAGAAAACTACAAAACACTATTGCAAGAAATCAAAAGGCACATATAAGTGGAAAATCATACCATGCTCATGGATAGAAAGATTTAATATTGTGAAAATCGCAATACTACCCAAATCAATCTGTAGATACAAAGCAATCCTGATCTAACTTCGAAACAGCATTTTTTACGGAAATAGAAAAATTATTACCTTTCTATAAAAAAGCAAAATCCTCAGAAAGTATTACTGATGAGGAAGAACAAGGCAGGAGGCCTCACACGGTCTAGCCTCTGAACCAACTACAGGGGCAGAGTGGTCAAAACAGTCTGGTGCTAACACATTGACAGATACATGGACGAATAGAACAGAACTGAGAATCCAGAAATTAACCACCACCCAGCTATGGATAGCTATTTTTTTACAAAGAGTCAAATTCCATTAAATGTGGATGAGACAGTCTCTTTAACAAATGATATGGGAAAAATCCATTTGCTGAAAAAATAAAACAGGACTTATACTTTATACCATACGAACAAACTAAAAATTAACCAAAGACCTAAACTTTAAACCTTAAACATTATGGATGGTGAAGAGATGGAGATGGTTAACAGTTTTAGTTTTCTTGGTTCCACAATTAACACTCTTTATACCAGCACCCAGGAAATAAAAGAAGAATTGCATTGGGAAAGTCAGCTGTCAGGAACCTCTCTAGAGTACTGAACAGCAGCAATGTCAGGCTAAAGACTAAAGTGTGCCTCATTCGGGCTATAGTCTTCGCAATTGTGTGTTATGCATCAGAAAGCTGAACAGTGACGAGGGATGATAGAAAGAGAACCGATGCCTTTAAGCTGTGATGCTGGAGAAGAGTGTCAAATATACCATGGACTGCTAGGAGAACAAATAGGTTCATCTTGAAGAGAGTAAAACCAGACTGCTCCTTGGAGGCAAGGATTCTGAAGCTTCGTCTGACATACTCTGGGCATGTTCCAAGGAGGGACCAGTCCTTGGAGAGGAACATCATGTTTGGGAGGGTGGAGGGACAAGAGAGGAAGACCCTCAATTAGATGGATCAATTCAGTGCTTGAGGCATGTCAGAGACAGTGAGGTTGGTACAAGATAGAGCAGGATTTAGGGCTTTTGTATATAGGGTCGCTATGAGTTGCAAGCAGCTACTCAGCAGCACATAACAATAGTAACAATAACAAACCTTTGGAAAAAAAATAGATACTAAGCTGGGGCTCTAATCTATGGCTCCATATATAACAAAGAAAATATTGAATATGACTAAAAATACACAAACAACAGAAGACAAACTTGGTAACCGGGACCTACTACAATGTAAATACTTACATTCATCCAACATGGCAGTTGTGTTATTAAGTGCTGTCGAGTTGCTTGCAACTCATAGTGGCCTTGTGTACAACAGCTCTTAACCCTGCTCTATCTTAAGCCAACCTTATTGTCTCTTACACATCTATCTAACCTTATTACCCCAGTCACTGAGTCAATCCATCTCATCCAGGGTCTTCATCTCTTGTGCTGTTCCTCTATCCTTCCAAGCATGATGTACTTCTCCAAGGACTGGTCCCTTCTTACAACATGTCCAAAGCATGTCAGACGAAGCTTCAGAATCCTTGCCTCCAAGGAGCAGTCTGATTTTACCCTCTCCAAGATGAACCTGTTTGTTCTCCTAGCAGTCCATGGTATATTCAACACTCTTCTCCAGCACCATGACTCAAAGGCATCAATTCTATCATCCTCAGTCATTGCCCAGCTCTCTAATGGACAGCAAGTATTGTAAAGACCATAGCTTAGATCAGGTGCACCTTAGTCTCTAGACTGACATCATTGCTCTTCAGTACTTTGGAGAGGTCCCTGACAGCAGATTTTCCCAACGCAATTCATCTTTTGATTTCCTGGCTGTTGGTCAAATCAACTATGTACAACGGAAAGAAAACTTTCCCAATCCTGCACTGTCTTCATAATCTCTGTTGTGTCCATTGTTGTAGCCAATGCTTCAGTCCATCTCACTGAAGGTCTTCCTGTGTTACATATCTTCCCACAGTACAATATGATCCTCTACTTTATCAGGCATGCTGCTCTCTCAAGGGCTGAACCTCTTGATATTATGCCCAAAGTACACTTCTAGGCAGCATTCTGCTACACTTCTGCAGGATGTATTGGTTTGTTCTTTTGGCAGCCCAAGGTCCCCTATGCTCTCCCAACCTAATTCACAGGCATTAATTCTTCGATCTCGGTGAAGATTTCTTCAATGTTCATCAAAAGAATGAAAAAAGAATCTACTCACTGGAGAAAAATTTTGGCAACAACATATCCAACAAGGGCTTATCTCTAAAATTGATCAGAGCTTCCAACACTTTAACAACCAAAAGGCCATTTATTTAAGACACGGGCAAAGGACATGAAAAAGATACTTCACCAAAGAAATCTGAGTAGCTAACAAACACATGAAGAGATGCTCATGATAATTAGCCATTAGAGCAATGTAAATAAAAATTAAAATTAGATACTATGTCACACTGGCACTTATTAAAAGAGAAAACAACAAATGCTGACGAGGTTGTGGGGGAAAATAGAAACTCATACACTGCTGATGAGATTGATGGCAGAGTCACTACAGAAAACAGTATAGTATTTCTTTAAAACCTGGGAATAGAAATACCATATGATCCATAATTCAGTAATTCTACACCTAGATATCCTAAAAAGGAACAGTGACATCAATACATATATGCACTTCATGTTCATTGCAGATAAATGGATAAGCACGTTGTGGTGCATACATAAAATGGAATCATTATATTTATGTTAACCCAACAGTGGTACCTGTCTGGCAGTTCAAATCTACCAAGAGTTTAGAAGGAGAAAGATGGGTCATCTCTTCCCATGTGATTTACAGCCTCTAAAAACCCTCTTGGAGATTCAGCTATAGATTAGTTCTGACTAGATGGCAATGAGGATTGTTCTACTTTAAGTTTGACATACAATGAAATACTAAGTAATGATAAAAACAATGTCGAATGCATCGAGGTTTCATAACATGAATGAATCTAGAGGGCATTATCTAAGTGATCTAATTCAATCACAAAGAGACAGATATTGCACGAGACCATTGTTATAAAAGGTCAAGAATATGTCTGCACACAGAAAGACACATTTTTTGTTAGGTACCAAAGGTTAGAAGGGAAAGAAGAGTCCCTATGGGTTGGGAATGTTGGGGAGGAAAGGAGGGCCTCTGGCCAGGACAGATCCCCTAAGCTCCGGATAAGTGCAAGCCTCCCAACGGCCTTTAATACATGATAGAGAAAGCTCTCCCATGTTTAGCTGTACCAGCTTGAGAAAGCTCACCGCCCGGGAAGATGGATGTCACATCTGTTGAGATGGGAGTAGTTCACACAAGGCTGAGGTGCTCCTGTCCAATCCACATGTCCCACATCTGTAAGCCCACTCTATCCTGTCTTCCTGTTTACTAGCTTGTATATAAATGTGCTGCAGCCTCAATAAAATTGAGCTGGATTGACTCTCTGATCCTCTCCCAGGGTGGTGTGTCTCCATCGTGCTTACCCCCATCAGGATGTCGCTGTTTGTTGCCAGCAAATGGACAGCGACACCTAAGTAGATATTAGACATGTGCTGATTCTGATAAAGGGAAAGGCAATAAACAATATGGCAGAAGTTAGCACAACATGAAGAAGACAGATAGATATAGGAGACTAAAGAGCCACATATGTATACACACATCAGCTCAATTCTCTTTCCTTCTTCCATTGCAGGGGTGTTCAACTCTTCGTTGATGACAAGATCTTCATGCTAAGTTTAGACCTTCAATTCAGAGGGAAAACTTGATCTTTTCATCTTTAACTTTCTCTCTAATTTCTTGCCTCCTTTCCTCTCTTCTTGAGTTCTCTTTCCTGCTCACTTTCTACTGTGCTCTCTCATCTTTTATGATGCAAGAGCAGCCCTAGACTATGAACTCTCTGGCATTTGCTGCTTGTAGTTTCCTGCTCCCGAACTAACAAGTTTTTCTTCTTCTTTTTAAAGCCACCACCATGAGTTCATGTCAGTCAGAAACCTGGCTGGGCTGGCAGCTGTCTGGGCCAGATCAGAAGTTGGAGTGTAAAACAAGTCTAAGACACAAATGGAGGACAAGTAGGCCAGTTCCTCTGAATGCACCGGAACATACACAGAGGGCATGGACCACTGTGGAATACCCCCAAGAGCAGGACATCTGCGGTCTGAAAACAGAGGGGACACAGTGCACATAAAATTGCCAAACTCACCCTTGTTGTTGTTGTTATGTGCCGTCAAGTTGCTTAAAACTCATAGCGACCCTATGTACAACAGCTCTAAACTCTGCTCTGTCCTGTGCCAATCTCATTGTCTCTGACACACTCATCCCAATTGTCCCAGTCACCAAACCAATCCACCTCCCAGAGGGCCTTCCCCTCCTGCGCCTGCCCTCCACCCTCCAAAGCATGATGTCCTTCTCCAAGGACTGGGCTCTCCTTACAACATGACCAAAATATGTCAGACGAAGCCTCAGAATCCTTGCCTCCAAGGAGCAGCCCGGTTTAACCCTCTCCATGAAGAATCTGTTTGTTTTCTTAGCAATCCATGGTACCCTCAGCACTCTTCTCCAACACCAAACCTCAAAAGCATCAATTCTTCTTCTGTCCTCCCTGGTCATTGTCCAGCTCTCTGATGCATAACAAGTGATTGCAAAGACCACGGCCTGTACCAGACACACCTTAGTCTCCAGAGACACCCCGTTGCTCTTCAGTACTTTAGAGAGGTCCCTAACAGCAGACTTTCCCATCGCAGTACATCTTTTAATTTCCTGGCTGCTGGTGCCAAGAGTGTTGATTGTGGAGCCACGCATAATAAAGCTGTGAACAATCTCAATCTCTTCACCATCCATCCTGATGCTGCCAATTGGTCCAGTGGTGAGAATCTTTGTCTTCTTGACATTGAGCCTCAATCCATATTGAAGGCTGCAGTCCTTGACCCTCAGCAGCAAGCGCTTCAGGTCCTCCTCAGTTTCAGCAAGCAGGGTTGTGTCATTTGCATAATGCAGATTGTTGATAGATCTTCCACCAATCCTGATACTGCATTTCTCCTCATAGAGCCCAGCCTCCTGGATGATCTGAAACTCACCCTAGTAACAGAATATCTGTTAACCATAAACTTCCCAAAGTTTATCTTGTAGGGAGAAAAAAAAAGTCCAAGGTAAATACCATGCCAAAGGTCAGCTAATGATTATTTTCAACTCTATGATGTAATTGTTGTTATTGCTAGTCACTGTTGAGCCAGTTCTGAATCAGTGACCTCAAGTGTACAAGGTATAATTACATTCCATGAAACAGTCAAGGCTGTGACCTTTCAGAAGCAGATCACCAGGGCTTACTTCCAAGGCCCCTTTGGCTGGGTTTGAACTGCCACTCTTTTGGTTAATAGTCTAGTCCCTAACCATTTGTAGCATCCTTATACTTCCTCCCTTTTTTCTTAAAAATCCAGTATAACTAGCCAAAGATGAACCTTCCTGTTTTTCTGAACAGAAAGGCCTCCCTGCATGCATACAGATTAACTGCTCAAATGAACCCTATATGCTTTCTTTCATTCCTCTTGTGCTTCGATTATTTTAACAAGCAAGACCTGCCCATCAGCTCAAGGCCAAGATCTGGGGAGGTCCTGGCAGCTGGTGGGAGGAGGAATGTCAGGCCAGACTAGGGCCATGTCAGAGGAAGCTGGCACGAGGCCACTGGCACAAGGAGACAGTTTATATCAGTAATTTAAGGCAGCAGATGGTAAAGAATCGCAGGGAGGGGAATAGAGTGTCTAGACCCTAGAGTCCTAGGACTTGAGTCCTTGGAATGTGAGGAGGGGCCCTAGGATGGGAGAATGAGGTGGAGACCCAGTTAATAGAGTTGAGGGTACCAGCCCAGTGCTCTGTTGGTCCGGTAGGAGCATCTGGGAGTGAAAGTGGGTCAGGACCAAGGTCAGCACCAAGGCTGCTTTTAACATGGACGCTAACGCTTCTCTGCTGTTGACCTCAGGCAGGTGGAGGCTCTCACTTTCTTTTTTTTCTTTCCTACACCAGTTTTATTTAAAACACAAATAAGTATTTCTTTTTTCAGGGATGGCAAATGGTTGAAATGAGGCTCTCACTTTTAAAAAGAGTGTCCAAGCAGGAATACGGCTATGGCTGTACAGTCAGAGGTCCTCCTCTTCATATCTAGCCTATCATATTGAAAAGCCACACCATTACAGCGTGGAGAAACCTCAAACTGTATCATACACCCACGCAGGTGAGTTGCTGGAATTCAAGTCTTCAGAGTACAGACGAACATTATGGCCAGACGCCTCCCTATATCAAACTTCCCCCCACCAGTCCAGTCCTGACAGGCTTTGACTTTTTTCTCTTGACTTCTTCAAGGGCCCATCACACCCTTCTTTATCTGGTTTCCTTTTCCTGGGTCTGGCCTCTGGCCTCTGACTGGAGGAATTTGTACCATTCATTTCCAATTCAAGCCGTTCTGAACTGACTCTGACCATCTGGAATATTCCTTTCTAGTCTGCTACAGCCCTCCCCTTTGACCATCCCCATGGCTGTGGCTTCTCTAAAAGAGCTTCTGTTCATCTGCATCCCTACTTGCCTCCCCTCAAAATCCACCCCATACAGCTGCCACTTACTGTTAACAAAAGTATATCTGAAACTTACCACCACTAGATAAAGTTGTTCTCCTGGAAATAGAGAGGGCTGCAATCTGACACAACCTGGTTTCTGAAAGGTTTTTTTTTTATTTCATCTCATTCTCTTCAACCCCTTGCTTCTTTCACAGCTATGGTTTCTCATTTTCTTCTGTGGCTGTTTTCCACATGCTCCTCAAACACTCATTTCTTTTGGGGCAACTAAGCCTAAAATATCACTGCACAATCCCTTATTTGCAATTACAAAATCCCCAAATATCTGAAAAAGCAAAAGGCTTTTTTCTTCTTCTTTTTTTTTTTTTAAGTTTAGGGTCCAAACTATCTGGTGACAAGCCTGACCTACACAGGCATGGTTTCATCTGATTCTCCCTCATCCCACTTAGCGTGAACATCCACGTCTTCCACCAGGGACATATTCATGCGTCTGATTATGAAAGGCTGCTGAGACCCCACCAGGACGGTTTCGAAACCTATGTTCTTTTTGCAACAGATTCGTTGGAACAAAAGTGTCTCTAAGATCTTGGATTTTCTGGGCTCTTCTCTTCAACTAGGGAGTAAGTAGACAGCCAAGTGGATCAGTGAGGGTCACATGGAAACCAAATCCAGAGGACAGTAAATCTGCCACTTGGAGAAACAAAGCCACATGGTGTGGGAGGCAGGAAGTCTTCAGTGTTGAGCTCTGAAGAGGCCATTTTTGTCCTGTTGTTGATGGACTGTGTGGCCAAACAATTTGGATAACCTCTCTGAGCCTGATTAAAGGAGAGAGAGCTTATTGAGAATCCCTGTTCCCATGAGCTTTGAAGATGAATGACATAAAATGTCAAAATTGAAGTGCCATGTAACCTTTCTAGAATAATTCTATTATTGAAAAGTAAATGTGTTTCATCAGAATAAATTAATCAGCATACTGAGAGTTTACTGTATGTTCACTCTGTGCCAAGTTTCATGCTGGGTTCTACAAGATACACACTCTGAACTTAAAGGCGCTCTATTCTCTGGTTAAAGTGCTTGCCAGCTAATTGGAAGCTCGGTGGCTTGAAGCCACCAGCTGCTCTATGGACAGAGATGCAGCAGTTTGCTTTCCAAAAAGACTTAGAGCCTTTGAAGTTTTATAGGGCTATTCTACTGCATGGATTGTATCTCAACATAAGGAAAACAAAGGCCCTCACCACAGGATCAACAGTCAACATTATTATAGATGGAAGAAAGGATTGAAGCTGTCAGTGATCTCTTCTTGCTTGGATCAACAATCAACACCTTGTTACCAGCAGTTAGGAAATCAGGAGATGTATTGCACTGGGCAAGTCTGCTCTCAGGGACCTCTCCAAAATGCCAAGGAGAAATGATGTCATTTTAAAGACTAAGGTACTTCTGATTTAGGTCATGGTCTTCTCAATCACCTGCCATGCGTTGACAATGTGGACAACGAAAAAGGATGAGAGAAGAATTATTGATGCCTTTGGGTTGTAATACTGGAAAAGAGTATTGAATATCCCACAAACTGCCAAAAGAACAAACAGTCTTGGAGGCAGAGATGGTAAAGCTTCATCTCTTATACTTTGGACATGTAACTAGGTTAGGCTATTCCTTGGAAAGGGACATCATGTTTGGAAAGATGGAGGGTCAGTGAAGGAAAGGAAGACCTCCCTGAAGAATGAGATGGATTGACACGATGACTTCATCAATGGGCTCTAGTATGTCAGAGATAATGAAGATGGCACAGGAAAGGTAGAGTTCGAGTTCAAGTTCATAGGGTCTCTAGGAGTTGTGCTCAATTCTATGGCACCTAATAATAATATCATATTCAAGATGATTCAATGTCATTATGAGTCAGACTCAACTACACGGTAGTAGGTTTGGTTTCTTTTCATAACTACTCCCTGGGTGGCTCAAATGGTTTGCACTTGGCTACTCACTGAAGAGCTGGTGGTTTGCACCCATTCAGTGGTTCCATGCAAGGAAGACCTGGCAGTCTACTTTCACAAAATTACAGGCAATGGAAACTCTATGGTATACAGTTCTACTCTGACACACACAAGATTGCTTCAAGTCAACAGGAACCTTGACACATTTTTTTACTCCTAAGAAATACTTTGTACATCAAAAATAATAAGATAACAAGACTATATATA
>NW_006399756.1:33224407-33227548 GCF_000299155.1 Elephantulus edwardii
ATCTTTGTTTTCTTGATGTTGAGCTTCAATCCATATTGAAGACTGCAGTCCTTGACCTTCTGCAGCAAGCACTTCAGGTCCTCCTCAGTTTCAGTATTTTATGATGAGAAAATGTTTTAGGCGACTGTTCCAGGAAAAACTGGACAAGATCTATGGGAAGAACAATCTAGAGAGAGAGAGTTCTCATTAGCAAAGAAGACTAGAGTGCAAGTATTAAGAGGAGGCAAGATGAAACAAGATGAGCACAGGTTAAGAAGTGTGCTGAAAATGCATGCACTTGTCCCAAAGAAGCAGCACAGGCAATCTGTAGGGGCAAGATGTCTACAAGGGGAGACGGACCCCTTCAGGACTAAAGCCATGAGGGGGCACTGGCATAAACTGAGCAGATGGGCGTGGAAGACATGTAAAGATAGAGACTTCCTGGCTGACTACCTCAGTTTTCACAAGTTGAATCGCCAAAACCAGACTGCATTCCTCTGAGAGTTTCCCGCATTTCTTTGTCCTTCCCCAGCACCTCTGGCTTGCTGTATCCCGACCCGGCTAGCCGTGGAGAAGTGTGAGCTCATTATGGAGTTGTTTGTGCAGAAAACCTATTCACATCTGGATGGGTAATGCTGATAATTACCACGCTGGTTACTAAATCTGTCAGGTTTCGGTGAGGTGAGGCTCTGAAGCTGGGGCTGCTGCTCACAGCTTTGCCAGCAGAGAGAGAGGTGAGAACAAAACCCAAGAAAGGTGTGTTCAGATGCCTGGGATTGACTGAGACTAGTTAATTACCAGTCACTTGCTGTCTCCCCGAGTTGGAGTTCCTGGCTAAGCAATGCTCATGAATCAGACAGAACATGACAACCTGCAACTTTTGTCTGCAGTGAGAGGATGGTTGGGCCGAGATGCAGAGAGAATAGTGTGGGGACAGTCACTTCACTAGCAGGACCACTGGCACATGGCTCACATACCCTCAGAACAAGGTGGTAGCATGAGCCACATGGAAAACACTATTTGCTGACAGGTCCTAGACTGTTTGAAATGACCAATGAATTCTCTATAATTCCACATCAACATGAGTGTAAGCATGTAAATGACCCCCCTTTTATACACTTCTCAAAAGATTAAGACGGGTTCTATGATCCCCCAAAAGGAAGGTGATTATAAATCACAGCTCTAGACCTTTAAAGAAGCAGGTTAACATTTGACAGAACCCCTAAGACTTCTGGGGTCACTAATTATCCTGAAGGGAACTGCAGTGGCCTAGTGGCAAGAAGCTGCATTGCAATCACAAAAGGCTGTGGTTCAAGGCCACCAGCTGCTCCGTGGAAGGGAGGATGGACAATCTCCTCCTGTGCGATTAACTACCTCTAAAAAACCCACCAGAGGGTCAGCTATGGGTCAGTTCTGACTCAATGGTACACACAATAATAAATGATCCTGAAATTGTACTTGAGTGTGTATGTGTGTGTGAGTGTGTTGTCTAGCGAAAGGATCCAATACAGCTTTTGCTAGACCTTCAAAAGGTTCTACAAGCATCAAAGGGTTAAGGATCCAGCACTAGATGATATTGTTGAGTACCACGGAGTCAACTTTAACTCACAGTGACTCCGGGCAACAGAGTAGAACTATCCTATAGGGTTTCTAAAGAATACATCTGGTGGCCTAGTGTTAAGGAGTTGTTCTGCCAAGCCAAAGGCACGTGGTCTGAATCCACCCATAGATTCTCTTCTGTAGAAAGATGGGCAATTTGCCATGTAATTTACTGCCTCTGAAAACCCACTGGAGGGCCAGTTATGGGTCAGTTCTGACTCGAAGGTACACAACAATGGGTTTCTAAGGCTATAATCTTTATGGAAAGGAGTCCTGGTGACCCAGTGCTTAATGTCTGAGGCAGCAGAATGTGGAAAGCATCTCCCAGGAACCCAATGAAGATGGCCACAAATCAGACTCCACTCCACAGCACTGGGTTTAGTTTTTCTTGGGATCTTTATGGAAGCAGATTACCACTGCTTCTGCCCCCCAGAGCAGCTGATTGGGTTCAGCTGCCAACCTCTGGGTTAAGAGCCCAGCTGTAACCACTGCTTTCCATAGGTCTTGGAAGGACAGAAGGGAAACACATGCTTATCTACTTCTTTCCAGAGTAAGACTGCAGCCATCTGAAAACAAGGCCGGGAAGCAGGTCTTGGTGGTGACGCTCAGAATTTGCCCTAGGCAATTTGGGGCTCAGGGCTCGCTGGCTGGGGACTCCCACAAAAAGGTACAATGGAGTCAAGTCCCCAGAGGACATGCTAGTAAGTGACAGTCATAAAAGAGGCAGTGAGTGAAAAAATCCTGGCCCCTCTCCCTGTTGTATTGCTCAGGGTTTTCTCTTCTACAGCCTCCGGTTTTTGGAAACCCAAGCACCTCCCTCAGGGAATTGCAAAATTCATTCAACAATTTTTTTTACTGAGATTTACGTGCAAGGCTTTTTCTGTTCTAGGTGCAAAATAAGTGGCTTGACTTCAGAGCTGGATGGACCTAAGCCAGTTGCTGGACACGGGTATCTGGGGCCTTGCTGACCAAGCACTTTAGTCCCAAGCTTAGACAGCCCCCCCAGCCCTAGTCCAGCCGGGAGGGCGGGGAAGAGGAGGGTGGGAATCAGGGCAAGCGATACCTGTGAGCAGAGCGGTGAGGGAGGCGGGCAGACGCGCCCGGCCAGAGCAGGTGGGCTGGGCTCAGCCCGGGCGCGGCAGGGGCGGAGGGCGCGGCGGAGCAGGGTGGGAGCACTGCCCCCGAGACGCAGCCCGCAGCCGCCGCGCTCCGCCCGCTCCCCGCCCTCCGGGGCCGTCGCGAAGCTCTGCTCCCCATACAGAGCAGTCCCGGGGAGGCGCTCGGACACGTCCCTAGGCCGGATAAAGATCGGCTGTGCGCTCGCTCCGCAGCGCAAAATCTCGCCATCAGCGCAGCTCGCGCGGCCGCTCCGGCCGGGGCTGGCGACGCCAGATCGCTATCTGGGAGAGCTGCAAAGGCAGCGCCGCGCCGCCCGCCGCTCCCCTCGGCCCCGCACGCAGGGGTGGCGCGGGGCCTCCCAGGGGTCGCCGCCCTCCCTCCCACTCGCTCCTTTCCCGAGGGACCCCTGCGCCCGCAGGTCCCCGCGCCCCACCAGGCGCGCTC
>NW_006399756.1:33227788-33282463 GCF_000299155.1 Elephantulus edwardii
TCCCCCACCCGGCTCCCCAGGCGCCGCGGCCGCGATTGGCCGCTCGGGCGCCCCCACCCCCCGGGCCCCGGCTCCAGCCGCCGCGCCATTGGCTGCGGGCCTCCGCCAGCCTTTACATAAGCCCGCGCGCGCTCGAGTGGAGTTGTATAAAGCGGGCGAGCGGCGTCGGGGCGGGAGGCTCGAGGCCAGCCCGGGACTGGGGCTGTGGGGACGGCGGCGGCGGCAGAGGCGGCGGCGAGCGCCCGCGGTCCGGCGCCCCCAGGCTGTGGGGCTACGCGAGTCCGAGGATGACTCTGCGAGCGGACCCCGGCGTGAGTACCCTGCCCGGCGCCCCCACCTCCCCTCTCTGGGCCGAGAAAGTTTCTCCCGCCCTCTGCGCCCCTCCCGCAGCGGCAGAGGGGCTACCACCCCGGGGAGACGGGGACCCTGAAGGCGGCAGCGGCTTTGCGCCCAACTTGCCAAGAGGCGCCGGGCTAGAGCCTGCGCCGCGATTGGGGGGCGAGGCGGGCGCGGGGCTGGAGATGACAGGGAGGTAGGAGCAGAGGTGTTGGGGCGACAGCTCACAGCTGATGGGGAAGGTGTGGGGGGCGCGCTGGAGGTCAGCTGTTTGGAAAGGGGGCGCCATCGCTGGGAGGGGGCGGAGCAGGTGAGGAGGAATTGGAAGGGTATCTTGGAGTCACCCAGCCAGGCCAGCTCAGCGAGCCGGGGTGGCTACTGGCTTCTTCGGCCGGCCAGGTGCCTGCGCCCAAGCTTGAGGGAAAGCCTCGGGGGGCTGGCCCTTCTTCCCCCGGGAAGCTGAGCTTCCGGGCGCAGCGCTGGGTGTCGGAGAGCTCTGGAGCCAGACCCGCGCGCAGCGTAGCTGCCTGCCGCTTTTGCTGGACCGAGGTGTGGTCTAGCTTTCAGCCTGCTGTTGGTGAGCCACGCTTCAGACGTTGCAGAGGAATCGGGGATCCCCCTCGATCCCCAGGGGGGCACATGGAGGCTTCAGTGGGGCAGTAGGCCAGGCTTGTGGGCATGCCCAGCAATGCAGTGCGCTTTCTTCGCAGTACAGTAGTTGGGAACCCTCATTAGCCCCGCTTCTGCAGGAACCAACTCAAGAACCCAAAGTCATCCCAACCTGGATGGGAGCCTCCTCATGTGGCCAGTGTAGTTCTGGGTCTGGGAGGGGACTCCCTACCCTCCAGGAATGACTAATGATTATTCCAAGGAAGCGGGGCGCCTGTGCGTCCCAGGAGATAAGCTTTGGCTTTCCAGGCAGGACACATTGGTGAGCTGCACTTGAGGTGTCTTCTGGGAGGAGTGCTGAACTTCTCAAGCAAGGCTGGGCAGAGGGGAAAGGAAGAGGGTCCCAGGAGGAGGAGAGAACTCATAGTGGCCTCAAGAGTTGGGGGAGAATTCATGAGGGAAGAGAAAAGCTGAGAAATGCTAGATTCTGGTGAGTTGGGCTTGGAGACACCCAAGGCTGAGTTGGAGCTAATTCAAAGTTGCACTATCTCAGTCTGAGCCACGGGGAGGAGAAGTGGAGACATGGCGATTGTTCCAATATGGCAGTTCAGGATGCATTTTCTCCCCCTTGAACTTGATTAAGAACATCCTTCTGGCATCTAATCCAAAAGGCAATGTAAGAGGTTCTTAAATTGGAGCCTAGGATCTTGATGCTGGCATAGCGGGTCACAAGTAGACTATTTTGGTTTCTAGTTGGTGTACTGATGATGGACAGTGGAGTGGTGGTTGCCTCTTCAGATGAGGCTGTGTCCCTCACCTGAAAAGGTATGGAGGGAGCCCAGACCTGAACATGGTTCAGTGTGTTGAACTGTAAGGGTAAATACATTGGCCTGGAAACCTTTCGTTAGGCAGCCACTCTGTACCTGCCACCCCCCAAACCAGCTCCATATCCTTTCTGGGTGCAATCAACATTTTTCTGGTGCATTTCCCAAGACCTCTCTTCTGGGAATTCGTGCAGCGAAATACCTGCTTGTTGCTCTTTCTTTCCTTTTCTCTGTCTGGACTGCACCTGGTGTTCTGAACCCAGAGTATGTAATCCTTGACACCTTGGTATTTTAGTTGAGAAGTTCTATTGCTGCGAGGGAGAGAGTTTGCACGTGTGGACCAATGACATGTGTAATTCTAGAGGATGAAATATAAAACTCATAGAGAAGATTCTATGGACCAGGAAAGCAGCGCTATGGAACATCTATGGCAGCAGCCTCCTGGTCTCAATTTTTCTTGCTGGCTGTGGAGGTGGTGGAAAGCTGAAAGGTGGAGCAGGGTCTCTGGTGTCCAGTAGGGGGCGTCAAAGGCACTCAACTCAGGACCACTGACTTTCTCACTTCTTGCCCTTCACTGGCCATAGCAACTTTATGCTTTAAACAAACTCTAGGCCGACTCCTAGTTGTCACCTTCATGAAGGGAGGAAGTCCTTCTACCATATGTTTCCTGGATTTCGGGTGCTCTTGTGACCTCAAGTACAGTGGGACAGATGCAAGCATAAGCTTCCAAGGAAACAGCTGCTACAGAGCCCTGAGGTCACCCCTTTGTGCTTTATGCTGCGTGTTCTCTGAACTCATTAAGGGCTCATAGAGTCTAAAAACATTACAGCTAGAAGAGAGGAGCCTTGCAGAGCATCTCACCGAATCACACACTCTAACACACACAGTTTACAGATGAGGGCACTGAGGCCTCAGAAAGGCAAATCTCTCTCTCAAGTGACAGCGTTATCTGTGTAAGACCCCCAGTTCTCTGTTCAGAGCTCTTTCTGAGTCGGGGCGTGCTTCCTCTTTTCTATGGAGGCAGATGTGTGTTCTCTGCACAGTTGCTGCTGTTCTGTGCTTTAGAGTCGGAACTGACTCATAGCCGACCCTCCAGTGGACTTTCAGAGGCAGTAAGTTGCATAAGAGGAAATTGCCCATCTTTTCCCCACAGAACAGCTGGGTTGGATTTGAACTACCTGACTTTGGCTTGACAGCACAACTCCTTACCCACTAGGTACTCGTAAACTGCTGACTGATCAGATTTTGACCAATTAATAAATTTAGTTAATTAGAATACATTTCCTTTGATTCAGTCATCCAGAGCAAGGAGCCGATGAAGTTCTTGTAACATACTTACACAGGTCATAGACATTTCTAGTTATTCTCCACTAACGTGTCCCATTATTCTAACTGTTGGTCTAGCCAAAAGCGTGATTCTAAGAAGAGGCTGGGGGAAAGTGATTCCTCTTTTTTGGGCCACGCACTCAGGAATCAGAAGTTCTTAAACCGTGCTCGTGCTCCTCCTGAGCTCAGGCCTGGAGCTCTTGTCTCTCTAAGGTGTGCTGAGCTGAGCTGTCTCCTTCCATCACTGCCCCGGAACTGCCCTGACTCAGATCCTGGGTGAAACAGAGAGTATTTGCCCATTTATCCCCTCCTTGCTGCCTCCAGCTCAAGGTCAGCATATTAGGATGCTCTATTTTTGCAAAAATCCTTGTATTAGGGCTTCTTGAGTGACCCTGGAAGATACTCTCGTCTTTATTATCCTTTCTTTGGTTCTGCAAATCTGGCTGTTGACATCCAAGCTGGGTCCTGGAAAGGAGGTTGCTGTGTAGAATGTATCCCTTACCCTCTGTTCCTCACCTCATGTGGCTCCTTTGCACACCGCATGAAGCTCTTTTGGGTTTTCCTTGGAGCCTCGTCTGGCCCACCCTCTTGAGACACCCACGAGCTGCCAAGCCAGAATTCTGAGAGGCAGAATCCTCTGGGTCCCTATAGCTCACCCAAGGGATGCTTGTTGCCAAGGGAGGATGCTTGAGTTCCCTTATCTCCGTCAGGCTGACAGATGAGTTGGATCTTCATCTTCTGGGGAAGAGGTTCAAAAACCTGTGAACTCACCTTAGGAGGAGAGTAATGCAGACCATCCAAAAGCAGGAGCCCCCTTCTTTAGAGTTCTAGGAGACAGTGTCTGAGATCCTCACCAGTCCCTAGCTTTAGCAAATGAAAAGTACCTCTGTTGCCAAGGCTGAGTCTATCTCTGGATAAGACCAGAACAAAACAATGCCACAGAATACATACAGGACTGCTGGGTTTCGTTTGGATGTGGGAAGGCGCAGCAATCTTGAGATGTGGAATTAGGCACTGGGGAATCAAGATGACTTCCTCTTCATGTTGGCCCTGCCAGGTGTTTGGCCCTTACCCCCCTCTCGCTGGAAAGACCGCTCATTCTCGTGACAAGGACACAAGGTTAAAATCAAGCTCCCCTGCCTGTTGGCTTAGGGACCCTGGGCTTCATCTCTGCATGCTTCAGCTTCTGCCCCTGCTAACTAGTGGTGCTGGCAATCCTTGATGGGGTAGCGTGGTGGAGATCTGGGAAGACTCTATAGCGTGTCTCGTAAGATGTAGAGGTCTTCAACTGAAAGAGGTTATTAATCCTGGCCCATAAGGAACCAGGCAGGGTCTGCCTTTTCTTAGACAAGACGGAGTGTCCACGTTGGCACGTCAAGCTCTGTTCATGGCAACATCTGGGCCGATGGACAAAACCTTCTTGGCAGGGCTCCCCGTTTGCCTTCTTCCCTCCCCCACCTCAGGGTTTTCATTTTGGGGTTCTGCCATGCCTAGGGAAAAGAAATTTTACAAGTCCCAGGATAATTCTGAACGTGATGGAAGGCCCTGTGCTATTGATTCCTAAGAAAGGATCTTTCTGCTGGGAGAAGCCTTCCTCGGAGCCCAGTGATTTAAGAGTGCTGACAAATCCGTGCTCACCCAGCCTCCTGCAGGCTGCAGATACAAACGTCCAGGCCAGCCTGGGCTCTGCGAGGGATTTCTGGGGAACCTGGCTGGTTGCTTAGGGGACAGAAACCCGTGAACTCCTCTTAGGAGGAAGTAGGAAATCAATTGGTTCATTATCACGCCTAACCCACCCTGGGCCACTTAGAGCAGTTAGGAAATGAGAAGTCGAAAGGACTGGGAGGTTGTATTTGGAGAGCTTATAGAGAGCTGGGAGAAGTTAAGGAGAAGGAGGGACCAGGAGAACCTTTTTCCCCATGAACCACTTGGGATCTTAATTTTACTGAAGTCCTTGGCCATAGACTAGAGCGGTTCTTGACACATGGGATTCTTTTGGTCCCCCAGGGGACACTTGACAATCCCTGGAGATCTTTTTGAGCTCAGTGTCTAGAGACGACTAGGCTAAAACTCCTACTATCATCTTATGGATGGAAAACAGAGATGCTGTTAAGCCTACAGCGTACAGAACAGCCCTCCCTCAACTATAAATTATCTCGTCTAAAATGTCAGTTGTGCTGGGACCTAGGGCATCACAGTATAGAATCACTGTGTGTTAGAGGTGGGAGGGATGTGAGAGGGTCTCTTGGTCAACCCTCCCAGTCCACAGCTGAGGATGTTGGTCCACAAAGCAAACGAGTGGCAGAACTCAGACCTGCTGTCTCTTGAGATTGACTTACCCAGACTCCTTCAGCGTCGTGGTGAAGATTAAATGTGAGCTGTGAAAACAGAAAATTATGAAGACACTATTATTAATATTGCTATTATTAAGAATTGGGGAGTTTGGAAAGTTCTATTTCTGGCTTTGCCACTGACTCATTGTATAATATTGGGCGAATCATGCCCCCACCTCCATGCCTCTATGTGAATGTGTATGGAGGGGGTGGTCTTAACAAATGAAAGGTATGTCATAGTCATTATCTTTAGAGGATTAGCCCAGAGATTTGTCCTTCAAAAAACCTAAATACATTTTTTAAAAGGGGGAAATCTTCCTTGAAAGAAATCATGTTGACTTCGTAAGAAGCAAAGCATTTACTTCTTGGAACAATTCCAGTACCCTGGCCCTGCAAGTTGGTTCCAGCCCAGGAAATCTGATCAACATCCGGACGAGAAACTGATAGCTCTACAAATGACAAACGACTAGATTTGTCCCCACTCCCTGTGGGAAGGAGAGATGGCGACTTCTCCCCCATCCTTCCTTGCTCAGCCCTCTTGGCACAGACAAGTTCTACAAGGAACTTCAACGAGGAATAGGAAGGCGCGTCATTAATTAGTAAAACCTTGTTTACTTAACAGACATATTCTTAAAGATCTTTTCCGAGGGACGTTTTGACATATTACTTTAATTAGCCCTAGAAGAATCGTGAATGCAGAGAGTGTAAAATGACCCTTCCTCTTGTTTCCAGTTACTCTTATCTTTGTCTGCAAGCGACAAGTACAGTGACAAGGTCACCAGAATTGCCGTGGAGTCAGGGAGTGTTCCGTTGACTGCAAGTGGGACTGTGGAGACTTGTCCCTCTCATGGCTTCCATCTGCCTGGAAGGAGCTGAATCACTAGGAAGTTTCGCCATCAGCCTGTCAGCTGTGCTTTAATGGGTATCTAGCCTAAAGAACTCACAAAATCGTGCAAATCCTGCCATGGCTTTTTGTAGGTGTCGTCAAGTCTGACTCATGGCGACCCTATGAACAGCAGATCTGACCCCAGTCCTATCCTCACAATCTCTGACATCCTCGAATCCCATGGCTGTAGTCACTGTGCCTGTCAGTCCATCTGGTTGAGGATCTTCCTCTCTTTCGCCATCCCTCCACCTTCCAAGCCTGATATCCCTCTTCAAGGAATGGCCTCTCCTAGCAATATGCCTAAAGTATGGGAGGTGGAGCTTTTCCACCTTTGCCTCCAAGGAGCACTCTGGCTGCACGTTCTCCAAGGCATCTCTGTTCTTTTGGCAGTCCTATCGGATAGGGAATATTCAGTACTCTTCTCCAGTACCTCAATTCAAGGCATCAGTTCTTCTTCTGTCATCCTTATTCATTGTCCAGCCCTCTGGGGACCCTGAGTGTCCTCTGTGTGATGAACAGAGATGCTTTTGTAGAGTTGATGGGAACAGCCTTCCTGTTCAGTCTCAGTTGATGCTATTTAGGAGTCCTTGGGTCATGCATATGATTAAACTCTCAGCCTCTAATGAAAAGGTTGGTGGTTCAGATCCATCCAGAGATACCTAGAAAGAAAATCCTTGGCAATTTACTTCAAAAGATCACAGCCATTGGAAACTGTCCTATTCTATACGCATAGGGTCTTCATGAGTTGCCATTGACTTGCTGGCAGCTTGTTTGGTATTTTTGGTTGATAATGTTCAAATGAGACCCATTCCTTTTGGGTCCTTCTGGTGCTTGGGATTGAAAGGTGAGAGGTCATTTGAAGGGCCTCTCACTTTGCATCGTCCCCTGGACTGAGGGGACACAGATCACTAGATTCTTATCTTTGGTCTTCCAGACACTTCTTGTGTGTACTGAGACAGGCTGCGGAGATATTGGAGGCCTCTGTTTCCAACAGGCCTGAGTGTCAACAGTCTAAGGAATACAGTATTCCTCTCCACCCTTGTCCCTAAGAACGGACGCTTTCTGGGAAAAAAACCATGTGCTTTTCATCTGAGAAGTTATTCCAGAGAACCTTTAGTGGGTAGTGAAATAGAGTCCCCATGACAGAGAAACCCTGCCTTGTAAGCGGTATGGGAGGAGGTACTGCGTCTTTTCTTTTCAACCATATATTCTGAGTATTGCACAGTGCTTGCTCAGTGAGAGAACAGATGATTGCGTGAATGCAGGTGGCATTCTGGGGCGGAGGCAGCACTTGGTATTAAGATGTATCTCCAGGAGTCCCAGTGCAACTTGTCTTGATTTCTTGACTGCTGGTATCATGGTTGTTGATTGTGGGTCCACTAAGATGAAATAATTGACAAATTTAGTCATTTTCCCATCTATGTTGCCTGGTGGTCTGGTGGTGAAGATGATGAGTTACTTTGGAAAAATCTGCCAAAGACCTTGCCAGAGTACTAAAGAGCAGTGGTGTCAGTTTAAAGACTAAGGTGCATGCCTTATCCAACCCATGGTCTTGCTATGCATCTGAAAGTTGGACAGTTACTAAGGATGACAGAAGAAGAATCAATGCCTCTGAGTTGTGGTGCTGGAGAAGAGTATTGAATATCCCACGGGCTACCACAGCAGCAGATAGATTTGTCTTGGAGAAATTGAAACCAGCGTGCTCCTTGGAGCAAGGATGGTGAAACTCTGTCTCACACACTTTGGGTATATTGTAAGGAGAGGCTAGTACTTAGAGAAGGACAGCATCCTTGGAAAGGTAGAGGCATAGAGTAAGCGAGGTTGACCCTTTTCTTCTTGCTTCTTCTCAGAACTGGCCCTTGGATGTACCAGGGCTGTGTAAACCTCCAAAGGTCCCCAGTGACCAAGCAAGTTTTGGGGATCGCAAGTCAGGTCATTCCATGAGATGATGGCCAATTCTGAGCCTTGAGCAAGGCTGAACCACCTTCTGGGTGCTCCTTCCTCCCCTCTCCTTCCCTCCCACCAGCTGCAGGTTTACCTTCCTTAAGCTGATCAAATAGATGAAGATTTGTATTTCCACCCAAGATGAACTAGAGAATGAATCACTGCTTCGTAAGAAAGATTCCCAGGAGGATGTTTTTAAATAGCAAGGTCCACTAATGCATTTAAAATGATTTATGAGAGGGGTGGGGTGGGAAATCTGATCCATAAATCTGAGCCATAGACTCAGGAAAAAAACTTTGGAGGTCATCCAGTATCCCTACCCTACGCCACTCTAGAAGTTTGAATCTCCTGTGATATACAACCCCCTGCACACCACTGTCCAAGCAAGTGTCTAAAATGCAAGTGATCATGTCTCTGTCCGACTTCAAAACCTCCCCCACAGTGCAACTCCAGGCTCCTTATTTCACCACAGCTTCTGGAGGCCCTGGCCACTGCTTCCACACAAGACTCACTCTCCAGCCTTGTCGGTTCGCCTCCTCTCTCCCTGCACTGCAGGTACCGGACCATGCGCTCCAGCAGCAACAGTTGCCACCCCCCTCCCCAGCAGTTCCACGTCTGTGCCTTTGATCTATAGATCACCACCTGGAGTACCACTCCTATTGGCATGGCTACAATTGGAAGCCCAGCCACCTCCTGAGAGCTTTCTCTGCCCACTGCTCCTCCCCACTTCAGTAGACAATCCCCCTGTCCCCCACAATCTGCCTGGACTGTGTACATGTAGCATTCCAACCTTATCTTGCTCTCATGTATCCCATTCCTGGAAGACTGGAAGCTCCTTGAGGGCAGGCACCATGCCTTGTTCATCATGTCTAACCTGGCCTGTGAGCATCCACTCAGTGTTCAAGGAATAAGTGTGTATATTAAGGTATGCTGAGGGGTTCTTTATTTTGGAAAGCAGCATTTAAGGCATCAAAGAACACCATCAGGGTCCCTAGACAAATTAGTATTAGAAGCAAGTCTATTCTTCAAAGTCATATAGTTCACTGCATTCCATTCAACACTTGGCAACTACTTCTGGGAGGGGAGCGCCTTCTGAGGTGTTCTATTTCACTTGGCAAACATTTGTTATTAGCAATGATGGCATTGTTGTTGTTGCCATCACCTCCCCTTTATGGGTTTTGTATGTGTGCCGTGCCCAGCGCTTAACACCCATGGCCACCTCTCATGCTCACAGCGAGCTGGTCGGTGCTGCTCCCCATTTTACAGAACAGGAAGCCTGAGCAGTTAATAATACTTACCAAGGACTTGCTGTGCCTTGTGCACCAAGCTAGCAGGTTCCCTGTATCCTCTCACCTTCAGAACCACCCTTTCACTAGCTCCCTGGTTTCTCTGGCACCTCGTTGCCTGGATCCCCTGAATTTTTGTCTGGAGCAGGACCACGCGTCTTCTCTGCAGAGGACGAGCAAGCTACAGCCAAGGACTCGAACGCTGTCCAGCTAGTGGGAAGGAGGAGGAAGCCTTATGTTTCTCGGTTAGTGCTGGGGCTTAGACCATAGGATCTGGCAGCTTGTGGGGAGCAGAGAGGGGAGGCCAGTGTGGAAGATCTGGAGTTTGTCCAGAGCACCAGGACAGGGACCACGGTGCAAAAATACAGATGACAGAGGTCAGGGACTGTCCATTTTGTGCTAAGCATTTCTCTCAGTTCTAGAACAGACATAAGTTAGGTACATAAGAAATAGTGCTTGAAATACTGCCTGACATAGGGTAGGTACATAAGAAATACTGCTTGAATGAATGAATGCATGAATGAATGAATGACAGTCTCCAGTATTCTCTCCCTAACCCAGATGAGAACTAGTAACAGTGACCTGTAACAATGTGTCAGGCAGTATTCTAACCCTTCACACAGATGAGCTCATTGAATCCTCCTGACAACCTGTGAAGCTTGGGTCTTAGCTGCTGTCATGTCAGCCCTCAACTCACCTGCAGAGAGAAATGCTGTCTGGCCCTGTACCATCCTTACGATTGGCTGTAGGTTGGGCCATTGGGATCCATAGATTTTCATTGGCTAGTTTTTGGGTGAGGGAGGTGCTTCTATTATCCCTACTTCAGAGATGGAGAAACTAAGGTTCAGAGAGTTTGAGAAACTTGTTCAAGGACGCACAGCTCATGCATAGCAGAACCAGGATGTCCCTTTCAAAAAACTAGCTTCAGAATTGGTGTTCTTAGACCCTGTGCCAACCAGCATTCCTCAGTAATGCCAGGCTTATGTTACAGTACATAGAAGGAGCAACAGCTGTGCCTGGGAAGCAGGGGAAGGCCGAAGGGAAGATGCAGTGGTGAGCTGGCTTGAAACAAGTTACAGAACATTGCAAGCAGAGGGGACCCCTGTGTGGACTTTATGAGCCATGCCATTCTAGCCTTCTCAGCCCATCTGCATGGCGGGAGAACGGGATGAGGGCAAGAAAGATGGTGGGAAGAGGTGTGGGCTTCGCAAGTAATGCTGGGAGTAGTGTTCCAGCTGGAACTGGCAGCACAGTGGGGTGGAGGTGGCCCCGAAAGAGCTGGGCAGGAAGCAGGAAGCCAACGAGAAGGCCGGTATCATGGCCAAGACAGTGGGAGATTGCTAAAGGCTGTCCTTCATTCACGAAGTCATTCAAGCAGTGTTCCTCATGTACCAACTCTGTGCCAGGTTCTGGAACTGAGAGAGTCGCTTAGAACAAAGCAGACAGTCCCTGACTGCTGTCATCTGTGTTTCTTCGCCTGACTCAGGTGAGCAGCTCCCAGGGCTTGCTGCCTGCCACTCTGCACTGCGGACCTCTCCCAACTCTATAGAAGCAGAGCTGAGCTCCCTTCTTAGATCAAGTTCATAGGGCAAAGGGCCTCCTATGCAGAGGTCAATCCCAAGGAGAGGGCCAAGGAAGGGCCCTCTAACAAACCACATGGCAAAGGATGGGTGAAGGAAGATGGGAGTCTGGGACTAATACTCTAGTTCATGGTTTCTCAGTTTTGACACTGGTGACTTTTGGCCCTGGGAAGGGGGCATTTACCCTGTGCATTATGGGGTGTTTAGCAGTATTCCTCACCTCTGCTACTAGATGCCAGTCTCACTCTTCTCCCCAGTTGTGAAAACTAGTCTCCAGCACTACCAAATGTTCCCTGAGGAGAGAAATTGCCCCCAATCAAGAACCACCGCTGTTGTCTACTTCCATGTCCCAATCAGCCGCTGAGGACAGTGCCCCCGGACCTTTGACACCTGGAGAACTGAGGGGTCCTGAAATTAAAAAAAAAAAAAAAAAAAAGAACCACTGCTGTGGTCTAATGGATGGTCCTTGTGATGGAAACACGAGGTAGTATGAGTGGAGCGGAGCTTCAAGTAGAAGGTTCTAGAAGGCAGGTATGACTGAAAGCTGAGTCCCCTGGCCTTTGCAGGTGTCTGTCTTCTTTCAGTTGCTCTCTTCTTCCAGCCTCTGGGGCCCAGCTAAATACTTAGCATCCTCCAAAGCTCAGCTAAAGCCCCTTCTAGTAAACATTCTCCACCTCCAGACCTCTTTTGAGCTTCACCCCACCCTCCACTGCGCCCCTCACCCTATAGTGCCAGTGTTGGTGAAGGTCCGCATGGCCTGCAGCAGGCAGCACACCTCCTAGCACCTAGCACGATTCCCGGCTGGTGGTGGGTCTGCAGGAAGTGGTGCCGCAGGTGAGTGTTCCAGGCCAGCTTTGGTTAGCTCTTCCCCAGTGTTGCTTTAGTGCCAGGAGCTCTTTTGTGGGTTTCTGTGTAGATCCGGCAGCCCAGCCCTTGCAGGGCAGCGTTCCCACAGCTGCTTCTCTCAGGCTTCTGTTCTCCTGCGAGGGTCTGGAGAGGGCTGCTGCTCCCAGCTGGCTCCCACCATCTGAAGCATTTGAGGCTCTTGCCTTTGCAAGTGCTTGGGGCAGTGTCCTTGGCTCTTTTGGTAATTAACGGAGAACTTTGTGCCCTGAAAATTGCCATGGAAGCTTCTCCCCACAGCTGTCTGACCCCACGTTGGGCAAATCCAGGTTGCTTGGTTACCAGTTTTCAGACCCAATTCAGGAAAGTCCTGAGGCCACAGCAAACTGAGTTTGGCGGCATGTGACCCACAGCCAGTGTCTAAAGACTAACTAACCTTCATGCTAGTCCACGTGGAAGGAAGGGAAACCATCGCAGCCTCCTACCTGGCCTGGTGAGGGGCAGTCTCTGCAGCTGTTTAACCCTTGCAACCTCAGTCATATTGTCCTCATGTTAATATAGATAAGGACGCTAAGAGCCTACAGGGTTAAGGGGCATGTCCCAGGTCACCGGCTAGGACAAAGTTGAGATCCAAATCCAGGTCCCTGATGCCAGACATTGGGTTTTCATTTCGTTGCAGGTTATTTTTTGTTTGTTTATTTGTTCCTTCCTTTCTTCTCTCTTTTTTCCTGCTGAGAACTGTTTAAAAAGTTTGCTTATAGAGCATTTTTAAGAATTTACTAATACAAAGCAGTTCTTTTACTGTCTGAAACACAAGCGCTGCCACCTCTCACCCTTGTTGAAACCCTTCTTTGATTCATTTTTTTTTTTTTTGCAACTGTAGCTCACTTTCCTTGTTAAGGGACCTGGGATTCCGGTCCTGTGCCCTTCTGCCCATGCCCACCTTTGATCGTTAGCCTCACTTTCCTCTGGGCTGTATGCTGAGCAAATGATGCAAGAAGCTGTGCTGTATAAAGAACAGGGCATCAGGGTTGGAAGAAGACTCATGGATGACCTGTGAAATGCAGATGATACAGTCTTGTTTGCTGAAAAGGAAAGGATTTGAAGCATTTATTCATGCAGATCAAAGACTGCAGCCCTCAGTATAGGTTACACCTCAATGTAAAGAAAGCAAAAATCCTTACAGCTGGATCAATAAACAGCACATTATAAACAGAGGAAAGATTGAAGTTGTCAAGGATTTCATTTTACCTGGATTTGCAGTCAACAACCATGGAAGCAGCAGGAAGGAAAGCAAATGATATCTTGCTCTGTGTAGATTTTCTGTAAAACACCCTTGAAGGTGTTAGAAGGACCAAGGTGCCTCTGACTCCAGCTGTGTTGTTTTCAATCTCTTCTTGTATATGCAAAATCTGAACAATAAGGAAAACTGAGGAAGAATTGATTCACCTGGATTATGGAGTTGGTGAAGAATATTGGCTTCACCATGGACTTCTGGAATGAATAAAGAAGTCTTAAAGTACAACCAGAATATTCCTTAGAAGCAAGGATGGCGAGACATCATTGTGTGTACTTTGGAAATACATCGGGAGGAACCAGTCTGTAGAAAAGACAGCATAGTAGGTCAGTGAAAAAGTCCCTCCGGGAGCTACAGTAATTGCCAACAGTGGACTCAAACAACAATGATGTGAGAATGGCAGAGGGCAGGGAAGTATTTTGTTCACTTGTGCATGGGGGTTGCTGTGAGTTGAAACTAACACCATTACACCTAATAACAACCACCTCTCGGATGCTCTGACCCTAAATAAACTGTTATTGAGCTTGTATAGGTGTTATACCTTCTTTGATTACCTGCCTGTTCCCTTTCCTGCTGGAAGATTTCTTTGAGGGCCAGGAACAGGTTTTATTGATTTATATATTCTTCTAACTACACCTGTTATATAGACTAGTACAAATTCCTCTGTGTAGTAGTGTCTAGTAGTCTAGTACCTGTGTGTACTACTAATAGTACTCTAGTACTAGATGCACTTGATAGAAAGGCATTCGGGAAAACAAAATTTTTTCAATTCTATTTTTAACTTCCCTACATGTTCTCCCAAAAGATTCAGATGTTCACTGTGGTGTGACAGGAGGCTTCCCAAGCCAGCCATGTACGGTTACGAGGTCACCCTGGATGCCTGCTGCCTTCAGATCCAGGCAGGATCAGCCTGTTTTACTTTCTTCCCCAAACTTTATATCTTTTCTTCTGTGACACTTTCTGGCCTGATAGATTTTCTTCATACACTTCAACAAGCTGGTGATGAATTTCAGTAGCAGAAACATCTACTTCAAATCAAACTGCAATTTGTATTCCCATCTGGAGACCAGGAGTCTGGGGCAATGGCTTTCAACCCAACTGTCCATTAAAATCATTTGGAAGCTCCTAAATATACATAGCACCCAGGCTCTACCCCAGACCAATTAAATCGGAATGTGAGGAGGATCCTGAGCAACAGTGTATTTCTAAAACTCTCTTAGGAATTTTTTTGAGCGGTTAGGGCTTAGAACCACTGGTCTAGAGCCTTGCTTAAAAGCCTTAAGACCCTTGTTTAAGCAGCCTTGACACCACCTGGGAGCTTGCTAGAAATACAGACTCCCAGGCCTTATCCCAGACCTACTGCACCAGAATCGGAATTTTAAATGTTTCCAGGAGATTCATAAGCACATTATAGGTTGAGATGTTTCGCTTTCGGAAACCAGTAATTTTTAACTAACTGTACGCAGGCAATAATAACGAATTACAAGCAGTTTCTGCTGATTCACATTGTCATTTGGATATATTCTTTCATTTATTCACCCAGCAAATTTTTATTGAGCCCCTACCAGGTAGCAAAAGAGGAAGACTCTGGATGAAATGGATTGACTCAGTGACTGGGAGTAGGTGTGTCAGAGACAATGATATTGGCTCAAGTTAGAGCAGGGTTCAGAGCTGTTTATACATAGGGTTGTTATGAGTTGCAAGTGACTCAACGGCACATAACAACAACAACAACAACAACAACTAGCTAGCATTATGGTTTCAAGGAACACATTGGCTTGTATCTCTAGCTCAGCCTGAAGCTTCCTGTCCCTACTCTATTCTCTCTGCCCTGCCTTTTTGTGATATCTGCCTCTTATGTCCTTGGCCTGACCCGCTCCAGTTCCAGCCTTTCTCTTCTTACTTCTTTGCAAAGATTAGAGTCAAACTTTCTCTTCGTCACTCTATCAGTTATGGTAATTTGACCTTGAGCTGAAGATGTCTTGTCCTTTGAGGGTGTAGTGCTAAACTGAGCCCCAAGACCCGAGGATTGCATAGCCCTCTGATCGATTTTAAAAGCCTGGTGACACAGGGGGTAAGCACTTGGCTCCTAGAAAAGTTGGCAGTTTGAACCCACCAGTAGCTTTTTAGGAAAGACCTAGCAGTCTGCTCCTATAGACATTACTTCCAAGAAAACCCTGTGGAGCAGTGGTCCTCTGTCACACGGAGCCTCTGCATCAGAGCCAGCCATACCTAACAACCACGGGATTGATGTCAGCCTCTTAGGTCTCGGGGAGGAGGTTGTTGAGCCCAGCTCACATGTTCACTCTGGTGTTCAGCCAGGTTCCATGACTCCAGGGCTGGGGCTAGCGCCATGCTACTCATTCAGCGCTGAGTTTAATGAACTTGTAGTGACAGTACGTGGAGGAGCTTGTTAGGAATATCGAATCCTGGACCCCACTTCTGGTCTTGTGATTCAGTGCTTCTTTTTTTTTATTAATTTTATTATTTTTCTGTGTGCACCATCAAATTGGATCTGACAGTACAGGAGGAGATTGTCCCTCCTCCAGCAGAGCAGCTGGTGGATTTGAACCGCTCACCTCTGGGATTGTAGTGCAGCTTCTTGCCACTAGGCCACCAGAGCTCGCCTCAATGCTTCATTTTAACAAGTCCCCAGGTAACCCACTCACACATTTGTTTGAGATGCACAGACATACTGGTAAGGAACAGTGTTTCTTAAACTTTGTAGCTTATTAGAATCACTTGAAGCTTTTAAAAATCCCATGCTCAGCCTGCATCCTGTACCAATTAAGCCAGAATATCTGAGATGAGACTCAGGCATCAGCATTGTTGTAAAGGTTGGCAGTACAAATCCACCTACTGGTATCATGGAAGAAAGGCCTGGTGATCTGCAGCCACGAGTGCTGCAGCCAGAAAAGCCCTGTGGAGAGGCTGTGCTCTGTAACACTGCTCTGCTCAGGGATCGCCATGAGTCTGAAGTAACTGGCAGGCTCTCGTGTAGCCAATGTAGGTCAAGTTTGAACAGCGTTTCTTTGTCAGCGTGCCCTCCAATGAAATCAAAGTGCACATTCTGCTTTCTTTGGTCCAGGGGGTGGGGAGCTTTACAATCTGCATGTCTTACAGATTCCCACACGGTGCTGACGCTCTCGTTCCCTTCCCCCTCCCCAGGGAAAAGCACCCACTAGGCTGCCTGTGCCAGCGGAATTCAGGATCCACACTGATGATGAGGTTGTTTTCTTCTCTGGCCTTGGCCTTGTGAGGGAACTGCTGTAGAACTCTGCTCAAGAGCTGTTTTGTTCAGAATGTGTTCAATAAGCTCAGCAAGGAAAACCATACAGGTCGGTGTGGAGTTTATAGAAGAAGCTGGGGGAAAATTGCTGAAGGTTTGCTTCTAAAAAAAATCCTTTAATCCATCATAGAATTTGAAAGCTGGAAAGGACCTTTAGAGATATACTTCCAATTCCTCATTTCAGAGACGAAAGCTGGGACCCAGCAAGGTTGTGACCAGTTCAAGGTCATCAGGCAATATAGAGGTCAGACCAATGGTGCAGGAGTTCTTTCTCGTTTCGCTTTAGGTTATTTATCCAGGAATGGGTAACAGAGAGGAGCTGCTACTTCCGTTTGGTTCCCTTAATTAAAAGTTCTACTTTTCAGGGGGAAAAGTAAAACTCAATGGGCTGCATCGTGGTCCTTGCCCCTCGTGGCCTTTATTAGAGAATTTCAACGAGACAGACACACATTACCCTAATAGATCCTGCCTCCCTGGTGGCAGTGACCCAAATAGCAGGCATGGAGCCTGGGAAGAACTAACTAGCTTCTAGAAGGCATATCCAGTGTCGCTTTTCTCTTCCATGCCCACTGCTGGTGTTGTAAGTTGATCACACCACACTCTTTCATCCGCTGCCAAGCAGTCGGCTTTGGTTCTCATTTGCTATCCCTGCAGTAGAGATGAGGTCTTGGAAGGGGCATCCTTTCTGACCTTAAGGTCCAGCGACTTTCACATCTACATTGCAGCCTATGACCCCAAGCAAAACAAAGCAGTCCCCTGCCATCAAGTGCCTCTGACTCACAGCGACCCTGTAGGACAGAGTAAAACTCCTCCCTGAGATTCCCAAGACTACAAGTCATTACAGAAGCTGCCTGCCTTCTCTTTCTCCTGCTGTGCAGCTGGGAAGTTTGAACTATTGACCTTTCACTTAGCAGCCTAATGCTCAACCCACAGCACCACCAGGGCTCCTCAAGCTTGCCTGAGCTGGTTGTTAAGTACTCCTCAGCTTCCCATTTCTCCCCAGCTGTTCATTCTCCAATTGTGAGTTCTTCTAACTTGCAGCCGGTCGTAGAGCTTAGTAAGTGAGGCATTTCCCGGTCAGTGATTCAGACCACCCAGGAGGATATACTGATTTGGATGTCTCAGGCGTTTGAAATGATCTGTCCTCACAGCCCAGCACCCAGCATGTGCCCCGTGAGTGTGCGACAAGCGCCTCCCTCCCAAAGATGGCTCTTCTGGTTTGTTTCTGCCCTGCACTTGGAGCCCTGCCTGTCTTTCCAACAAGGCATTAGAGAGACAGACTCTTGGCTCTCCTGATGGGGCTGAAGCTCTTTGGTTTGGTCTCCAGGTCCTTGAACTGGATCAGGCTCATTTGCTGGCAGGAAGGTCTATCTCCATGGGAGGACTCATTCTTCTTCTTTCTTGCTCTTCTCTTTGTTAAGGCATCAGCCTTCCTCTTGACTGCCAGGTGCAATTGGCAGAAAGAGATTTGCTGCCTTCTGAAGGCAGGAAGGCACTCCTTCTCAGGCAGCCCCTGTGGATTCCAGCAGAACCTCTAAAAGGACCCATGGCTTTCCAGTTCCAGGCGGGTGGGCGCAGCATCAGGGTGGTGTCATCTGTAGCACTCCGTCTTCTTGGCTCCCGCTGAGAGCAGCGAGAGGAGGCCTTCCACATCCTTGGCCATTCTCGTCTGTCTGCCTTGTGTGTGTGCCGCCAGCTTCCGTGGCCTCAGGCTGCTTGGCAACACCCTGAGTTATGTTAGAGATATAATAATGAATTATACAATGGATTATACATAATTAATTTATAATAAAACACGCACGCAACGGTTTAATTTCTCCAAGTGAATGATGCACTGCTCGCCAGATCTTGCTGGAATGCAGCCCCTAACTGCCTGCTTCCTGGTCTGGAGGTGGTGGCTGGCTGCCCTGGACAGGGATATTGGCTCAAGGAATGTGCCACGTCACAGCTTTCCCGCCAGGCTCCCTGTGGGGTGTGTTCCCACGGAAGGGCCATTCTGCCCTGTTTCCACTTGTGGTCACAGGCCTGGCTTCTCGTGGGGTCTGGCCCCCATCCCCGGACGGCTTGGAGACCTGCTAGCTGCTCTTCCCTCCCGGAGTATGGGAGGGGCTTCCTTTTTCTTAACATATAACGTGAAAAATACCTCAAGTCTGTTGTCACTTATTCTAGAGAATAAAATAGCATTTATGTGCAGGAACCTGGAAGAATGGTGTCTGGTCTCAGTGTATACATTTTTCAAGAAATCTTTGACTGTGGTCTTCTCCCTCGTAAAGTAGTACAAAGGCTAAGAATTCTCCCAAGTGTTCATTAAGTTGCTCTTCTGTAATAATAACAGTTTTCATTTACTGACCACCTACTATATGACAAACACTGAGCTAAGTTCTTTACTTCTATTATTATATATTTTTATTTGCTCATACAGTTGTTATGTGCTGTCGAGTCGCCTGAGACTCACAGCGGCCCTGTGTATAACAGCCCTAAACCCTGTTCTATCCTGTGCCAGCCTCACTTGTCTCCTACACACTTACTTCCACTACCCCAGTCACTGAATCGATCCATCTCATCGAAGGCCTTCCTCTCCTGTGCTGTCCCTCCACCCTCCCAAGCATGAGGTCCCTCTCCAAGGACTGGTCCCTACTTGCAACAAGCCCAAAGTATGTCAGATGAAGCTTCAGAAGCCTTGCCTCCAAGGAGCAGCCTAGTCTCACCCTCTCTAGGACAAACTTGTTTGTTCTCCTAGCAGTCCATGGTATATTCAATACTCTTCTCCAGCACCACAGCTCAAAGGCAGCACCATAGCTCAGAGGCGTCAATAATCCTTCTATCATCCCTAGCCATTGTCCAGCTTTTCAAGGCATAGCAAGTAATTGCAAAGGCCTGGCTCAGGAACACCTTAGTTTCCAGACTGACACTGTTGCTCTTCAGTATTTTGGTGGGGTCTCTGACAGGAGACTTTCCCAGTGCTATTCGTCTTTTTATTTCCTGGTAGCTGGTTCCAAGAGTGTTGATTGTAGAGCCAAGCAAACTGAAGCTGTTAATAATCTCAATCTCAGTAGCCTTACAAAATACTTATTTCCTTGATTGGCAACTGAAGACACTGACATTCAGAAACCGAGGTTCAGTACCTCTTTGGAGTGGCTAGAATTCTTGCCTAGGTCTGTCGAACTTCAGTACTCGTATGTTTATATTCCACCATTCTTTCACTAAACCACGAACTATGTTTTGAGTGTGTGTTATGTGCCAGGCACTGCTCTTGGCTTGGTGTATGTCGGGGAACCAAAAATAAACAAGAATTTTTACCCTCGTAGAGCCTATAGCCTAGCAGAGGGAAACAGCCAATCAATAGGAAGCATAATGGATGTGGAAGTTTTACAGTGTATTATAAGGTGACAGGTGCTAAGCAAAAGAAAATACAAAGCAAAGTAGAAGTGGTGGGGAGTGATGGTGTATGGGGTTGTGATTGTCAAAGGGTGGTTGGGGCAGACCTTCTGGGGAAGTGGCAGGCTAGGCCCCTGAGTGATGCAAAGATTTGCACTTGTCTGTAAATGGAGAAATCAGTGGTACAAATCCATCCAGTGACCCCACAGAAGGAAAGCCTGTAGACCCACATCCCTGAGATTACAGACACTGAAAACCCTGTGGAGCTCAGGTCTCCTGTAAAATAAATTGGTCCACATGAGTAGAAACTGACTCTGACAGTGGGCTTGGGTTTGGAATTACCAAGGACTCTGAAAAACAGAAGAAAAGCTGACCTGGATTAGATTTTTCTGGGTTGCTTTGGCTGTGGGGTTATAACATTTATAACTTTGGGTTTCAGATGTTGAGGATGTTACTGTTCGTTCTACTGTTGTGGCTTCTGCCCCCTGCTGAGGGATCCCAGAGGACCGAACCCATGTTCACTGCAGTCACCAACTCGGTTCTGCCCCCGGACTATGACAGCAACCCCACCCAGCTCAACTACGGCGTGGCAGTCACTGATGTGGACCATGATGGGGACTTTGAGATCGTTGTGGCAGGGTAAGTGCCCCCCACTCCCAATCTGGACCGCTGGGTTTGGTGCATATTTGATTTTTTTCTGGTTTTTGTTTGTTGGTTTGGTTTGTTTGTTTGTTTGTTTTTGTTGGTCCACATTTGTAATCCTGTAAAACAAGTACCTTCAAAATTCATGGACTTATGACCACACACATTTAGTTCTTATTCATAGGCTGTAACTTGCCTGGGCTCACCTGGGGTCTGGCCAACTCTGCCATTGGTTTTTGTTAGAGCAGCACGTTGGGGTGGAATTCAATTTGGAAGAAGGATGATTGACCCACAGGCTTTCCGGGGGGGGGGGAGGGAAAAAATCTGAATGCTGTGCCTCAAGGCACACTCTTCTTCATATTTAAGCCTGCTTAGTTATGTAAGTATTTCTTATGTAAGTATTACTTATTAAGGAATGCTATATAGGTATTACTTATTAAGTATTAGTTATGTAAGTATTACCGGTGGAGTGCTAGATTTTTTTCTCTTTTTCTCATGCTGTTGGGTCAGAACCAACTCATAGCTGACCCTTCGATTGGCTTCTGAAGCCTTAAAGGCCACTGGAGGAGCTTGCCCATCATTCTCCCAAGGAGCCACTGGGGAATCGAACTGACAGAGAGGTGCAGCTGTTGGGTTAGCAACACAGCTCCCTACAGACTACACCACCACAAGGGCTTTACGGGGGACAATCAGGGTAGAAGGGGATGCTCAATGCTGCATTTGCAATGCACTCTGGTGGCATAGTACATTATATGTTGTGCTCCTAAGCAAAGATCTGTGTTTTAAATCCACCAGCTGCTGGTGGCCTAGTGGGTAAGGAGCGAGCTGCACTGCCAACCCAAAAGCATGAGGTTCAAATCCACTAGCTGTTCTGTGAGAGAAAGATGGGAAGTCTCCTCCTGTGTGATTTACTGCCTCTGAAAACCCACTGGAGGGCCAGCTGTGAGTTGATTCCAATTCAACGGCTCACAACAACAACTGCTCCAAGGGAGAAAGGTGGATAGCTTCCTCCCATAAGGATTTAAAGCCTCAGAAATACAGTGGAGGGCTGTTGTGAGTGAGAATTAGCAGGATGCCAGGGGGTTGACTTAAGACTAGAAAACAATACTTGTATATTTCAAAGAAGGAAAATAGAAATTAAGAGAGATGGTTAAATTCTAAACCATGCCTTGGTACCCATTATTCCCATCTCTATAAAGGAGCAACATTGTATAGAAAGAAAAGCATAGGATTAGAGTCCAGACAGCTTGAGTTCATATCCTAACCCTACAGCTTTCTAGTTGCTTGACCTTGAGTAAGTCCCTACCTGCTGAGATTCAGTTCTATCATCTACACAGAGGTGAATAGTTGCCATGCCCTATTGTCCTGAGGCTTCGGTAGGCAATTGGCTGTGACAAAGCATTATCAGTTCTGTCAGTCACTATTGATAGTTCTTATTTATTGAGCACTAATATATGCCAGGCACTGGGCTAAGCCTTTCACATGCATTGTCTTATTTAATCCTCTTGACAACACTCTGAAGTAAGTGTAGTATTGCCCCCGTTACAGACAAGGAAATTGGGATTCGGAGATGCTGAGTAACTTGCCCGCTGTCAAGTACACAGTAAGTGAATGAGTCGAGATTGAACCCCAAGGCTCCCTCAGACTAGAGTTTCTGCCAAACTGCACTATACAGTTTAGCAATTGCTTCAAAAATCAATCAATAAGTAAAAACACCACAGGGGCCAGGCATCCTCATTCTAGGAGACCTGTGCTTTGGTGGTAGCACTGGTACAAAATCTAGCAGGTGACATCTGTAGTAGTGGCATGCAACAGTAGGAAGCATTTTGGACTTTGGATTCAAAAGGTGTGGTTTTTTTGTTTGTTTGTTTTAAAGTTTACAGAGACTTAGGGTTTCCATTCATTCACTGTTGCACTTTTCAACCTTCCCACTCCCGACCCCCAATTCTATCTTTTCTTTGAAAAGTAAAAGAAAAATTATTTCATTGTTATACAGTCCCTCCCTCCATGTCCACTCCACCGTACAGCCTTCATTCTGGACTCCTGTCATGACAATAATACCTAATCATATACCCCTTTTAAACAGTTCTTTCCCTCATCTGTTTCAATGCAGTATACATAATTTATCCCATCTTTCTCAGTCTCCCCTCAACCCCAATATCAGTACCATTTTACAACAGTGGCCCTATGCAATATTTGTCCTTTTGTGACTGAGATATTTCACTCAGCATAATGTCCTCCTGGGTCATTTATTTTGTATAATATCTCATGAGTTCCTTATTTTTCAATGCAGCATAGTATTCCATTGTGTGAATATACCACAGCTTCTCTAGCCATTCTTTTGTTCATGGGCACTTGGGTTGTTTCCAACTCTTTGCTATTGTGAACAAAGTCACAGTAAACATGGATATGCATATATCTGCTTGGGTGACAGTTATGGTTTCTTAAAGGTGTATTCCCAGTGGTGGAATTTCTCGGTCAAATGGTATTTCTATTTGCAACATTTGGAGAAAGTGCCATACAGCCTTTGTGGTTGCGCCATTTTACACTCCCACCAATAGTGAATAAGGGTTCTAGTTTCTCGGCAACTTTGCCAGCATTGGGTGTTTGCTGTTCTGTTAAATTTTGCTATTCTTTTTTTAAAAAATTTTTCTTTTTATTATTATTATTAATTTCAATGAACATCTACAGAGATTTTGGAATTCCATTCATTCATTGTTGCACTTTTCTCTCCACCCACCCCACCCCCACCCTACTGGGGTGAGATGATATCTCATAGTTGTTTTGATTTGCATCTCTCTTAGAGCTAGGGATTTTGAACATTTCTTCATGTGCTTGTTGGCCCTCTGAATGTCTTCTTTGGTTAAGTGTCTGTTCATATCCTGTGCCCATTTTTCAATTGGGTTATTTACCTTTATCTTGTTGTGATGCTCCAGTATTTTATAAATTCTAGATATAAGTTCCTTGTCTGACATGTCATTACCAAATGTCTTTTTCCCAATCTGTGGCTTCCCTTTTTACCCTGTTGGAGAAGTTTTTGGATGTGCATAGGGATTTGATTCTTAGAAGGTCCCATTCATCTATTTTATCCTCTCTTGGTTGTAGAGAAAAGTGTGATTTTAATACATCCCACCCAGAAGTTGTGAACTAAGTAACTCTATGCGAATTACTTAACCATGCAGACCCAGTTTGCACAGACACTCTCTTGCAGCTTGCTTGTATTAATTTTATTGCCATTTTTGCCCTCACCATGAGGCATCTGTCTCAAAGCCATGCTGAAAATAGTGATCATGGGTTGCAATTGCTGTCCTTACAACTCATCTTTCAGCTGCAAGGGTCTTGCCCTCAGGGCTGGTCCTTACCTGGAACTGGTTGGGAAGAAGCGGACTTGTTTGGTAGCAGATTTTTTGTGCCTTCTTGCCCTTTCCAGGCCAGAGGGAGTGGTTGATAGGTTACATGGGCCCTCTGGCAGAGACCAGGAGTTTGGCTTCTGTGTCTGAGCCTGGCCATGGCAAGTCTCTGTCTCACTCATCCTTTGATGTCAGAGAACTTCTCCTGATCTCATGAGAATGCATGTTCTTTCTTTCCAAATGCTGAGCATTCATTCCTTTTCAATGAAGTTTCTGCCTTTCTCTTTCTTCCAGGGAACTCAAGAAATGTGCCAGTATGTCCTCTAGGGTAGACATAATAGACAGTCCTCTCTGTAGTCATCTTACAGCAGCTGTGAGGTGTGGAAACCTTGTCTTTCTTGCTGTTTTCTGAAGCCCCTTCAGAACTCTGAAATCACCCTCTGGAAACAAAAATCAGACAATCTTGGGGCTTGGTCCTAGACTGGTCATTTGGAAAAGACCCCCCGTCTCTTCTCTGAGCGTGGAGCTGAGCCAGGTAGCCCCCGCCTGAGGCATTCTTCTGATTGCTCACCCTCAGCAAAGAATAAGAGTTATGCAGAGGACAGGGTGGTGAAATTGGGCAGCCTCCCAGCTCCAGGTCAGGCTTTGTGGCTGGTGTGAAGCATTGTGAATTCTCGGAGCGTCAGAAAGACACGTTCTAATTTAAGTACCAAAATACATTCCAAAGGCAAATATAACTTTTTATTATCTTCAGCTTAGGATGATTTGTCACTGTCTTCTCCCTTTAGGCTGGATAACCAAGAGTTGACTCTACAGACATATTTAAATCAGGACCTTGGGAGGTCATTTGGTCCACCCTTGCCTTCCAATGAGACCACACCTATACGATTTGGCAACTCCATTTCTTTAGAGCCTCCAAAAGGCATGTGTGCAATCTTTTCATAATACAGCTCAGTGGTTACTTTTATGAAGAACCTATTTGATTAATAGAATGCTCTGTGTTAGAGCTTAATGCATCCATTTTGTTTCATTTCAGTTGTGCTATTGCCTTTGGATTTGTGAACCAAGCGGTCACCATCATTTAAAAAAAACCCAGCCTGCTTGGCTGGCATCCTACCTGGCCTCCCACATGAATTACTTGGCACCTTTTCTGATTCTAGTTCTTACTCTGTTCCATCTGGGAGCTCTGGTGGCGTAGTACATAGTGGGTCACATGGATAACCCAAAGGTGGCACCTCTCTGACAGTTAGAAGTCACCTGTCACACAGGTGGTTTCCTCCTGTGAGGTTTAGTCTCTGAAAACCTGCTGGAGGGTCAGTTGTGAGTCAGCTCTGACACGACAGCAGTGAGAACTGTCCCGTCTCGCCCACATCCATCATGGAGCCCATGGGTGGCACACAGGGTTGCGTACTCAACTGCTGTGACAGGGACTGTGGGGGCTTACATGTTGCTGTGAAGCCATAAGCAACGTCACTGGTATTTCAGATGCCACCAGGGCCCTTCTTAGTGCACATGTTTTGACAGACTAGAAAGGACCTTTGATGATTCACTTCTGAGATCACAGATGTATGGGTAGTAGTGGAATGAAGTGATACTACAAGCTGAAATAAAAAGACATGTTGCATTGGGGCGATCTGCTGTTAAGGACTTCTTTGAAGTGCTAAAAAGAGAGAATATCCATTTATAAAGTATGGCTGACCTAGCCCGTGGTGTTTTCAACTGCTTCCTATGCACTTGAAAGTTAGACACTGACTAAGGAAGACAAGAAGAATCGGTCCTTTGGATTGTAGTGCTGAAGAAGAGAACGGAATAGCCCATTGACTGCCAAAAACCTCCCAAATCTGTGTTGGAGGAAGTGCTACCAGAGGGCTCCTTGGCATCAAGGATGGTGAAACTATGTGTCATATACTTTGGACGTGTTGTCAAGAGGGGCCAGTTCTTAAAAATATACTATTCTGGGAAAAGTAGGTCTGTGAAAGAGAGGCAGACCCTTAGCGAGATGTATTGACACAGTGAATACACTGGGTTTGGATGTGACTAAGTCGCAAGTGACTCGACGACACATAACAACAACAACAAGGTTATGACAGTGGTGCCAGCTAGGGCGAGGTTCAGATATATTATTCTTAGGATCATTAGATGCATTTAACTCGACAACAGCAACAAACAACAACAACCGGCTGAAAAGTTGGTGACGCAAATCCATCTACAAGCACCTTGAAAGACAGGCCTCACCGTCTGCTTCTGATAGGTCACCACCTTGCACACCTGTGGGGCAGTTGTCTGCAACTTGGGGCCACCAAGAGTTGGAACCAACATGGAGGAAACAGTACTGGCAGCATGTTCAGCCCCGCTTCCTCCTCGGCCTGATTGTTGACATCTGTCGGAATCATGGAGCAGGACCGAATTTTGTCCACTCAATTTGGATGTCTTTATTTGGTGCGCCCACGGTCCAACTCATGACAGAGCCCCTGCTCCGTTACTTTATGGGCCTTTCCATTATCCGACCTCCTAAGGCATCTACATCAGCAACCCCTGGTGTGATGCCAGCCCTTCCATTTAGAAGGTGCCCTGTACTTGAACTTGACTTTAGATTCCTTGACCTTGTAGTGTGTCTGACTCTAGCTCTGTTGCTTGGAGTATTTACTCTTTGAATAGGGTTGTTTTGTTTTGCTTTTTTGGTATCCTCGTTCCGGGTATTGATGGCATTGATTTTGGGCATGTTGCGGGTTGAGTTTGTGTTGTGTCTCAGGTTCTGGAGTTAATTGTGATGGAAGGCGTGTGCATGCATCTGACTCGGGGAGGAGCGGCAAATGACCGCCCTTTGTTCTGCGGGGGTGGGGGAGGGAGCAGGCCGGCTGGGCGCCTCTGCCACAGCTGGACGAGTGCCTCTGCATATGGAGGGTTTATCTGGTAAACGGCAGGTGCATGATTGCAGTCTGCGCACAGCCTCCTCCCTGCAGGGTGAGGGGAGCATTTGATCACCCCTGGAGACGTCCGCTCACGCACAGACCATTGAGGTCTTCAGGACTGGCTCCTGGATAAATAGAAAGCACAGTAGCTTCCCCTTTTCTCAGTGGAACTAAACTCCCAATCTACAGTCTCACGTAGCCGGAGATGGAATTCCTGTCGGTGTCAATCTTGTACAATTCCTTTAGTGCAGCTTTTGTTTCCTGGGACATCCCCAGAGGTCTGAGATAACCCCATTCCCCTCTCAGTCTCCTGCAGGAGCTCTGCTCGAATGGAAAGACTGTAGTGGTTGTAAAGTTTAAATCATGATTTAGATCAGTTTTTCCTACACAAAGAGCATTCATTTGATAAAACCTTAACACATTCTTCACACTTGGAAGGGTTTCATTTAAAGGGATGCGACATATTGTAAAGCAGTGGTTTATTTTCTTTTTCTCCCTTTAATTTTGCAACTACATTGGGAAACTTTTTTAACTTACTAAAGTTAATTGGATTATTTGAAAGGCAAACCATATTCAATTACCAGATTAATCATGATCTTATAGGAGATATTTTCTACCATTATAAAGAAAACGATCATGATTAAGATTGAGGATTTTATATATGGTTATCCAAAGCAGCATCTACACATTTTACTATAAGCACATACGGATATGTGGAGTGGTGGTGATATTAAGTGCCATTGAGTTGAGTGTGACTCAGAGTGACTCTGTGAACAACAGATTTGAACTCTGTCCTGTCCTGTGCCATTCTCATCATCCTTGACCCATTTGAGTTCATTGCTACAGACCCGTTATCAATCTGTCTCACTGAGGGTCTGTCTCTCCTTCACTGATCCTCCACCTTTCCAAGCATGATATCCCTTTCCAAGGAGCAGCCTCTTCTAATAACATGTCCAAAATAGGAGAGCTAAGGCTTCACCATCTTTGCCTCCAAGGAACACTCTAGTTGCACTTTCTCCGAGAGACATATCTATCTGTTTTCTTGGCAGTTCGTGGTGTATTCTTCTCTAACACCACAGTTCAAATGCAATTCTTCTCTTGTCATCCTTAGTTATTGTCCAGTTCTCAGATGCATAGCAGGAGATTAGAAAGACTGTGGTATATGGATCAGATACACCTCAGTCTTTAAACTGACACCGTTGCTCTTCAGGATCTTGAAGCGTTCCCTGACAGCACACTTTCATAATGCTGCTATACGTCTCCCAATCCCCTAACTGCTGGTACCAAGGGTGTTTACTTTGGATCCAAGCAAGAGGAAATTGTTGACAATTTCAGCCTTTTCTCTGTCATGATGTTGCCTCTTGGCCCAGTGGTGAGAGGGTTTGTTTTCTTGATGTTGAGATATGTAGTATATTTTAAAAAATCAATAGTCATTGCTGGTGAATTGGAGCCAACTCATAGCTGACCCTCTAGCAGGTTTTCAGAGGCAGTACATTGCATGAGAGGAGATTGCCCAACTTTCTTCTGTGGAGCAGCTGATAGAGTTAAACTACCAGGAAAAGTCTGGCCTTTGAGTTAGCAGCACAACTTCCTACGGACTATGGCCCAGAGCTCCCCATGTAGTATATGTTGTTAGGATATATGCTGTTGAGTCAGAGCCGACTCATAGCTGACCTTCCAGAGATTTTCAGAGGCAGTAAGTCACATGGGAGGGGATTGCCCTCTTTCCCCCACAGAACAGCTGGTGGGCCTGAAATGCCTGCCTTTGTGTTGGCAGTGTAGCTCCTTACCACTGGGCCGCGAGAGCTGCAATGTGAGTAGATACAAGCTCCCTATTGGCACAAATGGTTTGTGCTTAATAGTTGGCAGTTCAAATCCACCCAGGGGTACTTTTGGAAGAAAAGTTCTACTAACAGTACAGTCAATAAAACTCTATGAAGTAATTCTCTGTTTTAATATATGTGTCTGAGAGACACAGAGAAAGAACTCGTTTTCTGAAGAATCAAATTGATATGTATTGTCCCAAAGCTTGCTTTTTTCCCCCCTTGATAATATGTTCATTGTTCAAATGTTAGGAAACTGGTACATTCACACAATAGAATACTATTGTTATTGTTGTTGTGTACCATCGAGTGAGACTAGTCCATAGCTCGCCCTCTGGTGGGTTTTGAGAGGCATTATTTAATCACATGGAGGAGATTGTCCATCCTTCTCCTATGGACCAGCTGGTGGATTTGAACCTACGCCTTCGGGATTGCAGCGCAGCTTCTTGCCACTAGGCCACCAGTGCTCCCAGTCCAGTACTATGTGAAGCAATAAAGAACTTAAGAAATACTGGATAACGTGGATGTATCTAGAGGACATTATGCTATGTGAAATAATTTAGTGACAAAAGGATACATATTGTGTAAGACCACTAATATCAAAAGCTAAGGAAGGGTTTACATGCAGGAAGAATCATTCTTGCATGCTTACTAGGGATAGGAAGGGAGGGAGAGGGGAATAAAAATTAGTAAATACATAATAGGCACATATTAAGATAGGTGAGGAGAAAAGCAATGTCCAATAGATGGTCACAGTATCACTAGCGAAAGAGAAAACTCCCAGAGCTACAGAAGGATTCATGGAAATCAGAATTACAGGGAGGAGATAGAGAAGAGTAATTTTGTTGTCAGAACTGAAGTTTGTGTTACTGAACAAAATGTGTATGAGTGGTTGAATAAAAAATTAATTTGTTTTATAAACTTTCACTCAAAGCACACGAAAATAAATTTAAAGGTTGCATGGTTTTACTTTTCAAAGAGAAGAGCGAATTGAGGGGAGGGAAGGGTGGGCAGGGAGAAAAATGCAACAATGAATGAATGGGGAAAATATATGTGTATTTTTAAAAAGTTGCTTAGTGTGGATATACCATATTAATTTTTATATTCTTCCAGGGCCCCTTAATCGGTTTCTGTTTTCTGATCATTGCAAACAAAACTGTGTCAAGCATCTTATATGAAAATACTTCTCTAAGATGGATACCAAGAAATGGAAATGCTGGGTCAAGGATATACACATACAAAGTCTCACTAGATGTAGCCAAATTGTCTCCAGTCTCAGTTTTCTTCTACTTATCCATAACCTAGAAATAAAAAACGTACTTTGTGATCACTTCATTCTGTAGGTCTTTAAGCACCTGCTATGTGTATAGCTGCGGTATGCTCCGAGGACTGACCTTTATCAATTTAGGTCTATGTAACAATTCCAAGATGGAAAAGAGGGCCTGTTCTACATCTGCAAAGGAAGCTGCTGCTATTAGAAATGGAACTGAGGGACTTCTATACTTTCTGATTCAAACTGCTACAAGATTTCCTCTAAAAACTCCCTTGGCACGCACATGTGTATGTGTGTGTGTGTATACATAATATATATGTACATATACATACATATACTGAGAGAGAGTCCTAGTGACTTAGTGATGAGAAGTTGTGCTGCCAACCCAAAGGCACACGGTTCGAATCCACCAGCTGTTCCATAGGAGAAAGACGGGCACTCTACTCCCAAATAATTTACAACCTCTGAAAATCTACTGGAGGGTCAGCTATGAGTTAGTTCCAACTCGACAGCAATGAGTCTGAGTTTGAGAGTGTGTGTGTGTGTCTGTCAGTCTCTCTCTCTCTCTCTCTCTCTCTTTTGCTCTCTCTTTCTGTCCCCGAGGTTACACTCAACCTTGAGATTCACTGTCATTGATATCATGGAATAATGCTTGTGGGGTGTCAGCCCTTCTGCCATGGTTAAGCATGGACTGCCCCTAATTTTGAGTACTAATAAGACCTGCGTTGGCACAGGAGCTTGTACATGAACCCATTCTTACATTTTTTCCCTAAAAAGGTATTCAGTAATGCATCACAGGTTTGCCAGAGATGTCCCATGAGCCCACAGATACATCTGTTCTTCCTTCCCAGTCCTATGCAGCCATAGCTATGAACAAACACTTTGTGGGCCCCGAAATCTAGACCCTTCTGCTTAGCATGGAGGTGATTCCTCTAGACATTAAACACTCACACACACACACACACACACACACACATGGTTACCAGTCAGTGTTGTAGTCAGAGTAATATGTCCAACTCCCCAAAAGTTGTCCATGTCTTACTATAATCAACCTATGAGTATAAAGGGGAGGGGGGGAAGTCAGAAGACTTTGTGCATAAAATAAAGGTAAGGACCTTGAGATTGGACAGTTATTCCTTAGTTGTCTAAGTGGATTCAGTACTCTCAAAGGAGTTCTTTAAAGGAATATATTATTAGGCATTATTTGCGTGACAACAGTCCAGAATAAGAAGTGCATAGCAAGGTGGACTGAGGTGGAGGGAAGGGTGGAAATCGTACAACAATGAATGAATTTTTTAAAGAGAAAAGCTAACTGGGGCGGGGGGAGGCAGGAGGAAAATGTGCAACAATGAATGAATGGAAATCCAAGGTTTCTGTAAACTTTCATTAAAATCACAATAAAAATTCTATTTTAAAAAAGTGAGAGGGAGGCAGAAGAGGAGGGCAGAGTGATGTGAGCTGAGAAGGCTGCCATCTGCCATTGCTGGGTTTGAGGATACAGAAAGGGCCTGTGAGCCAAGGAATATGGGCAACCTCTAGAAAGCGGAAGAGCAAAAACTGATTGAGGCTGAGAGATTCTAGAAGGGAATGCAACCCTTCACACACCTTGTTCTTAAGCCCAGTGCATTAGACTTACATAGAACTGTCAGATAACCAAAGTGACCTTTCAGTCCACTGATTTTGTTGTTAGAGCAGAAACAAGAAACTAATACAGGAATTAGAAGGTTGAATGTGTAGGGTCACTTTCCAGAGAGGGGACAGCCATTACCTCAGAGAGATTTAACAGTATATCTATCTATCTGTCTATCTATCTATCTATCTATCTATCTATCTATCTATCTATCTATCTATTCACCATAATAAAAAAAAACCAACAACAAAAGCATACTAACAATAAAAGTACTATTTAAAAGAACGTGTCATTGTTGTTATGTGCTGTTGAGTCACTTGTGACTCATAGTGACCCTATGTACAATAGCCCTGAAACCTGTTCTATCCTGTGCCAACCTTACTGTCTCTGATACCTCTACCCACATTCCCGCAGTTACTGAATCAATCCATCTCTTTGAGGGTCTTCCTCTCTTGCACTGTCTTTCCATCCTTCCAAGCATGATGTCTCTCTCCAAAGACTGATTGCTTCCTGCAACATGTCCAAAATATGTCAGACGAAGCCTCAGAATCCTTGCCCCCAAGGAGCAGCCTCTCGAAGACGAACCTGTTTGTTCTCCTAGCAGTCCATGGTATATTCAAAACTCTTCTCCAGCACCACAGCTCAAAGGCATCAATTCTCTCTCTATCATCCCTAGTCACTGTCCAGCTTTCTGACACATAGCAAGTAATTGCAAAGACTATGGCCTGGATTAAGCACACCTTAGTCTCCAGACTGACATCGTTGCTCTTCATTACCCTGGAGAGGTCCCTAACAGCAGATTTTCCCAATGCAATTCATCTTTTAATTTCCTGGCTACTGGTATCAAGAGTGTTGATTGTGGAGCCAAGCAAACTGAAGCTGTTAACAATCTCAATCTCTTCACCATCTATCATGATAGTGCCAATCGGCCAAGTAGTGAGAATCTTTGTTTTCTTGATGTCGAACTTCAATCCATATTGAAGGCTGCAGTCCTTGACCATCTGCAGCAAGCACTTCAGGTCCTCCTCAGATTCAGCAAACAGGGTTGTGCCATCTGCATCATGCAGGTTGTTGATGAGTCTTCCTCCAACCTTGAAGCTGCACTCATCATAGGGCCAAACCTCCCAAATGATCTGTATATGTAGATTGAAAAGGTATGAAGATAGGACACATCTCTGGCATACACCCTTCCGGATTTTGAACCTTGCAGTGTTTCCTTGCTGTGTTCTGATGACTGCCTCCCGGTCCAAGTATAGGTTTCCCATAAGCACAATCAAATGTTCTGGGATTCCCATTCTTCCCAGAGTCAGCTACAGTTCATTGTGCTCCACACAGTCAAATGCCTTTACATAGTCAATAAATCATAGATAGACATTCCTCTGGTACTCTGTGCTTTCAGTCAAGATGCGTCTAACATTAGCTATAATATCCCCAGTACCACGGCCTCTTCTAAACCCAGCCAGCACATCTGGCACCTCTCTGTTGATGTGCTGTTCCAGTTGTTTTTGGATAATTTTCAGCAGAATCTTAAAAATAAAAACACCACCAGCAAAAGTATTCTTTTTCATCAGTGCCAACCCCCGTCATATGAACGTATACTCTGTTTAGGAAACCAACCCTAAAGCATGCTTTATTCCTGGATGATCATCCAAATTAATTCACACCACACTGTTGAGTACTCTGTACTATGAGGTGACTAGAAGGAGGTGGAACGCAGAGCTTTTAAAGACCTCTCTGTCCTTGATGAGGACAAACATACCCACATTGTCTGAGGATCAGCATCACCTGGGAGATGCAAGCATTGTGAGAAGGTGGAGGTGGGCTGAGCATTTCTGTCTGAGAATCACAAGGACTTGATCGGATTTGGCATTTGCATTGTATGGAGAGGTGGAAGACAGATGTGTGTAACCGGGGGACAAAGGTTCTGACAGTAATTTACCCCTTATTTAGATGTTGTTATTTGTGTTTGAATTTTAGGGGAAAGCATTTTAACCAAAAACTGATGTCGACAAAGTAGTGAAAAGTATTTATAAAAACCCATTTGAAAATAGTAATATAATTAAAATACCAAAATTGTCTCGGCTGGAAAAAGCACAGCTACTTTTAGTAGCCTGAATTTTTCATCCATTCAGAAGTGCTCTGAATGCATGCATGCTCTGGCTCCAGTTATTTTCCTTTATGTCACTCTTCTCCCTGTTTTTTATTTTAGGTGGTAGACTGGCCGGAAGGCCCTCTTAGCCCTGTAGGCCCCAGGCAGGCCCTCAAAGACCCAGGCACATGGTCAGCTGAGCTGAGATCGGCCCTCCCCACCTTTCTAGCACACAGGACTTCCTCCTCAGCAGCCCTCCTGGCTGAGGAACTGACTTGTACTTTTCTCTTTGGGAACATGTGCCTTTCTGTTCCCAGAGTCACTTCTGTTCTGGGGGCAGATTTGGCCCCAGCCCCTCTCTGTAGCATTTTCCCCTCACACACTCCTTTGTCCTCCCCAGCCCTACTGATTTGCTGAGTTGAGTAGTTTTATCATGTTCTGCAGAGAAATAAATGGATGCCTAATGATCAGCTTAGGGGCATATTGTTGTGTCGTTAATGTGCCCTCAAGGCAGAATTGCCTCATAGTTGACCCTCCAGGGGATTTTCAGAGGCACTAAATCACACGGGAAGAGAAAGCTTATCTTCTCCTAAGAATTCAAACATCCTTTTTTTAAAAAATTTTTATTTTATTATTTTTACGTGTACCAGCAGATAAGATCTGACTGGTACAGGAGGAGATTGCTCCCTCCTTCTCCAGCAGAGCATATCTGGTGGATTTGAACTGTGTACCTCTGGGATTGCAGTGCAGCATCTTGCCACTAGGCCACCAGAGCTCCTCAAACATCCTTTTGAGTTGGCAGTGTAGCTCCTTATGATGAGGCCACCAGAGCTCCCTGCTACCGGGCATGTTGTTGTTATTCTGAAGTACTCAGTGTGACTCCTAGTGACCCTCTGAACAATGGATCTGAACCCTGGCCTTTTCAGTGCCATCTTCCTCGTCTCTGAGACACTTGAGCTGCAGTCTCTGTGTCCATCCGTCTTAAGAGTCTTCCTTCATTAATCATCACCTTTACAAGCAGGATGTCCCTCTGCAAGGAGCGGCCCCGCCTAAAAGCGTGCCTAAAATATGTGAGAGGAAGTGTGTTCATCCTCACCTGCCTCCGAAGACCACTGTGGCTGCCCTTTCTCCAAGACATAGCTCCTTTCTCCTTTATCTCCAGAAAAGAGTGCTCTATATCTTAATCCCAGAGTTGTTGTTGTTGGGTGCCATCGAGTCATAGACGACTCATAGCGACTATATGAGCAAAAGACCTGAGCATTGTTCATAGGGTTTCCAGAAGCAGCCATTTCGGAAGTGTATGCCACTCCTTCTTCCAAACTTGTTTTAATCAGGGAGCTCCACCAAACACTGTTCATGGGTAACCATTATCACATTTGACACATCAGTGTCACAGTGTTCAGCTTCACAGCAACCACAAGCAGACCAGTGCTGTACCACCTAGAGGAATGTTTGGGGAAAAAACACACCAAAAAACAGTTTGAACCAGGACCGAGGCCCACAGGACCTCGCTTCTGTGCGGAATAGCAGTACTGCACATCAAACACAAGCCCAGAAAAGCACAGGATCAAAAAAAAACTTGCGATTGCTCATGCAGATTGCCATGCACAGGCAGCAAGAAGCCATGGAGGCCAGAGTGGAGTCCAATCCCAGAGTAGTAGGTAGTAAACAAACTGTGAAAAATATTACTAGGGAGCTCTGGTGGCCTAATGGAAAGAAGCCGCACTGCAATCCCAGACGTTCTCAGTTCAAATCCACCAGATGTTCTGCTGGAGAAGGAGGGGCAATCTTCTCCTGTACCACTCAGATCCTATTTGACAGTACATACACACACAAAATAATATAATAACATTTGAAAAATTTAAAAATAATAATACTGACCCTCGATTGAGCTAACTACCAGGTCAGGATTCCAAATCATAGATTCTTACATGAATTCAAGACCCTTGGAGAAAACTGGAGTGTTCCCAGGTCATAGGGACTCCCTGGCCATCGGGAGAGGTGTATACAAATCCTCTCTGACAGCATCTCCAATTGGAGCTAACAGAATTCATACCTTCTAAGACCAAGAAAGTCTGATAAGGAGGCAGGTCACCCTGCATAAGAGGCAGAAAGAATGATTGAGCACATGTTTCAACCCTCAGAGTCTTGAGGAATTGTTATTGTCATGTGTCGAAACACTGCCCAGTCCTGTACCATCCTCGCAGTTTTTGGTCTGTTTGAGCCCCTTGTTGGAACCACTGTGCAGTTCATCTCATTGAAGGTCCTCCTCTTTCTTAACTGGAACTCTTCATTTACCAAGCATGAAGTTTTTCTTCAAGGACTGGGCCCTCCTGAGAACAGGTCTAAAACACATTAGGCAATGGCTTACAATACTCAGTTCTAAAGAGAATTCATGCTGTACTTCTTCCAAAGCAAACTTGTTCCTTCTTTTTGTAGTTCTAGGTACATTTAATATTCTTTGCCAACACCGTAACTTAAAGGCGCTAGTTCTTTAGTCTTCATTCTTTGCTGCTCAGCTTTCACACACATATGAGGTAAATGAAAAATACTACCACAGTACAACATAGTGAGGGACAAGTGGTGACTGACTGCAGGTATTAGAATTGTCAAATAGATCGTCTGACTATGGATGAAATATTCAAAAGAACAAAATCTAAATTCACAAAAATGAGTAATCTGCCAAAAGCTATCAGAAATTACTACAGATATTTGAAAAAGGACCAAATGAAATTCCTGAAAATAAAAAACAATTTTTGAAATAGCAGCTGAGCAGTTTAGACACAACTGAAAGAATAATTAGTGAATTGAAAGTTAGACCTAGAAAATTACCCAGATTGCAATAGCACAGAGAAATGGGAAATGGAAACAATATGGGGAAATTTCAGAAGTTCCAGACCAGAATGAAAAAAACTGATCTAGTTTGACTGATAGATAATGATAACTTTTCAGAACTGATGAGATATATGAGTTATCAATTCATAACTTTGAACATTTAAAAAACACAAATATAAGAGATTTCCTACAAAGGAATGACATTTAGATTAATGATGAGCATCTCAGTGCCAACATTGACAATTGGAAGACAAATATATAATAACTATTGTTTTTGGAATTTTAAATGCAGAAAAATGACATCTGTGCTAGATACAGAATTTAATGCATCTCAAAGATACAACAAGGAAAAAAAAAGATACAACAAGGATATTTTCAGATAAGCAAACATTTGCAAGAGTTTACCAGCCCTGGTCGTCTAGTGGGAAGAAGCTGCATTGCACTCCCAAAGGCACACAGTTCAAGGCCACCAGCTGCTCTGTGGGAGAAGGACGGACAATCTCCTCCTGTGCGATTAACTGCCTCTGAAAACCTGCTGGAGGGTCAGCTATGGGTCAGTTCCAGCCCTATGGTGTACAACAACAACAACCAGCATAGAATATTCTGTAAAGGAGCATTTAAAGATGATATACCAGGAAGAAGAAAAGCAATCCCAGAAGATCTTTTTTTTTTAATGAAAGAAGGAAAGGTGAACAAGGGAAATGATGAAAATATATATAAATAAAAGCATTGTAGTCTGTAATGACAACAACAGCATTAATATGTAAAGGTAGGGTTGCCAAAAGACAGGATTAAAACAGTGGACAGATAGCCCATACCTCACAAATTGTATTCATTGGTTAAAAATATGCTTTCTTTTGGATCCACTGGCTTTTCTGAGAGAGTGTCCTTGAGCAGCTCTAGTCTATTGTATAAATGGAAATAGAAGTCTGGAACTCTCAATAAATCTAGAATCTATAGGACAACAAAGCTTATGTTCTTTCTACTATCAAGAAAACACAGGAGCACAAGTGTGGAAGTAATGCTTACAAGGTTCTCTAGCTGTTCAGAGGTGAATGCATTCTCTTCTTGGATAATAGAAGTCTGTAGCCTGGGAGGTTTGGGCACAGGATAGAGAAGAGAAGGAGAGGGGCTCTGTGGATATGTATGTGTAAAAGCCTGGACAGCAAACCATGTGCTCTCAGATAGCCAGGCCTTGGGCAGCGCTTCTCTGGAGGAATACCAGAGAATCAAGACCAGGATCTGTTACCAGCATAGACGATACCATCCAAGGTCACTGGCACTTGGCAATATCAGTCAAGGAAGTGTGTGACTGTGCACATCAAAAAGGACAGCAGCTGCCTTCCGTGTTGCCTATAGAATAGTTATAGCCATATGTTGTCAAGGTCAACCAGCCAGCATCCTTTGACATCCCCTAGTGACGGAGTTACTCTGTATGCTGGCTGGGAGTGGGCTGAACAGGCTAATTGAGATTTCTCCCTGTGCAGAGATGAGACTGAGGACATCAAGCCTCCAGTCCTGCTTATTGCTGGTTCCTAACACCAAGAAAGACAGTGAAATTCTTCTAAATGCTACACTCACCAGGAGCTCTGTCTTACCCCGGAGGGTACCATTGCATTGACAGAGCCCTCAGCACAGGACAGGGGAACAGAATCCACAGTACTTTCACTCCTGGGAAGAAAGAATACACCCCTTCCTTTGGAGAACTATTCATCTTCCAACCACAGGATCCTGTGAGCTGCATGTCAAAGCATCTCTGATGACTGTGGACTCGTCTAGGGTTCTCTCTGACCAAATACTGTCCAATTAATGGCTTGATCTGAGATTTTTACCTCTTAAATATAAAAGTGACAGTTCACCTTTTGTGCTTGGGTTAAGAGAGCTAGACAGTGACTAAGGACAACACAAGAAGAATTGATGCTTTTGAGTTGTGGTGCTGGAGAAGAGTATTCAACATGCTACAGGCTGCCAAGAGGAAAAAACAGGTCTGTTCTGGAGAGGGTGAAACCAGGTTGCCCTTTGGAGGCAAAGATTTTGAAGCTTCATCTCATATACCCTGGGCTTGTTGCCAGGAGAAGGACATCATGCTTGGAAGGGTGGAGGGACAACGCAGGAGAGGAAGACCCTGGATGAGATGGACTGACACATAACTGGGTTTAGGTATGTTGGAGACAGTAGGATTGGCTCAGGAGAGTGCAGGGTTCAGAGCTATTGTACATAGGGTTCCTATGAGTTGCAGTCAGTGTGGCAGCATCTAATAACAAACAACAGTGAGTTACAAGGGGAGCACTGGTGGCCTAGTGACAAGAAGCTTTGCTGTAATCCTAAAGGCATGTGGTTCGAGGCTCCTCAGAAGCATAAGCAGTCTCCTCCGTGCGATTAACCGTCTCTGAAAACCCGCTGGAGAGTCAGCTGTAAATCAGTTCTATCTCGAGGGTACACAACAAGCAACACACACAGCTGCCATCTACCTTGTCTCCATCCCATGGAGGAACCTGAGAGAATGAAAACGGCACCGAGAAAGAAGGGGAGATAATTCTGGAGTCATCAAAGCCTTGGTTCCTTCCTGTCCCTGGGGACCCAGAGCTCTCCTTCGGTTCTGGGAACACCGTTTCATGCCTCCAGTAAATCTTCCTCTACTCTCTCTTACTCATCGCTTCTATCTCATCTGACACCAAAAATGACTCGCAAATAGAGGAGGGCCAGCTCTTTTCAGGCCAGAACAGGCCCCCTCTGTAGACCAGAGCATAATCATCCCTCGGCCCAAAGGAGATACTAAGGCTATCTAGTCAGAAAGGGGAGTCTTAAGAATATGTAAGAGTAGTTAACGATCTGTGATCAATATTAGCCTGTGTTTCTGGGGGGAGGTTTTGCTAGCTGGTTCAGACTTAAAAGAAAACTTGAAGCAAAAAAATATCATCATGTTATTTGATTAAATATAAACATGCTATAGACACAGTTTGATCAATAATTATTTTTAATTCCTCCTCTCACATTAGATTATACACTCCTGATGGCACAATCTTTATGTTTTTTAATCTGTCAATGTACAGTGTCTTGAACATCATTATGCATTGACTGAATGATTCTTTTTTTTTTTAATTTTATTTTATTATTTTCTCTGTATGTGTACCGTCAAATTGGATCTGACTGGTACAGGAGGAGATGGTCCCTCCTTCTCCGGCAGAGCATCTGGTGGATTCGAACCTCATATCTCTGGGATTGCAGTGCAGCTTCTTGCCACTAGGCCACCAGAGCTCCCCTGAATGATTCTTAAATAGGCAGGGGTGAACGGAAAGAGAATCTTTGTTAAGGGAGTTAATAAATATAATAAATATTAGATATATTGTGAAGTCCTTGATATAAGGACCTTTCAATTCGATGAACAGTTTCTACCTATTTTGTACCTGGCTGTGTATTCAACACGATAGTGGATATAAGAAAATGATTCTTCTGGTGGCCTAGTGGCAAGAAGCTGCACTGCAATCTCAGAGGTACACGGTTCAAATCCACCAGATGCTCTGCTGGAGAAGGAGGAACAATCTCCTCCTGTATCAGTCAGATCTGATTTGACGGTACACACAAAATATAATGAAATGAAATAAAATTTTAAAAAAAGACTGTATTTAAAAAAAAAAGAAAAGAAAATGATTCTAAGGCCACTTTATTCTAATGGTCTTGGTCATAAGAGAAATGCTGCCATCAAGTCAGTTCTGGCTCATAGTGACCTTCGAGAGGTTTCTGAGGTTATAAATACAAACAAAAGAAGACTACCTATATAATCCCCTCAGAGCCTTTGGTGGATTCAAACCAACAGTCTTTGGGTTAGCAGCGTAGCTCACTATGGACCGCACCACTAGAGAGATCCCTACGAGAAATGTTGTTGTTGTTGTTGTTGTTGTTAGGTGCTGTCAAGTTGAGTATGACTCATAGTGACTCTATGACCAACAACACATCTGACCCTGGCCCGCATTGTGCCATCCCCACAATCTCTAACTGTGTCCATCCACTTGATGGAGGATATTCCTCTTATTTTCAATTCTTCCCAAGCATAATGTCCCTCTCCGAGGAACAGCCCCTTCTTGCAGCATGCTCAAAGTGTGTGAGACAAAGCTTTGTCATCCTTTCCTCCAAGGAGGACCTGGCTCCACCTTCTCTGAGACATTTCTGTGTGTTTTTCTGGCCATCCATGGAATATTCAGTACTCTTCTCCAACACGGCAACTAAAAGCTATCAATCCTCCTGTCATCCTTAGTATTCACTGTCCAGCTCTCAACAGCATGGATCAAGAGAGAGGGGCTCCAGTTCTAGTTTCTCCAGCATCTTCAGAGTTGTTTCTTTATCCGTGGAAGCTGTCAGTACACCAGGCAGCAGTTGGGTCTGCACGCATTCTCCACTCCCATCAGTCAGTGCTTTGTCTGGCTGATTTGATAGGGCCTGGATTATACCTCCAACATCTTTCAGCACTGGATTCCTGGACAGCACCAGGACCCTGAAACAGCACAGAAATGGAGCCTTGTCCGCATACTTCCCCCCACACAAACCATTTTGCATTCATAAACTGGAAGACTCTGAAAAGTATAGCAAGTCTTATTATAAAAGTTTCCCTTCCAGACAGTTCATTAATGTCAAAAAGCAAGAGCTAGTGAAATAACACATATCGCAAAATTCCCAAGGACATATCTAAAATCTAAGTCAATCTTTTGAACATATCTAACATTTAATGGAAAAATAAATCTTTACTTTAAAAGCTAGCAAGTCAAAAGAAGACAAGTTCAAGATTTCTTGGTTCCAAAAGCTAGAAAGCTGAAGAAATGTTTGAGGGACACTGGTAACTTTCTGATGCCTATCAGATAACAGTACCTCTTAGGTTATGGTGAAGACAAATGAGGTAAGGCACATATATTCCTTATTTCATAGTTTGCGTTGGGTTGGAGGGGAGGATATGGAAAATGAGTCTGTGAAGAGAAAAATACATGTTCAAAAGATAATATAAAGCTGACATTCCCACAACTTGCTAGTGTTGCATTTTGAGAAATGTTACTGTCTTCCCAAAGTATTAGTAATCAGGGTTAGAACCAAGAATGGAGGCTGAGTGATAGCCCCACTGGTCTCTTAGGACTTCTCAGTCAACAATTATTATGGTTTCATGAAGGGGTAATAAACATTGAGACCAGGGCTGTAGTAAGAGAAGAGAGAGCATCTTGGCATCCCGTAGGAAGGAGAAAGCCATATTATCACACCCGTTGTCTGTGGCAGGTACTAAGTGCTGACTGAGACTTTGGTGTGTTAGACAAAACCCAAACCTACTGCCGTCTCCTTGATTTGAACTCATAGTTTGCCCGCTTGTTGTTGTTAGACGCTATCAGGTCAGAACCAACTCCTAGCTGACCCTTCACCAGGTTTTAAGAAGCTATAAATCACATAGGAGGCGATTGCTTATTTCCCCTCCCCCCATTAAGCAGTTGGTGGATTCAAACCTTGTGCCTTTAGATTGGCAGGGCAGCTCCTTACAGCTAGGCCACTAGAGTTCCCTGGTTGTCTTATAGGACAGTTACCCTTTAAGGTGAGGCAAAATTCCCCCATAGGATTTCCAAGGCTACAAATCTTTTTGGAATCAGACTGACTTGTCTTTTACAGACTTATTGCTTCACAGAGTGACTGGTAGATTTGAACCTCCAACCTTTTCAGTAGCAGACAAATACTTAATCCACTGCCAGTAGGGTTCCAGTTAGTGTGTTAAGCACTACTGTGTTCATTTAATTCCTAATATAATAGCAACCATTTACCAAAATTAGCTCATCTCAGAAATCTCCATATCCCTATCCCTCTTTCTCACCAAATGGGGTAACATAACACTGTGGATGGTTTGTTTGTTTGTTTTATTAGGACTCTCCTTCAGTTGTTAATCTTTAAAACAGCCACTTAAACATTTTTATATTAGGTCATATTCAGTCATGCAATCCTAAAATAAGTTGTTCTGTAAATCAGTGCCCCACCTTAGAGAAGGTATATTTACCCATCTTTCATCAGTCAGCTCTTATTCATTCATTCATTCTACAAAAAGTGGTTATTAAACTGCCCTGTGCCCAGCACCGCACTGAGCCCTGGAGGTTAGCGGTGAACAAGAGCATCTCCTGCCTCCCAGAGCACGCAGCGAATCAATATGCCTGATGAATTAAAAGACATTCTTACTTTGGAAGGAATTTCAACGTCCTCCCTCCAAATCTTTTATCAGGATTCGTAATTTGTGCTCAGAATCATTTCTCATTCCCTCTGTCCATTTTTGCTAAAAAATGCTAATGAGAAATGGAATGATAAAACAAAACGGGGATAGAAAAGAGAAGGGCATGACTTGGGCAGTGTGTGAATTAATCAGCCCCTGAATAATCAAGAGGTGATAGATAAAATGTAAGTATCATAGTTCATGCCTTCTTAAATAATTAAGCATATTAAAGGAGGGACAAAAAGACCACATTTCAGAAGAAATTAGTAGCCTCCAGGCAGAGGGTGAGCAAGAAAAAGCTCTATAGTAGCATTTATAAGCCTTTTTCTACATTGTGACAAACCAAGCTGGTAGCAGGAAGAAGAATGGTTATATGGATTCTCCCATATATCCTAAAGTAGTGGCTGCCTACCGAGGGGTCACAGTTATATTAAAGGCAGCAGAGAATCCATCTGTGCGTGGGCATTTTAGCAGTACATGCCCAAGTACACCTACTATTACTTGCAGATTTTTTTTTATTTTAAAAAGCTATATGGATACTTGAAAAGAGTCGGAAAACATGCTATTAAAATGTGTGCTTATGTACAATCATGAAAATGGAGTTTTTAGGAGCCAATAAATAGATCATTTAAAGGAGAAGGGAGAGGAAGAAGACTCCAGTGAAGAGGTTGAGGAAGAGAGAGAACTTAAGAGTGTGTGAAGGAGTGAAAAAGAGGAGAGAAGAAATAAACACAAGGTGGAGGAGGAACTCACGCAGAGAGGCAGTCTGTGTTTCAACTCCAGCACCTCTTCTTCCTGGCTGTGGGGCCTTAGCATAAGTTCTCTAACCTCTCTGAGTTTGTGGTTTCCTCATCTAGCGAGATAATAATACCCAATAAGACCTATTTCATAGCTCTATCCGCTACCTCTCGTCTTTCCTCACCTCTCAAAATCCCCAAACCCACTGCCATAGAGTCAGTTTCAACTCATAGCTATCCCATAGGAGAGAGTAGAATTGCCACTTAGGGTTTCCAAGGCTATTATCCTTAGGGAAGGAACTCTGATTGCCCACTGGTTAAAGCACCAGGCAGCATACAAAGGGGAACCATCTAGCTTCTCTGTAGGGAACTCTCTGCTGGCTTAGTGGTAAGGAGTTGTACTGCTAACCCAAAGGCACACAGTTCAAAGATGGACAGTCTCCTCCTGTGTGATTTACTGCCTCTGAAAACCCACTGGACCATCAGCTATGAGTCAGTTCCAACTTGAGGGTACATACCAATGACAGCAACAAGCCACTCTATAGGAGAAAGATGTGATAGCCTGCTTCTGAAAAGAGTTGTAGTTGTTGTTATGTACCATCGACTTGCCTGCAACTCATAGTGAACCTATGTAAAACTGCTCTGAAGCCTGCCCTGTCCTGAGTCAGTCCCACTGACTCTGACACACCCACCCCCATTGTCTTAGTTACTGTGTAAGTCCATCTTATTGGGGACCTTCCTCTCCTGCACTGTCCCTCCACCCTTCTGAGTATGATGTACTTCTCCTGGCCCTCCTGGCCACGTATCCAAAGTATGTGAGACAGAGCTTCAAAATCCTAGCCTCCAAGGAGAAAACTTGGTTCACCCTCTCCAAGACAGACCCAAAAGGTTCACAGCCTTGTAAAACCCTCTGGAGCAGTTTTTCTGTATCCTAGGTCACTGTGGGTCAAGATCAACTTGATTGCCACGGGTGGGGTTCGGTTTAGGGTTTTGGTTATAATCTTTAGGAAGTTAGTTGCCACATCTTTCTCCCACTGAGAGCAGCTGGAGGGTTTGAACTATTGACTCTTTGGTTAGCAGTTGAGTGTCTTAACCACTGTGACACCAAAGCTTTTCTGTTCAGAAGTTTATGTTAGAGGTTAAGTAAGGTAGTTCACACAGAGTGATCAGGAGCCTGGTACAGGATAGGGTAGGTTTTCGGTTGATGGCTCGTAGTAGGGTCACAGAGTTGTAGTGGGACCTACCAGTTCAGACCATGGTCTTCTCAGTCACCTGCTATGCATCGGAGAGCTGCACAGTGGATAAGAATGACTGAGGAAGAATTGATGCCTTTGAGTTGTGGTTCTGGAGAAGAGTCCTGAATGTCCCATGGACTGCTAAGAGACAAATAGCTATGTGTTGGAGAGGGAGCGGCCAGTGTGCTCCTTGGAGGCAAAGATAGTGAAACTTCATCTTTGGTTTTTTGGACATGAAGCTGAGCGAGGCTGCTCATTGGAGAGACATTCATTTCCAAGACATCATGCATGAAAAGATAGGGGGGGTGTCAGTGAAGGAGAGGAAGACATCCCCCAATGAGATGTATTGGCACAGTCACTTCAGCAATGCTCTTGAGTGGTTCGGGGATGGTGAGGATGGCAGTGGGATGAGGCAGGCGTCAGGTTGGTGGTTCATAGAGTCGCTGTGAGTTGCACTTGACGTCACCTCACACCACCACTGTCACCATCACCATCATTTCTTACAGCCCCATCTTGCGTCTGCCCAGTGAGCTCTTTCAGAATCTTACCTGTCAACAGATACCTGTGTGCAACTGTGATCAATTCTCCAATGAACTAGATTTGACAAAATTCTTTTGACTGCAGTAGAAACTAACCCTTGCTAATAATACACACCATGACCGCCTCCTGTGAAGAGGAGGCTCTAGAGGAGGCATAGTGGGGTAACTCACATAGCCCAGAGAAAATCCGATCAACTGAGCATCAGGACAGCAGGCACGGGGCCGGCAGGGGGATGCCAGTTCTGACAGGGACTGGAGACCAAATACGACCTGGATTGCTCTTCGGATCCGTCTGCCTCTTGTCTCTGCATCTGTGCCTTGGCCTGCCAACTTAATTATTTCAGAGCATCTTTCTCTGTGGGTCTGAGACTAAAACTGCCAGGAGCTCCTGGGCACGCATCTTCCCAGCCTGACTACCAAAGAGGAAACTCTCATTCTGCGAAAAGGATTCTGGGTGGCCACATGCCCATCCCTGTGGCCTAGAGAAACCATGAGGGAAATCAGAGGAGGATTAAACAAGGGAGTTCTGTGTCTAGATTTATTGGGGTCCCTGGATAGCACAGATGAAAGCACTGCATCACTAACTAAATGGTTGGCAGTTCAGTCACTCTCAGAGGTGCTTTGGAAGAAAGGCCTGGCGACCTGCTTCTGAAAAGGCCACAACCTTGAAAGTTGTGGAGCACAGCTCTGCGCTGACAGGCACAGAGCCGAAATCTACTCAGTAATAATTGATGGTATAGGTTCCCAGATCCAAGAAGGAAAAATGTTAATAAGCAATAAATATGATACAATTATTTACTCAGCAAACATTTATCAAACACCTACTGTGTGCTCTACCCTGTACTAGGCACGGGAGACACAGAAGGGAACAAGACACACACAGTCCTGCTCCCATGGAACTAACACTGTAGTGGGCAAAACAAGCAAAAAACAAATAATTTTCATTTCTGGAGGGAAATAAGGCACGCACGCAGGCACACACACGCTCACTGCTCTGGGGAAACTTAGCCGGCTGGTACTGAGTGTGTCTTCATCACCAGCCCGACAGGCCTCCAGCACAGACCCCTTTCCCGGTTGCCCTGGAATCTCCCAGTTAAATGATCCACTTCACCACCCATTTATCTCCTCTTCTAGCCTCCAGTTTTCGTTATTTTGAAAACCTATTGAGATCCACTGATGCAAAGAAGGCACCAGCTAGACTTCCAAGACAATTTGCATGCTTTGAATTAGGAGCTGAAGGTGGGGAGGTCTCGAGAAACGTTCCAGATGAACTCCAGTCAGGGAGAAAGAACAAAAGAGAATGATGAGTAAACTCCAGGTCTCCGTGTGTGAGCAGCAATGAGAACTGGGGCTTACAGAGGAGCTAACCGGGACCGATCCACAGGCTGCTGAGAGGCTGTGGGGCCTCAGCCGCACTCTCCGAGGTGTTAGATTCTCCAGGTTATCTACACACAGCCATTGTATTTGTGTGTAGCTGTGTTTCAAATCCTTCTCCTGATATGAATGTTTTCAAATTCTGGGAATAATTTTGGCAGCCCTGTTTTGACTTTTTTTTTTTTTTAAATACAGAGAGTCTACAAAACTGGAAATGGCCCAGACTTCTCTTTAATGCTCTGGTATTAGCATTTAGGGAGCACCCCTGGTGTACCAGACTCCGCCTCACTCTTCACAGGCAGCCTCACAGAAGAGGTGCTGTGGTTTCCAATTTAGGGAGGAGGAAAGTGAGGCGAAGGGGGCAGGTCTGCTGACAGTTAAGAAGGGCTCCAACTCACTCATTTCCCAAATGTCAAAACTGACCCTCTCTTGGGTTCCTGAGGCTTTTAAGGCTAAATTACATGGGAGGGCATTGCCTTTCTCCCACACAGCCACTGGTGGATTTGAACTGCCAAAGAGGAGACAAGAGGTGCAGTTAGGATACAGAAGGGAGTAAATGAGGGACTGTTGTTGTGTACAGTGAACCAATTCAGAGGGGACCCTCCAGCAGATTTTCAGAGGCAGGAAATCGCACAGGAGGAGATTGCCCATCCTTCTCTCACAGAGCAGCTCGTGGCATTCAAACCTCATGCCTTCACATCACAGCAAAATTCCTTACCACCAAGCCACCAGAGCTTAAAACAGGGACTGTTTTGACTCCCAGTTTCCAAACTCCTTCCCTCCCAGGCTCGGGTTCCAGAATGCTGGTCTCTGGGTGGAGACAATTTTGAGAAGAAGTTGTTTTCACTTTGTAGCTTGTAGCAAAATTCATTAAATAAAGATGATGCCATTTTTTTTTTCTCCCATAAAGTTTTTTTAAAAAAAAAATCTCTTTAAAGGACTGCTTTGTAAATTTTAAATTATGTCTTCCCTGCCTTTTTTTTTATTAAATTTTATCTCTTTATAGCAATCATAGATGGTAGTTCTGTGATTTCTTTGTTTTGTTGTGGTTTTTAATGTCCTTAGCTTAGACAGAATAAAACACTAGCGATCCAGAGTGAGTGATGCAGAGTATGTGTTCTGGAATTTTACTGTGCCGTGAAATATCTTAAGTCTGGAAAGCAGTGCTCTGGATAATATTGCCATATCGGAAAGGGAGAGCTGAGCGGGTGGGTTTACATAGTCTGTCTCTCATGCATCAAACTCTTCAATTTCCCTGGTTTTACAGATGAGGAAACCGAAGTGGAGAGAGCTGAGGGTCATTGCCAAGGCCCTGGGTTCGAGCCCCCTGCCACCACATACTTCCACTCTCCTTGCATGGCCCTACCTCAGAGCATTTCTCTCCCACTGCAGAGGACCATCTGAGACAGTAGTGCCACCAGCCGAGGTTACAGTTCTTCTTCCTTTCCATTTCCTCTCTCCCAGAGTTCAGCCCTCCCTCACACACTCAAGTCTTGATAGCCTTCAGAGTCCCCACCAACAACAGCATGTTAGAAGGCTGAAGCAAGCTTTCATCATCCTCTTGCATTCTGGGTTGGTGGAACTTCCTGGGGAGCCCCTATAGGGAAGAGGGAACTAACTGTATGCTTCTGTCCCTCTCCAGCCAAAGGCACTGAGGTAGGTCAGAGGGCTCCCTGGAGCTCTTGGTGCAGGGAAGGATGGGATGGATGGGTCAGCTGTTGCCCTGAATACTGCAGGGCCTTCCTTTGTGTGTGGAGTAAGGGGAGGCTGGAGTGGTTTCACCCAGGACAGGCTGATGGCTGGTTTCCTTGGAATGTGCACATTCTCCTCACAGGGGCCCTGGCACTTTGCAGACAGGTGCACCGCTGGGCTGACCACACAGTGTTCTCACTCAGGCCCCAGCTCATCCTCAGTGACAGCTGCACAGTGTCGTCTCAGTTGGCTGCCAGATGTGACTGGTGGCAGGCACACACACAGACAGAAAGAGCACCTGCTCTCTTCATTAGGAAGAAGAGGAGAAAGGCACCCGAGCTCCCAACACAGGAGGGCCTAGAGGGGGAGAAATGGGGGCCAGGTAGGTGTGAGGAAGAAGGATCAGACCACAGGCCAACCTGAGAGGGAAAGCCTTCATCAGCCTGTGGGACCAGGGAGAGCTAGTGAGGTCAACATAGTTGATAAAGTGAGAAAAATGTCAATAAGTAGAATAAAACGTGGTATCACACACAGCATTATACAATAGTAGTAATAACAGTAGAGCTTAGTCGGGACATTTTTGTCCTTTGGTGTGCAGTGTCTGCTCTCGCTCCCTAAAACACCCTTTCTTTGTGGGCAATTCCTTTTTCACTTCTATTGGCAGTTTTAGAGAAATGTAATCAAGGAACACTACCCTCATTCTACAGAACCCAAGAGTCCCTGGAAGGTTTTCCATCAGATGCCAAGCAAGGGGCAGAGCCAAAGAGTAGGCATGAGTCCTAAGTACATCCAATTGCCAGCTCCCCAGGGACATTCATTTTTTTGGGCAGAGTTGTGCAAAGATGGAAGGAATGTTTGGAATGTTGTCATTGTAGCTGCAGCTCCTGAGTGAGTCTGTCGGATTCTTCTGGCTCCTTCTGGAATTGTCTATTCCAAGCCTGTTCCTTTGGCCATCTCTTTGAAAGAGGAAGCTCCCTCATAGCTTGTCTACCAAGTTCCTTTTCACTTAAGTTAGGCAGAATCCGTTTCTGTAGTTTACAATCCAAAAAAATCTCACTGAGCATCTTGCCCAAATTAGTGTTGCCCTTTAGAATGGAATAAATTATGAAAATATCTGTCTGAAGCCCAAACCTCTATGCCCATGGCTATCATTCCATTTGGGGTTGACTTTGTTATGTTAATGAGGCAGATTAGGATAGGGTGTGCTTTGAGCCATTCCTTTTGAGATATAAAAGGTTAAACCAGCAAGTCAGAGAAGCGGAGGTGGAGGTGGATATTGCCCAGAAGCCAAATCTCAGGAGAGAAAGGGCTTTTCTCCAGAGCCAACACAGAGAGAAAACTTTCTCCTAGAACTGGAGCCCTTAATTCAGAATTCTAGTCTCCTAAACTGTGAAAGAAGAAATGTCTGTTTTTAAAGCCACCCACTTGTGGTATTTCTATTATAGCAGCACTACATAATTAAGGAATCTGAATCTTAAAGTATTTTCTGCAGAAGATCAAGAACTACAGCCTTCAATATAGATTACATCTCAACATCAAGAAAACAAAAATCCTCACCACCAGGCTAATAGGCAACATCATGGTAGATGGAGAAAAGGTTGAAGTTGTTAATGTTTTTATCTTACTTGGATATACAATCAAAACCCTTGGCACCAGCAGTCAGGAAATCAAATGGTGGGTTGCCCTGGGGGAAATCTGCTGTCGAGAACTTTTCCAGAGTGCTAAAGAGCAACAGTGTCAGTCTAGAGACTAAGGTGTGCCTGATCTAGGCCATAGTCTTCTCAATTGCTTGCTTTGCATCTGAGAGCTGAACAGTGACTAAGGATGACAGAAGAAGAATTGCTGTCTTTGAGCTGTGGTGCTAGAGAAGAGTATTGAACATGGACTGCCACAAGAACAAACAGGTCTGTCCTGGAGAGAGTGAAACCAGGTTGCGCCTTCCTAGAGGCAAGGAATTTGAAACTCCATCCCAAATACTTTGGGCATATTTTCAGGAGGGGCCAGTCCTGGGGAAAGGATGTCATGCTTGGAAGGGTGGAGGGTCATTGCAGGAGAGGAAGGTCCTGAATGAGCTGAATTGACACAGTGAGTGTGGCAATGGGATCAGGTGTGTGAGATTGGCGCAGGATACGGCAAGGTTTAGAGCCACTGTTCATATGGTTGCTATGTGTCATAGTTGACTCAAAAGCACACAACGACAGCAACAACAGTCAGGCTTAGTGATAAGGAGTTGTGCTGTCAGCCCAAAGGTACACGGTTTGAATGTACTAGCTGCTCCTACCGGAGAAAGATGAGCAGCAGTCTCCTCGTGTGATTTCTAGTCTCTGAAAACTCACTGGAGGATCAGCTTTTAATTCAGTTCTAATTCGACAATTCATACAACAACAACAAGCAGACTGGCCTTCTCTCAAATCCTGGTCCAGTGGTGCTGCTTTTGCTCGAACAGTGCCTCCGCATTTGAAATGACCTTGAGAGCCTGTTCCATGCCATGAGTACACGTGACCTGATAACCATGCCTCAATTTGGACCCAAAACAGTATTACAAGCTCAATCAGCTGGTTATTCACTGGACTTGGCTGAATGTGCCAAGAAGCCTCTTGACTGTTTCCAAAAATAAAATCCAGCCTCTCAGGATGAGAATCTGCCACCATTGTGCTTATTCCAAATAATGTGGCATAGATTTGAACAGAATTCTCAAGGGAGTCCCCAAAATGTCTGGAACAATAGCCGCGGCCTTGGGATAGATATCTGGCATCTCAAGACAGCAGTTCAGAAAGGAGCGAGAGCTTGTGTAGACATTCTGATCTGTTTTTGTTTTTAAACAGCCCATCTCATTGTCTAAAAGTTACAGTTCATGGTGGAGGTGGGTGTCTAAGAATTAGACCTTTTGGAAATTTTCACATGGCCTGAGACCCCCATCCCTAGACATGGTCATGTAACAATTCGCACCTTCACACAGGAAGCAGATGCAATTTTACACACCGTGGCTGTTGTCTGTCCTTCCCAAGAAGCATCCGTACCTTCTGCCCAAGAACAGGCTGCAAACCTAAAACTAGAGAACTCATAGAACCTACTTTAAAGTTCCTTCCTTAGGCATCATGATTCCTTGAGTTTTAAGTCTCTCAGCGTATGAGAAAACTTATCCTTAAATTACTGAAAATAAGAAGCTAATGTGTATGGAGGCTGTAGGTGTGTGTACAAATGTTTGAATTACTGTCTACGGGTGCAAAACTGAAACAGAGGCATGTGTGGGAACACTGTACCTCACCCCACCCACATCCCGATGTGATCACCTGGCTATGCCCACAGACAGAGGAGAAGAGTGACTACATTCTCTGTCATCCACCCCCAAGCCGTTGCCAGGATCGGATCCATTCAGACAATTGAAGAATTCCAACTTTAGGCAGGGGGAAGGAGAAGTATGGTGGTGGTGCTGATTCTTTTGATAAGAGGTTAAGGGGGGACGGAGTGGGGGGGGAGGAAGAGTCAAACTTTTAGAATTGGCTTCTGCCTCTTGGTGTCTTGCAATTTCCATCTCTGTGATCGTAAGATCACAGCCCACAAGAGGGGAGGGAGAGAAGCTGCTCACCTTTTTGGCAGGCTCAAAGATGGTGCTGGATTATTTATTTGTTCTGTAACTCATTTCTGTCAAACATTCTTTTTCTATCTCTTGTCATAAAAAATTGAAATGCTAGATTTTCAGTGGATGTCTTGACTTTAACTATCTGTCTGACCTTGGACAAATTACTTAACCTCCCTGAACCTGCTTTCTTGAGTGTAAACACAGTGCCAGGTGCAACATAGGTGCTCAGTTAAGTCGTAAGTGCTTGGAAGTCAGTGAAATGGTTTTGATGTTTCAGCTCTAGCTCTGTCTAGTCTAAGCTTCTGTCATGGGTTGGATTGTGTCCCCCCGAAAACCATGCCAACTTTGCTAGGCCATGATTCTCACTATCATGTCATTATCTTAGGTATTAGAAATAATAGCCTCTATGATACTTATAAAAAATTAATTTTCAATCACTTGCTATACATCTGAGAGCTAGACAGTGAATAAGGGTGACAGAAGAAGAATTGATGCCTTTGAGCTATGATGACGGAGAAGAGTTCTGACTATCCCATGAACAAGCAGATATGTTTTGGAGAAGATGCAACCAGAATGTTGCGTGGAGGCAAAGATTCAGCTCATATACTTTAAGCATGTTGCCAGGAGAGGCTCTTTCTGGGAGAAGGACATCGTACTTAGAAAAGTGGAGTTTCAGCAAAACAGTGGAAGACCCTCAACCAAATGGATTGACACAGTGACCACAGCAGTGGGGACACAGGATAGGATGAACTTGTTCATAGGGTTGCTATGGGTCATACTCAACTTGACTGCACCTAACAACATGATATTAATTAGTCAGGATTAGTAGCCGTTATGTAATGATTAATAATCCTCTGTGATGTGTGTGATCTGATGTGATCAGCCAGTCAGTAATAAAGAGATTAGGATGGGATGCAACACCCTTAATTAGGGCTCAGCCCTGATCAGATGTAAGACATTTCCTTGCCTCACCTTTTGAGAGATAAAAGGAAAGAGAAGGAGCAGATCTGAGGATGTGGCTCTCAGTAACACCAGGAAAGAGAAGTTAAGAGACTGGTTCATCCTTGAGACCTGGATTCTGCCCTGGAACCTCCTAGAACCAGGAGACACAGAGAAAGCCCTCCCTGACGCTGGCATCCAAATTCAGACTTTTGGGCTCCTAAATTGTGAGCGGGAGTAAATTTCTGTTTGTTAAACCACCCACTTTGTTATTGGTGTATAGCAGCACTACAGAGTTTGTCAAGTCAATTGCCCTCATCATTGAGGCGACTCCCTCTGCAAGGTGACTATCACTATTGCCCCTCACCTTAGTTCATATTCATTTTTCACTAATTCACAAAAGCATCATTTGCCATTCTCCTGAGCATGCCCAGTTCCCACCATGGACACAGTTTAGAATTCGAAGTCCATGTGGCTTATGCAGTAGAATTGCTGTTGACTTTTGCCCAGTGAGTGCTTCTGGCTTTTGCTTGTCAAACGTTTTCTCACTAACTCTTTGTATTTGAAAACTTTTCATCAGTAACAGCTTCCCAGCTTCCTTCCGCTCTTAGTGATATATGGCTTGTCATCCCTCAGCAGATATGCTAAACCATAAACGTTAAGTGTTGCTTTGCTCTTTAAAGTCCTGTTTCTCAGTTGGCCAGTGCCAGAATTTGCACATTTGAGGTACTTCCAGGGTTAATAATTTTGCTCTTTGGTGGGGTTGATTTACAAAGTGTGTCCCCAAGAGGCTCACCGCCTAATCTGAATTGTCAACTGGGGACTGCCAGAGATTGATGACAGGGGATTATGATCGTCTACGTGTTGCACTTTCATCCAATTTTCTGATGTGTTTGGTAATGATGTTGACAGTCGTGTGAAGATCTGTTACTGAAATTAAAGCAGCAGTAGCAGCAGCAGCATTTTTAGCTTGATGATTAGATTTGATTAGATCAGAGTGGGTTTACTTCTACCTCGGAGTCAGCAGAGATTTACTGTCCACCAACTGATTTAACGTCCTGCCGGAAGATGGTTAGTAACATAACTTAGCATCAGAGAAAGAAATGTCGAGGAGCATTAGAGCAAAATCCCAACTTGGTTTGACTTTTGTGTTGACCTTGGAGGGGCTAAAAGTGTACACATTATCAAAGATTTCTGCCCACAGAGCATCGTAGATAAAATAAACCTTGACACATGTTGGTGGACATTTGTATTGATGAGTATCTTCCAACAGTAGCCTTCATTTGAGTGCATCAGAGGCTTTCATGAAATCAGATAAGGTAAAAAAGAATAGGATTATGGCTTCTGAATTTTTCTTGCCACTGGCAAGAGGTGGAAGTAGCCATTTACGTGTTTATATGACTTTAAGTCACAAGGAGATACTAAAAGGAGACAGCTCACGAATGTGCCTGTGTGGGCAGTTTTCTGTGAGATAGATGTACATTCACTCTGGATGGCTTCTTAATCATCTCCCAACATCCAAAAAAATAAGAGATTTAAATGGCCAATGTAGGGAGGGGGGTGTTCACTAAGAGTTTTTCAAGATGTGGGGAGAAAAAGTCTATTCTAGCTTTGATTTAGAAAACTGACAAAAACATGGACAAACTATGCTACCGAGTGCTGCCAAAGGTGTGGTGAGATGGATATTTTTATAAACTACTACTGGGAGTACAAACATCTGGAAAGAAATTTGTCAGGAAGTGCTAAGAGCCTTGGAGATAACTCATGCTGGATGACTCTGATTCTATCTGTATAACTCTGGCCTAAGAAAAGAATCCGTTATAGTTATGTATTTTATGTGTGTGTGTGTGTGTGTGTGTGTGTGT
>NW_006399756.1:33282563-33297379 GCF_000299155.1 Elephantulus edwardii
TGTGTGTGTGTGTGTGTATGTGTGAGTGTGTGTGTGTGTGTATATATATATATATTTATTTATTTATTTAAGGCCAATTCTTTAAATTCTCCAAACTGCTAAAGAATCAAGATACAAGTTTAAAGACTAGAATGTGCCTGATCCAAGACATAGTATTTTCAGTTCTTTCTTATGCATCTGAAAGTTGGATCGTGACTAAGGAAGACAGAAGAAGATATACCTTTGAATTGTAGCATTGGCAAAGAGTGTTTCTTGACTATCTCAGCCTGCCAAAGGAACAAACATATCTCTCTTGTTGGTAGTGCAGCCTGTTCCAACAACAACAACTGCAGCAATGCTCCTTTGAGGCAAGGACGGAGAAACTTTGCCTCCCGTACTTTGGTCTTGTTATCCTGAGGAAAAAGACATCATGCTGGGAAGGGTTGAGCTAAAGAGAGGACCACCGCCAAGGAGAAGGGCTGATACTGTCATAGTAACAGCGGGCTCAGGCAGGTGAGAGATCATGAAGATGATACAGGAGAGTCAGACCCAATTGATGTTCACAGGGTCCCCATGGGTTGTGGTAAACTCAACGGCACCTCACAACAATAACAATTATTTAAAGTTGTTTTTTTAAATGGCAAGAAACTAGGTACAAGTTTTAATTACTTTTTATTTTATTATTTGTGTGTGTGTGTGTACCGTCAAATCAGATCTGACTGGTACAGGAGGAAATTGTCCCTCCTTCCTCGGCAGAGCGTCTGGTGGATTCGAACCGTGCGCCTCTGGGATTGCAGTGTTTAATGCCTATTTAACAACAAAATGGTTAAGTAAATTATGGAACACCAACATGATGAAGTACTACATGGTCATTAAAATTCTCTTCAAAGTATATTTAACAGCAAAAAGGAAGTATTCATGATAACTCAGAGAAAAAAAGCAGAATATAAACATTAGTATAGTATGACCACAACTTTGTATAGCATTTGCAAAGAGAGACTACAAGGAACTACATTGTAGTATTAACAGCTATTCCAGGAGTGTGATGTAGAGATATATTTTATTTTCTTTCCCCTACTCTTCTATATTTCTCAAATGCTGTCATTTTTGAGAAGTACATTCTTTATAATCAGGAAAAAACTTTTTAACAAGCACAGCCTCAGCATTCATGTAGTGACCTGAGAATTTTTTTCCTCAGCATCGCTGTTCCTCAAGAGAAGAATGGGTAGGTGCAATTATGTGTTTCTCTGTACCTAATTTGGAAAATTTTAGCAGAAATTCCATTGGCTCCGGATGCCTGGGGATTTTTTTAGCTGCTTGATGATTTTCTGCACCTTGTCAAAAATCAGAGGGATTCTGCAGATTCTTTTGTCTGATATTACAGGATAGAGTTGAAAATGTGTTCCTCAATAATTGTCTTAACTGCAAAGGTTTCTAAAATGCTCTTTCCAGAACTTCGCGACAGCTTCATTCTTATTTAGCGTTCGTCCATCCAGGAATAGCAAGAGAGCCGGCAGCTACTCCAGGTGCGGGACGCTTACATCTATATGTGTTAGAAAAAATGCCGCAGGAGCACTAGGCACCCTTCATGGGTCATTTTCTCACCTCTTCCTCATGACAAACCTCCCTGAGCCTCTGCCCTGGTTTGTAGATGCCTCTATTTCTATCTCTCTTAAGTCAATGTCAATGTGCTAGAAATTAGACACTTTCTACCTCCTAGCTGGGACATGAAGGGTGCTACATGATCTGAGGTGTCTTCCAGCTCCAGCCTGGCTTGCTTCTGTGACACTGGGAGTCAGTCACTTCCTCTCTCCCCTCATTATTCTTCAGAATCCCATGTCGACCTTTTGTGGAAGTGAATGCCTGCGCATCCTCTTGGGTAATATTGCTGACAGATTAAAATGTGTCTTTCAATTGGCACGTTACGGGGTTCTCAGAGGGAAGACTACCAAGCCGGACATTCAGGAGACTTAAGAGCAAATGGTGGACACAGTCTTATTTCTTCAGAAAGAAGATTCAAATGTTTGCTCAAAAGCCAAAGTAAAAGCTAGAAAAAGCTTCCCCATGCTCACTTTATAAGACAGTTCAGGTGACAAGTAGCAGTCACCTACTGTGTACCTGGCATTATACGAGGCACTTTTCTCATTTACTCATCACCAATCCTCTGAGTTGCTGTTAGATGCTGTCAAGCCAACTATGACACTGTGAACAGATCTGAACCCTGCCCCATCCACCAGCACCTTGAACATGAACCCAGCACCTTCCTGGTCTCCATCAGGCCTAAGCTCATTGTGACCGTCACTGGGTCAGTGCATCTTGTCGAGGGTCTTTTTCTCTTTCAGAGACCCCTTTACCTTCCCCGGTATGATATTTCTCTCTAAGGACTGGCCCCGGTATGATATTTCTCTCTAAGGACTGGTTCCTTTTGAAAATAAGTCCAAAGTATCTGAGACAAAGTTTCACCCTCCTTGCCTCTAAGGAACACTCTGGTTGTGCTCCTTCAAGATGGATTTGTCTGGAGCTCTGGTGGCCTAGTGGCAAGAAGCTGTGTTGCAATCCCGAAGGTGTGTAGGTTGAATCCACCAGACGCTCCGCTGGAGGAGGGGCAATCTCCTCCTCTGCCAGTCGGATACCATAGTACAACAACAACAACAAATAAAATAAAAATGATGTAAAAAAATTAAGATAGATTTGTTTTGGCAGTCCGTGGGATATTCAATACACTTTGCCAACACCACAATTCAAAGGCTTCAATTCTTCTTCTGTCATCCTTATTCATTGTCCAACTTCCAGATGCTTAGCAAGCAATTGAAAGTAAGTGCCAAGGCTTGTAACTCCTCCTTTTCTAGTTGAAAAAAAACCTGAGGCTTAAGACATTTTCTTGGGGTTAGTTTAAGTTGCAAAGGTAGAAAGAACTGAGTCCCATGTGATCAGCTTGCCCTGAATTTGCTTGGAGGAATCACCTGCGGTGTTTGTTAAAATGCCAACTCCCCAGGTTGCAGGAACTTCTCTCCCGGGTGGCCTGGTAGAGAGTTGGAGAGCAGTAGTTTTAACAAGTGCCTCCTTACATGCTTCTCATCACTAGGCAAGCTTGGGAAAAGACCATGTTTCCCAAAACTGCAGTGGTTCTCAGCACTGGCTGCACATTACAATTATCTGTAGAGGTATTTGGGATTTTGGGGTTTTTAAAAATTATTTTATACTGATTTTATTTGCAAAGTTCAAAGAAATTGTTTTTCACACCAGATATTTCCCATTTCCTTCTGCACCCCCCAACAAATTGTGCAACCCTATGATTAACCATCCCCCATCCCTGCCCCTTCTCACCCCTCTGCTTCCACCCTCCCCCCTTGGATTCATTCTACAATAATGGTTTTAAACAGTATTTGTCCTTATGGGACTGAGTTGGTATAGAGGGGTTTTTAAAAGAGATGCTAGTTCCCAGCTCCAACCGAAGACTTTCTGATTTAATTGGTCTAGGGTAGGGCCCAGGCCCAGTATCTTAAAGCACTCTGGGTGATTCAAATGTGCGGCCAGGGCAATGAATCACTGCTGTGCTGCCTCAGTTGATTAAAATTAAGTCAGGCTGACTCACTGCTTAAAAAAGCACGAGTAAAAGAATCACTTGGTACCAACTGTCTCCAACTTCAAGTCTTGTAGTGAGAGAGAGAGAGAGAGATACAAGTGCCAAAGAATGAAAAGCAAAATAACCTAACCAGTAGGGCATGATATCAGTCCTCTCCTTCGTTCAGCCAAGCTCCAGCTAGATCACCCAAATCCAGTGTCATTAGATGCTTCGTAGACCAGGCACGAAGAGAAGAGGACTCTTGTTCCATTACCACGTGTTTCTTAAATGTTGGCATCCATCCAAGTACCGTGGAGAGCATATCTCTGTCACTTTTTTAAACCGATGGGCTCAGGGCAGGGCCCAAAACTGGGTGCCAGGTGGTGCTGGCGCCGCTGATCAGGAGGCCTTGCTTTGAGGACGACTGCTTTCATAGTTTGGCTGTCAATGAACTCAGGTGTCATGTGAGCATGAATATGGATCCAACCTTGCTTTTAGGCCAATGCCAAAACTGTATTTTGGAGCAAGAATAACTTTTTTAGAGACACCACTAAAGCATCCATCCCAATGAGTCAGTCAAAGGACCATCCCCCTCCTGCCCTGGGTTCTTTCACCCACTGCTATGCATAAATGTTAATTCATCAAATCATTCCTCAAAGGTTTCTTTAAAACCTACTGAACACTAAGCAACGGTTTCATAATTAGAGGCAGATGGACTCACAGACAAGATCAGGTTCGTACATTCATGAAGCATAGATTCTTGACCATATCAGAGAATGGTCAGTGGCATGAAGAAAGTAATTCAGGGTGATGTGGTAGAAAGCATTAGATTTAAGAATGGGAATAACAGTGCCATATATTGAATTGTTGTTAGATGCCATCGGGTCACCTGCGACTCAGTGTACAATAGCTCTCAACCCTGCCCTATCCTGAACCAGTCTCACTGTCTGCAACACACTACTGCCTTTACCCTAGTTACTGTGTCAGTCTTTCTCATTTGATGTCTACCTCTCCTGTGCTCTCCCTCCACCCTTCAAAGCATAATGACTTTCTTCAGAGACAGGTCCCTTCTGTCAACATGCCCAGAGTGTGTGAGATGGAGCTTCAAAGTCCTTGTCTCCAAAGAACAGCCAGGTTTCATCTTCTCCAGGACGGACCTATTTGTTCTCTTGGCAGTCCATGGTTTGTTCAGTACTCTTTCTTCTGTAGTACTACAACTCAAAAGCATCAATCTTCTTCTGTCATCTCTAGTCATTGTCCAGCCTTGTGATGCATAGCAAGTAATTGTGAAGACCATGGCCTGAATCAAGCACATCATAGTCTCCAGGATGACTTTTTTTTGAGAGGGCCCTGACAGCAGATTTCCCCAGTGCATTTTGTCTTTTGGTTTCTAGACTGCTGGTGCCAAGAGGGTTAATTTTGGATACAAGCAAGCTGAAATTGTTAACTTCAATCTCTTCTCCATCTACATGGTGCTGCCAATTGGCACAGTTGTTGAGAATCTTTGTCTTCTTGATGTTGAGCTTCAAACTCTATTGAAGACTACAAGCCTGGACCTTTGGTAGTAAGTGCTTCAGGGCCTCCTCAGTTTTAGTGAGCAAGTTTGTGTCATCTTTATAACGTAGGTTGTTGATAAGTCTACCTCCAATTCTTGATGACACATTCCTCCTCATAAAATCTAGCCTCTTTAATGATCTGTTCTGCAAATAGATTGAACAGGTATGGAGACAGGATGCATCTCTGATGCACTCTTTCCTGATTTTGAACCATGCAGTGCTTCCTTGTTCTATTCTGACCACTGCTTCCTGTGTTTTACAAAATTATGTGTCAACTTGGCTAGGCCACAATTCTCAGTATTATGTAACTATCCCTTGTTATAAATCCTAACTTTTATGATGTTAATGAGGTAGGATTAGAGAAAGTTATGTAATGATACAATAATCTCTCTTGATGTGATTTAGTGTGATCAACTAATCAGCTGTAAAGAGATTAGGGCAGGTTGTTACAACAACCTTAATCAGATCACAACTTGTTAAGTGAGTCTGCTTAAGGCCATGGTCTTTCTGATCACTTGTTATGCATCTGAAAGCTGGACAATGACTAAGGATGACAGAATTGCTGCCTTTGAGCTGTGGTGTTAGAGAAGAATGTTGAACATCCCGAGAACTGTCAAAAGAACAAACACATATGTCTTGGAGAGGTGCAGCCAGAGTGCTCTTTGGAGGCAAAGATGATGAGGTTTTACCTTACATACTTTGGGCATATTCCTCAAAGGGGCTATTCCTTGTAGAGGGACATGATACTCAGAAGGATGGAGGGTTGGTGAAGGAGAAGAAGAACCTCAACCAGGTGGATTGACATGGTGACTGCTGCAGTGGGCTCTAGAGTATCAGGAAATGTGAAGAAGGCACAGGATAGGAGAGGGTTCAGATCTGTTGTTCATAAGGTCACTATGGGTCTTACTCAACTCGGACCATACCTAACAACAATGGCAATCAGATTACAGCCTTGATTAGATAGAAGGAGAGGTTCCCTGGGGTGTCACCTGGATCACTGTTTGTCTTACAAGAAATAAAAGCAGAGAGAAGTCAGCAGAGAACAGGGGAGCGAAACCTCAGCACCATCAGGAGTCAGGAGTGCATCCTTTGGACCCAGTTACTGCGCTAGAAACCTCTTTGAACCAGCAATCACACCCCAAGAAAGCCCTCCCCTAGAAATGACACCTTGCATTTAGACTCCTGTTTAGGAAACTCCCTAAATTGTGAGCAAACAACTTTTTGTTTGTTAATGCCATCCACTTGAGGTATTTCTCTTTGGGAGGTACTAGATAAGCAGGACAAGCAGAAAGATCTTTTTGAAGGAAAGAGATTTGAGCTGAGACAAAAGCCAGTTATGCAGAGACTTGGGGGAAGATTGCTTTTAGCAAGCTTTTACAAGAGTAATTGAGATTTTTTTTTCCTTCAAGAATCACGAGGGGATAGAAGAAGTGGTTGACTCCAAGCCAGGAATCAGTTGGGTGCATTTGAAGACAAGTAAGCAAGCTGAGATTGATAGGTGCGCAGTCATCACTTGGATTGATAGGTGCGCAGCCATCACTTGCACTGTAACGTGCGTTAGGTCTCTGGGTGGTGCAGGTAGTTTGTGTTTAACTCTCACTGAAAGGATAGCTGTTCGAATCCATGCAGTGGTGCCCCAGAAGATGAACTTGGTGGTCTGCTTCTGCTCTGGACCACATGATGTCACCATCTGTTTGATTGCAAGCAGTTTGAGTTCTGTTCTTTGTGCCCTAGAATATCCCTGTAGGAGTCCTGGTGGCACAGTGGGTTAAGTGTATTGGACTGCCAGTTGAAAGATGAGCGCTTCAAATGCATCAGCCATTCCACCAGAAAAAAAAGAAGGGATAACGCTTTTCCAAAGATTTGCACGCTCGGAAATGAGGTTGCTCTGCTCGGTCCTGTGGCATCACCGTGAGCTGAAACCCACTCAGTAGCAGTAGGTTTGGGTAGCATGTCTATGACATAACAAAAGGCAGTGTTGATTGGGGTGTGTGTGTGTGTGTGTGTGTGTGTGTGTGTGTGTGTGTGTGTGTGTGAAAACTGAGAGCCCTAGAGGAAAGGATATCCCCAAGGAAGCAGGACCAGTAAACAATGGAACTTAAAAATCAGTGTCTCAAATGCGAATGTGCCCAGAAATCTCCTGGACACTTGTTAACATGAGATTCTTCTCTGGTAGGTTTGAGGTGCTCCTGAGATTCACACTCCCAGGTGATGTTACTGTTTCTGGTTTGAGGGTGACACTTCGAGTGACAAGACTTTAGATTGTATGGCCATTTGGTCAGAATCTGGGGTTGGAGGAAAGATTACTCCACATTCAGGCTATTTGATGGGGTGGACTACTTTCTTGAAAATGGCTTACCCTTCCATGTCCAGTTAAGGCACAAAGTTCAAATCCACCAACTGCTCTTAGGGAAAGAATGAGCAGTCTCCTCCTGTGTGATTAACTGCCTCTGAAAACTCGCTGGAGGGTGGCTGTAGGTCAGTTTTCACTTCACAGCACACAACAACAACATACCCAGTTATCTTGTTTCCGAAGTTGAGGTCCTTCTAGTAGCTGGTGTAAAGCCCTAGAAATGTGGACCACCCTACCCCCTTAGAAGCTCCAGAAAGGCTGGCATCCCGGCTGGTGTAAAATTCCTCCTTTGTCTTTGGCGCAGCCTCTTGGTCAGGCTGTACATACTGATGATCACAGCATATTGGTTCTCTGCCACTTTGATTTACACTCATGAGGTGCTCATCAATTCCGATAGAGAACTTGTTGAGTTATTTTAGGTTTTCAGTCTTGATAGCAAAAACCAACTCCATAAAGCCAATATTTCTCCGTTACGTTTCCAGTGATGGGGTCGCTGCCTCCTGGTTCTCAATTGCCTCCCTAACCAGATCCAGTTCTTGTTAGGGCCTCAGAGCTGATTGCAGTTCGCTCTGCCCCCTCCCCAGGGTTCTCCGGTCTCATATTTGGATGGGTACCCTGAAGAGTCTCCATTAAGATTATCCCAGAAGGAAAAAAAAACACGCATGGATGGTAAACAGCTGGCTCTCTTTTTAACAGCAGGAATGCCATTGCACTCGCCACTGTTACCCAGGGAGGGGGAAAAGGGACTTGATGTAGGGGACCTTTCACAGAGTCTGGCCCTGCCAGAGGAACAGAGTGGTCCTGAAAAAAGACTGTGAGCTTCAATTAGGGCTCCTGGGCCTTGCTCCTGTCTCACTCCTGGAGCTGCTGCTCGCCTCCCAACCGGGGTATTCCAGACATCACAATTCAGCTGCTGTCACAAGGAGCGCTTGCCAACGGATGTGTAAAACCTGTCACAAAAGATGCCTGAGTGGAGGCTCCTTTATCAATTACCCTGGGCCCTCTTGGCTGCCAGGGGCCCACCTGGCCCAGCTGTTCAGAATTTACCAGTAAATACCAGGCAAACCCCAGACTAATTTGGCACTAAACGGCAAGTGAATGCTAACTAGAAATGCTTAGCAAACACCCCTTACCTGTCCTGTGACATCTTGAAGGTCCAGCAAAGAGTCAGTGGCATTTAGGGAATATCTACTTTGTGCCTCCTGTGGGGCTGATCTTGGGACCTAATGAATAAAACCAAGTGGGCTAGTCTGTTATTTGTCTGCATTTTATTCAACTCAGCAAACACTTACTGAGCTGTGTGAAGGAACTTTGCTAATCACTTGAGAAGAAGTAAAGATGTATAAGGTGCAGTCCATGCTATCAAGAAGATGATAATCCGTTATAGTTGAGCCTGTAGATATACCTGCAAATATCTGATATGCAGAACAAAATGTGATAAATCCTGTAGCAGAGGCGGTGGGGTGGGAGCTGGGTGGGAGAGGAGATACATTCTCATCGGAGAGATCTGGAAACATTCCGTGGAAGTGTTGGCAATGGATTTTGTCTTGCCGGCAGAACACGTAGAAGAATTTCAAGAAGAAGAAAATGAACAATCACCATTTGTTCTTAATGTGTACTAAGGAGTCCTATAGTAGTAGTATAGCAGTTAGAGTACATGGATGCTAGCCAGAAGGCCAGTGGTTCAAACCCACCAGCTCCTATGAAAGAGAATGGTGAAGCAGTCTGCTTCCATTATGATTTAGAGCCTTGGAAACCACCGAGGGCCCAGGGAAGTGTGTGAGGGGGAGCAGTTCTTCCCTGTCCTAGAGTCAGAATCGACACTGAGTGTTTTTATTTACTGTATATCAAGCATTGTTCTAAGTGACTTATATGCGTGTGTGCTCCTTTAAGTCTCATTTATGTCACCAGATGTGTACTTATATTATCATCCTTGTGGTACAGGTGAGATGGGAAGCTCAGCAAGGGCAGGTAACTTGCCTCAGGTCAGATGCTAGGGAGCTTGGGATTTGAACCTTGCCAGGAAGGAACCTTTGACCATGCTGGTAACTACTATTACCCAAATGCCTCTATGTGCAAAGCATTTAGTTTGCTTTTTTGTCATCCTCGTTTTCAAATCACTAATCAGCTCTGTTGAGCTTTGTTAGAAGTAGAGTGAGCACTGAAGACTGACTGAAGATGTTTGTTTATTCCCTCACTATGGGCTTTTGAGCCACCTAATCAGGGAGGCCCTGAAGGAGAGCAAGCTGCAGCCCCCTGCTGTCTTGAGCTCCAGAACGCCAAGGATGCTGCTCCAGGAGGCGGTCCCCCCCCAAAGTCTTCACAGTCCTCAGAGGCCAGCTGAGCCTGGCTCTGAGCCTCTGGGGCTTTGGACTCAGTTCTCGGTTCCTTTAGGGACTCTGAGATGTGAGGAGTAGGGTTGGGGCACACCCAGGAGATATTTCTTCTTCCTTCCACGGCTTCATGATTTGCCACTGTTTAGGGGCCCAAGAGACTGTTGGAACCAAGTCCTCACCCATCAGGCTCAGGAGGGAGGTCTACCAGAGGCTCCCGGCTTCCCTCTCCCAGGTGGGAGAGAACTTGGGGGGGGGTCGGACTTTGCATTTAAGCAGGGTGTCTGCATGCAGGGGTGCACCCCCTACGGGTGGCAGAAGGGGCAAGTGGGTGATGGATTCCCAAAGTCCAGTGCTCTGCCCACTTTGTGAGGTTGTGCAGTCCAGGAGGAAAGGGTGCCTTGTGCCATCTGCTCAAAGAGTCCATCTAGAACTATGCAGAAGCGATGGCATCAACAGGTGTAACAAGAAATAGTGCCACCCGACAGGCAACCTCGCCTCCTAACGGGTCTCTGGCCTGACTTGGGCTAGAGCACCCATAGGGTTAATACTCTCTTCTCCTTGAGGCTAAGTGATGTGGAATCTTCAGTTGCTCGTGCCTCCCCCCTCCACCCCTTAGCAAAGGACGGTAAGGAGGTCCGCAGGTCCCCCCACCCTCTCCGAGCTGCCCTGCCAGCGTCTGCATACACAGTCGCTGGGAGGTCTGCAGTCCTTGACCCTTCCAGCCAGTAGGAAGGGCCGAAGGGGCGCCGCCTGCCTCTGCCCGAGTCCCGCCGCCTGTAGAGGGGAGCCAGGCTTGCTGAATCGTCAGCCGGGCCCCAGCGTCCCTTTCCGCCCCACAATTGGTCCGGGAGCATTTTGTGTTAAATGCCGACATATAAATTTGTAGACGATCCAGGGGAGCAAATTGGATTCCTTCACACGGCCCTTAAGTGCTGCCATTTAAGCAGATTTAACGGGAGACCCCGCGCCCCCGCCACCCGGTTGCTCTCTCCCCAGCTGACCCTGGACTGCCCGGCTGGAATCGATCCCGGGCCCGCGCGGCCTCCTCCCTCTGCGGGTCTCCCCGCTGCCCTCCCCCGCCCCTCCCCCTCTCTTTTTGTCCCCCTCGCCGCCGCCTTCCCCCTCTCCCTCCAGTCCCTCCCTCCGCCTGTCTGCGCCGTGGCAGCTGCTTCCAATGCAGCGAGATGCACCAATTCATTCAGGCTCGCAGACTCTTTAAGGTCGTTACTAAATATATCAAGCAGAAGAAAAGGGTCTTTTTTTCCCTCTCTCTGAGCAGAGAGCTCAAATGCCGGCCTCAGGATCCGAAAGTGGGAGGGTGTCCAGAGCCAGCGGGGCCCAGGCCTCCCTCCCCAGAGCCGCCCGCCCTCAGGTTTGGCAGGGGGAGGCTGAGACCCCCTCTCCCTCTGCTAACGAGTTAAACAATCCCAGCAAAGCGATTTATCCCCCTTTAGATTAATTATCTTTATTTATTTGTTTGTTTGTTTAAAGGGAAATTGGGAAGAGTTGGAAGGAGCTGCATTGACAGCCCCAGAGATGGCATTCTATTCAAACGCTCCAAGCGCTGTTGCTTCCGATTTGTTTCCTAAATTGTAAGCAGATTGGCCTTGCTGTTTGAGCTGTAGTGGGTGGTGCCCGAGCTCACGGGGAAGCCAGTCTCTGGTGCTGTGATAAAGCGAAATACACGACCAAGTTAGGCTGTGAGTGACACAGCCCTCTAGGGGTCATGGCCACGGCCTCCTTCTTGCTCCATGCAGCCCAGCCCCCTGCTGCGCCCCCACACCCCGCTCCATGAGCCTCCGGACTTCTGCCCTCCCCCTTAGGCGTGTAGGCAGAGCGGCTGAGTTGTGATTTAAAAGAAACTCCGCCTACCCAAGCAGGAGTCTCTCCCACACACACAGCTACACTGCCCATCTTTCTCAAAGTTGCCTGGTGGAGATAAAAACATGAGTAGTATTTGATCTCAAAATCAGAAGTAGGTGAGAGAATAACGAGGGCTGTCATTGTTGACCTTTTCTTTTGACCATGGGCTTTCAGGAGGCAAGGACTGCAATGTCCCCACAGGCTCAAAGGAAATCTCCTTATGGCCTGGGGGGGGGGGGAGAGGGGGAGGCAGGGGGTTCAACCCTATGGGCACATTGTCTGAGTCTCCAGTAAAACCAGGGGGCTGAAGGAGGACCAAGAACTGGCCTTTCAGAGACACAGCTACAAAGACCATCCCCAAGTGGGACTGGAAGAAGTAGTGAGGTAAAGGAAAATGCCCTAGGAAAGGGACAGTCACTGCATCCATGGACCAAGAAGGACTCAAGGTGGAGGACATGGTCCCAACCAGACAGGTCTGAGAGTTGAGAAGACTTAAGGACTGAGAAATGTTCATTAGAAAGAAAATCTGGAAAGATGCTAATGGTGATCTTGGTTCTAACTCTTAATGGGGAACAGGGACCAATTGCTGGCCAGTCAATTCCAATCATGGCAACCTCATGATGAGCGTGTGTCAGGGTGGAACTGTCCTTTGAAGAGTTTTCAGTGACTGTTTCTTCAGAAATGGGTTGCCAGGCCTTTCTTCCATACTACCTATGACCAGGCTCAAACCTCCAACTTTTTGTATGCAGCTGAGCATGTTGACCATTGATTTCCAGGGACACCGAGAATGGAGAGAAAGTTGCACATTGTCAAGGTGTGGCGCGGTGGCCAGAGGGTGAGGAATACAAGAGTAGACCTATTATTCAAATGGCTTGGGCCAGAAAGGGAAGAAATGACATCAAACGGGTTGGGCCAGAAGAAAAAGAGTCATCAAATGCTTTGGAAACACAGATGACCAAGCTTATCCTTTCAGAGTGAGGAGTTAACTGGAACATCTTCACAGAGCAGTTGATTTTTAAGATGGATCATTGGATACTAAGTAGAAACTGGCTAGACAGAAAAGGAAAGGGGCCAGGGAAGGGGAAGACCTTTCAGACAGAAGAGCATTTTCCCGGAAATAGAGACATGAATTATGCGTACACCAGATTAGGAGAATCAGGAATGTTATTCATGTGTGGAGTTATTGATGTGTGGAGTAAGCCCTGAAGGCACAGCAGTTCAGGTTCTCCTGCTAATTAAAAGGCTGGAGGTTCAAATCCCAGTGACAACGTGGGAATAAAGATCAGAACAAAACCTAATGCTATTGTCATTGAGTCCATTTTGATCCATAGTGACCCCATAGGATGGAGGAGAGCTGCCCTGCAGAGTCTCGCAGGCAGTGATCTTTAGCCTAGAGCACTTTCTGGGGACAGTTCTACTCTGTCACATGGGCTACCTGGGAGTTGAAACTGACAACGTAACAGAGTGAGGGGCCCAATGGGAGAGAAGAGATATCACTGAACATGAGACAGGCTCAGAGGGTACAAGGGCCGAGGGTTTGTGCTCATCCTGTTGGGGAAAGGAGCAGCCATTGAAGAGATATTTTTATGACATACTTTTTTTAAAATTTTCTGATACGGAAAGTAATACAAGCTGATAACAGAAAAATACTGTACTTTTAATATAGAAAAATATAAATAAAAGTATAGACATAATTATTGTTAACATTTGACATATCACTTTGTCTTGCTATACACTAGGCTTCATTAGATCTAAGGTCCCATTATTCAGGAGCACACCTCCAGTTTATGTACCACTAAGAATAGGAGATTTACACTTGACAAGCTTCTTATAAGAGGGAGTGAGGCATATCCCATTTCAAAGAGGTGAAAGTGTAAAGAGGATCTGTGTCTGGGAAACAATGAAATACAGCTATACTGCTTTTTAAAAAAAACACAAACTTGAGTTTTCATCCTGTTTCCAGTTTTCTATCTTTATGCAAAATTGTACAAAGAATTTTCCACTATAGAAATGTTTTCTAAAGAGTCCTTTTAATGGCTGCATAATATTCCATTTCATGGATATTTCGCCATTCACACAACCTTCACCTGGGGTCCCTGAGCAGGGCAAATAATTAATGTGCTGATGGATCCCAAAAAGCAGCCCCTGAAAACCTTACGGAGCACATTGTTCTCTGACACACATGGCTTCACTAGTAGTCAGTGAAGTCAGTAGTCAATTTGCTTGGAACTGGTTACAAGTTCATTATCCAGACAGTAAAATATACAAAAGCCAGAATCTGTATAATAGCTTGTGTGACCTGTTCAAGAAGGAGAAGTCACGTATTTTCCATAAAAGGAGACTTAAGGAGCTGATGGCACAATGGTTAGGCACTTAGCAGCTAATCATTAGAGGGAGTCATGCGCATGGGAGAAAAATGTGTCAGTCTGCTCCTGTAAGATTGTTGTTGTTGGTGTTGTTGTTAAGTGCCTGGAGTCAGGTTGACCCAATGAACAAAAGTCCTGAATATGCATAAGTTTCATGGTTTCTCTAAATTCATAGGGTTTCCAGAGGCAAGCTATTTCGGAAGTGGATGCCACTCTTTCTTCCAAGCTCATTTTAATTGGGGAGCGCCACCAAACACTGTCCACTATGGGCAACCATTATCGCATTTTGACACATCAGTGTTACAGTGTTTACCATCACAGCAAGCACTAGTTACCTTTGTACAGTGAATTGGCAGACCAGTGCTATACTACTTAGAAGAATGTTTGACTGAAAACAATTCCCAAACGCCTTTTTAAAATAGGAGGCCAGATCCAATCAGCTCACACCCAATTGTGAGCAACAGACCACAACCAATCCTCAACCAACCTCAGAGGCAGTTCAACCAAGTCCTGTAGGGTCTCTGTGAGTTTGAATCAACTCAGCAACAATAGGCTTATAGTATTTCTGTGAAATGTTGTATGCAAAAGCTTTTGTTTTCTTTCTCAAGGATAGATTCCTGATCAAAAGTATGGGGAAATGTTAGGCCTTTTATATATATTACCAAAGTATTTCCCTAAAACTGTCCAGATTTACCCCTCCCACTGTAACTAATGCTTAACTCCACAATAAGGGATTTATCTTTCACTGCTTCACAAATTGCTGTCTGTCAGATACTCCTCTAAATCTGAACATTCAGA
>NW_006399756.1:33300269-33360640 GCF_000299155.1 Elephantulus edwardii
CGGTTGGCACAGGATAGAGCAGGGTTTAGGGCTGTTGTGCATAGGGTCGCTATGAGTCGGAAACGACTCGACGGCACATAACAACAACCATCAATGTATAAGGAACCCCAGTAACATAATGTATTATGTGTTATCTAACTGAGAGGTGGTCAGTTCAAATCCACCAGCTGCTCTATAGAAGAATGTTGAGAAGTATCCTCCCATAAAGATTTGTAGTCTCAGAAGTCCAATGGCAGGCTGCTGTGCGTTGAAATTGTTTGACAGCAGTAGTTTATCATTATCAGCACATAAGTGTATTTTTTAGCATTGGTTATTATTTTTGTTACTTGGATAATAGAAAAAGAACATATTGTTGTTTTAATTTGCATGTCTTTGAGCATTCCTAATGAAGGGGTGTGTTCTCTTCTGTGAATTGTCTTTTTTGTGTCCTCTAATCCTGTTTCTGTTAAAGATGTAGTGTTTTACCTAGCACTGTATGTGTGCGCCTTTATTTAATGATTCATTCACATAATCACAGATATCCTTGGAAAGCTTAGGACACTCTCTGGATATTGGAGAAACTGATGTGAACCATCAGGCAAAACTCTCTGCCCTCTGTCTATCCTAATGAGGGAAATAGATATTACCAAGTTGTTGTTAGGTGCATTCAAGTCACCCATGACTCACAGTGACCCTGCGAATGACAGATCTGAACCCTGCCCAATGCTATGCCATCCTCATCACCTCTGCCACACTTGAGCCCATTGTTACAGTCACCGTGTCCGTTCATCTTAGTAAGGGTCTTCCCCTCCTGTGCTGACCTTCCACTTTTCTGAATAGGATTCCTTTTCCAAGAACTGGCCCCTGATAACAACAGGCCCTAAGTCTGTGAGGTGAAGTTTCATCATCCTTCTCTCCAAGGATCACCCTGGCTGCACCCTCTCCAATATATATTTGTGTGTTTTCTTGGGAACCTGTGGGATAGTTCATGCTCTTCTCCAGCACCACAGCTCAAAGGCATCAGGTTTTTTTCTGTCATCTTTATTCATTATCCAACTTTGAGATGCAAAGCAAATAATTGAAAGGACCATGGCTTGGATACAGTGCACCTTAGTCTTTAAACTGACATCCTTGCTCATCAGCACTTTGAAAAGATTCCTGACTGCAGATTTCTCAATGCAATATGTCTTTTGATTTCCTGACTACTGGTACCAAGGTTATTGTGAATCCAAGTAAGAAAAGAATGGTTGACAACTTCATTCTTTTCGCCGTTTCTCACGATGTTGCCTATTGGCTCAATGGTGAGAATTTTTGTCTTCTTGGTGTGGCCATGTAATCCATACTGAAGGCCATAGTATTTGATCTTTACAGCAAGTGTTTCAAATCCTCCTGACTTTCAGCAACCAAGGTTGTGTCATCAGTATAATGCAGGGTGTTGATGAGTCTTCCTCTGATCCTGATGCCACATTCTTGTCATAAAGTTTAATTTCTACAATTATCTACTAAGCATAGAGATTGAGTAGGTATGGAGAAAGGATACAGCCGTGACACACACCTTTCTTGATTTTAAAACATGCAGTGTTCTATTTGGACAACAGCTTGTTGGTCTACGTGTAGGTTTTGCATGAGCAGAACTAAGTGTTCTGAGATTCCCATTCTTCTCAGTGTTAGCCACATGGTCAAATGCCTTTGAACAGTCTATATACAAGTAGATATCCTTCTGGCACTCTGCTTTCAGTTACGATCCAGCTGACATCAGTAATGATATCTCTTGGGCCATGGCCTCTTCTAAATCTATCCTGAATCTCTAGCAGCTCTCTGTCTATGTACTCTTGCAGCCATTTCTAAATAATATTCAGTAGGATTTTACTTGCATGTGATAGTATTTCTATTGTTCAATAATTTCCACATTCTGTTGGATCACCTTTTTAGGAAATGGGAATAAATATGGATCTCCTCCAGTCTGTAGGCCAAATTTCTTGGCACAGCCTGGTGAATACATCTGGACCTGCATCTGTTTGTTGAAACAGTTTGGTATCCCATTAATTCCAGGGGCCTTATTTTTTTGCCAAATCCTTCAGTGCAGCTTGAATGTCTTCCTTTGTCACCACTGGTTCCTGATAAAAATCTGCTTCCTAAAATGGTTTCGTGTCAGCCAGTACTTTTTGGTACAGTGACTCAGTGTATTCCTTACATCTTCTTTTGATACTTCTTGGATTGTTTAGGATTATGCCTGTGGCATCCTTCAGTATTGCAGTGTGAGGCTTGAATTTGTTTTTCAGTTCTTTCAGTTTGAGGAATGCTGAGTGAGTTCTATTTTTTTGTTTTCTATCTCAAACTCTTTGCACAAAATCCTTATAATACTTTCCTTTGTCTTCTCAAGCTGCGCTTTGAAGTCTACTGTTCATCACCCTCACTTCAACAAGGCAAAGCAAAATATGTTAAACAAACCAGCCAGTTGCTGTCAGGTCACTTTCAACTCAGCAAAGACCCCACGTATGCCAGAACTGCTCTCTATCAGATTGTCAGTGACTAATTTTTTCTGAAGTATTTCTCTTGGTAGACTCAAACCTCCAGCCTTTCCAGTTAGTAGCCAAGTGCATTAAGCATTTACATCACCCAGGAACTCTAAAGGTCACTCCAATCAAGTTGATTTTGACTCATGGCAAGGCAACCCTCCATCAGGTTACTGAGACTGTAAATCTTTATGGGAGAAGACTGTCTTTCTTCCCTGACACGCCTGGTGAATTTGAGCCACTGACATTTGGGTTAGCAGCACAGCGTGTAATGAACTACTCCACCAGGTATGATGTGGTGAAGTTGATGTAGGACAAGGGCCACATGAGAAGCCAAGCCAAACCCAACATGAGGAGGTGAGCCTGTGAAGTCATAGCATGTGCAAGGGCCCCAAGGTGGGTACTGCAGAGGGAGCTATTGCTTGAGTAGAGACGGAGGGTTGTGGTCATTTTTATGGGCCCTCAATTTGCCTGTGACTCATAGCGACCATCTGTACAACAGCCTGTCCTGAGCCAGTCTCACTGACTTTGACACACCTATCCTCATTGCCCCAGTTACTGTATTGATCCATCTCATCCGGGGTCTTCCTCTCCTGTGCTGTCCCTCCACCCTTCCAAGCATGATGTCCTTCTCTGAGGATCAGTCCCTCCTGACCATGTGCTCAAAGTATGTGAGAAGGAGCCTCAAAATCCTAGCCTCCCAGGAGAAACTTGGTTTCACACTTTCCAGGACAGAACTGTTTGTTTTCTTGGCAGTCCATGGTATGTTCAAGACTCTTCTCCAGCACCACAACTTGAAGGCTTTGATTCTTCTTCTGTCATCCTTAGTCACTGTCCAGTAGCAAGATAGAGAGTAAGGTTCCAAGGTGGCCAAGCGGCAGACCATGCCAGGCTGGAGGGTTAGTTGCTCACACTTTGCCTTTTTTTTCCTCTGAGAGGAATGCCAGTACTAGGATGATTTTGAGCGGAGGGGTGACGTGATCTGTCTCACAAGTTAGCAAGATCACTCTGATTTTTATGTTGAGAATAGACGGAAGGAGAGGAGGAAAGCTGAGAGAACTGCTAGGGAGCTCTTACAGTAATCCAGATGAAAGATGATGGGGTTAGCTGGAGAAGTGTGAGACAACCAAATTCTGTATGTATTTTAAGGCAGACTTGATAGACGCTGCTAATGAATTGGATATGGGTTTGAGAAGAGTCAAGCAAGACTTCAAGGCTTTGGCCCGAATACCTTGGAAGCCTGGAGTGGAGGAAGGAAAGACAGCAGGAGTAAAAGTAGACAGGAGACCGGGAGTGCCGTTTTTGACAAGTTAAGTTTGAAATGTCTATTAAACATTCAAGAGCAGTGTCAAGTAGGCAGTTGGATATACGAGTGTGGAGTTCAGCGAAGAGGTCCTGAGTGGAGATATAAATTTAGGACTTGTCAGCGCCGAGATGGTATTTAAAGCCCTGGGACTGTATGCGATCACCAAGGGAGTGAGGATGGATTGAAGGCGGAGGAGAGTCCCAAGGACTGTGCCTGGGGCCTCCAGTGTCAGGAGAGATTTTGACCTTTTCGGCTTGGTTTTGGCACCGTGCTGGGTGCAGACAGCGATGGGCCACATAGGCATGATCAGATCTGTGCTGCAGATCGATGGCTCTGTGGGGTGGCCTGTGGTTTATTCCATCCATCTTGAACGTGGAGCGAATCTGAGAGCTTCTCGTCAGAGGTCCCCAGCAGGCAATGGCTAATGTCTCAGATTTCCATGGTTACTTTTGACCAAAGATCAGCAAACTCTTTAATCTCCAGAGTCATCATCAATGGGGGGAAGCACATTGACATCCCTTTGATATTGACAGGGGGAAATGCAGACTTGGGAGAAAGAGAAAGAAGGGCCTTCCCAAAAGGAGGCCAGGGCTCTGTCCATTCCGCCAGCTTCTTCTGTAAGGTGATGATTCTTTTTTTTTCTTCTATTTTTTAAAAATTTATTATTAATTTCAATGAAAATTTACAGAGACGTTGAATTTCCATTCATTCATAGTTACACTTTTCTCTCCTCCCAACCCTCCCCCCTAGTATACTACCCTCTTGGAAAAGTAAAAGAAAAGATTCTTTCATTATTTTACAGACCCTCCCCCAGGTCCACTCCACTATGCAGCCTTCGCTCTGGACTCCTGTCATGACAAAAATACCTAATCACATATCCCTTTTAAACAGTTTTCTCCCTTATCTGTTTCAATGCAGTATACATTATTGAACCCATCTTTCTAAGTCTCCTCCCAACCCCAATGTCAGTCCTGTTTTACAACAGTGGCACCATGCAGTATTTGTCCTTTTGTAATTGAGACTTAGCATAATGTCCTCCAGGGTCACCCATTTTGAATAATTTGCATGAGTTCCTTGTTTTTTAATGCAGCATTGTATTCCATTGTGTGAATATACCACAGCTTCTCTATCCATTTGTTTGTTGATGGGTACTTAGGTTGTTTCCAGCTCCTTGCTATTGTGAACAAAGCCGCCATAAACATGGGTGTGCATATATCTGCCTGGGTGGGTTATGGTCTCTTTGGGGTATATTCCCAGTAGTGGGATTGCTGGGTCAAATGGTATCTCTTAAGGTGATGATTCTTAAGAGACCAGGAGAGCAGGAGCATGGAAAAGACCTGGAATATTGTTCTTTGGTCTAAAACACTCTGACTCTGTGAGATGCCAGAATGTTCTTTTGTCCCAACATGAACCTCTCTCCTTCCCCAATTAAAAGCTATCATTTTTTACACTGAATACACCACCAGGGGAGCCGACTAAAGTGGTAATATTGGCCTTAAAAATTCTGCAGAGAAGTGGTTCTTTCCCTGCGGTTCAGGAAGGTGTCCGTGTTAAAGTGTTAAGTGGTTGTTGTTAGGGACCATTGTGTTGACTTCAATGAATAGTGACCCTGTGAACAATAGCTGAAACCTTGCCTTATCCTGTCCCAGCCTCAGGACCTCCACCACACTCAAGCCCATTCAAGCTGCAGTCACTGTGTTAATCTATTTTAGTGAGTGTCTTCCTTTCCCCCCCTCTCCTCTGACCTTCTACTTTTTCCAGCGTGATGTTCTTTTCCAAGAACAGGCACCTCCTGACAATATGCCCAAAATATCTGAGACAAAATCTCACTCTCCTCGCCTCTAAGGAGCACCCTACTTCCTCCCTTACAGATTTCACTATTGTTTTGTCGGTATACAGAGTATGCGATACACCACACCAACACCACAGTGCAAAGGCATCAGAGACTAAGGTGCGCCTGATCCAGGCCATGGTCTTTGCAAATACTCTTGCTATGCATCAGAGAGCTGGACCTCTGGGATGAAAGAAGGAGAGTTGATGCCTTTGAATTGTGATACTGGAGAGGAGTATTGAATATCCCATAGACTGCTAGGAGAACAAACAAGTTCTTCCTGGAGAGGGTAAAGCCAGGCTGCTCCTTGGAGTCTAAGATTCTGAAGCTTTGTCTAACATACTTTGGACATGTTGCAAGGCAGGATCAGTCCTTGGAGAGGGACGTCATGCTTGGGAGTGTGGAGAGACAGCACAGGAGAGGAAGACCCTCGATGAGATGGATTGATTCTGTCACTGGGGTAATGGGGTTAGGCATGTCAGAGACAATAAGATTGGCTCAGGATAGAACAGGGTTTAGGTTTAGGGCTTTTGGACATAGGGTCACTATGAGTTTCAGGCAACTCGACGGCACAAAACAACAACAGCTTCCTTATGTATGTGTTAAGTGAAGTGACCATATAATTTCTTGCCTAAACCAGAGGACTTTGACATAGATGGGGGTCAGAGCAGACCTACCAGTAATTATCAGGAAAGGATGCCCCGGGTCCCTGTAAAGTAGGAGCCCTACAGTGTGGGGGTCAGATAGGGTACAATTTCTTCCCTTGGTTTAGCCAAAATATCTGATGCTAGAACATTATAGAAGATACAAGCTCCACAAACATAAGTCTATTTGGGGGGGGGGGCACTAAAAAAACAATCACCAGGCTAAGAAGTGTAAACTGGGACTGTCCTTGACAAACTGTGGCTTAAGACCATTAGCATAAGTCCAAATGTGTGGAAAGACAGCAGTAGCAGCATCATTGAGTGGGAGATTGTTTTGAAAACATATCCCTAAACCCATCTCCAGATGTACTCGATCAAAAATCTCTGGGGATGCAGTTCAGAGTCTGCAGTTTTTAGTGAGTGCTCCTGGGAAGGGAAATCTCTTTTACCTCTTCCTCCCACACCTTTACCCCCACCCCTTTGAGATGTCTGGATTCATGGTCTTGTTGGACCAGATTTCAGCAGGAAGCAAGAACAGCAAGTTGGCAAAGGACTTCTCTTTCCTGTTAAAACTGAGGGTGACTGTGTTAAAACTGGGGCAACGCTGTCTTCCAGACAGACTCAACCCTCTCCACAGGTACAGATTAATCAATTCCTGGACTCCTCCTCTTGAACTCTGGCTGCTGCATTTCCCTCAACTAGACATTGGGATGAGGTGGTTGTTGTGGTTGTTGTTCTTAGGTGCTGTCAAGTTACGTACAACTCATAAGGACCGTGTGAACAACACATCTGAACACTGTCCTACCCAGTGCCATCCTCACAGCTTCTGACACACTTGAGCCCATTGCTGCGGTGGCCGTGGTGGTAAAACATAAATATGGTGCAGACCCATGTCTCTGAGAAGGGATAGCAGGATTAAATTCTTAAATGTCAACCCCTTGGAAGAGTCCTTCTCACTAGCCAGCCGCATTTCTCTTTTATAATCCATTCTGACTCTGTCATCTGTGAATTTAAAACTTTTTTGAGTCTCATTTATATTTAAGCTTGTTTTTCCTTCTTTGAGTTGCAAATGCCATAAATTTCCTACCTGTTAAGTCCCACTTCCTTTATTTGTCCTAAATGCAAGGTTAAAACACTAGCTCTTCCTCCTTGCCCACATCTTAGACTTTTGGAAGCTAGGCAACAATAAATCCTCCTGGGACATCATATATACCCTTTTCTCAAGTGGCATGTCTTGAAAGGACCTTGGACATAGTCATTTTGAACTTCCCAATTCCGTGCACCAAATCACCTCTTACTTTGTATCTGCTCTATTAACTTGAGTAAACTCAGTGATTCACATTCACAACCTCAAGAGGCAGCCAGCTTAAAGCTTGCAGAATATTTTTTTAGGTTTTTTTAAAATGTAGTCTTACCTAGGATAGAATGATTCATAGGGTAATGGATTAGAATTGGAGATATCAGTATGAATTCATCTTTAGCTTAAAAGAAACCCAAACAACCAGAACAAACCACTGCTGTCAAGTTCATTACCCCTCATAGTGACTCTCTTGGGTTTCTGAGGCTGTGGATCATAATGGGAGGAGCCTGCCCATAGTGCAAGGAGCGGTTGGTAGATTTGAACCACTGACCTCTTAGTTACCATGCCAGTACTTAACCTACTAAGTCACGAAGGTTCCATGCATGTACCATATATAAAGCTAAAAGCTTTATATAAATAGTTATAGCTAAGATCAATTGTAGATATGTGTCTCAACATGTCGTTGTTGTTGTTAAGTGCCATCGAGTCGTAGGTAACTCATAGCGACCCTATGAATGAAAGTCCTCGACACCTGCATGACTTTCATCCTTTCTCCAGGTTCATAGGGTTTCTGGAGGCAAGCTATTTACAGAAGTGGATGCCACTCTGGCTTCCAAGCTTGTTTTAATTGGGGAGCTCCACCAAACACTGTCCACCATGGGTAACCATTATCACATTTAACACATCAGTGTCACAGTGTCATCGGGGACTCAACATAGATTGTATAATCACAAAATGCCAAACCCATTGTCATCAAGTCAATTCCATTTCGTAGAGACCCTATACCAAATCAGACCCACTGCCACGGAGTCCATTCCAATTCATAATGATGCTTTAGAGCAAAGTATAACAACTCCATTAAGTTGCCAAAGCTGTAGAGCTCCACAGAAGCAGACTACTTCACCTTTCTCCTATTAAGTTTAAACCACTAACCTTTTGGTTGACAGCTAAGTAACTAAGGTGACTAAATATGCTAGTACCTAAGAACATCTGTAGCCACTCTGACAGAATTAAACTGCTCCTAGGATTTCAAAGGCTATCATTTTTCTAGGGACATCTGGTGGCCTAGTGGGTAAGGAGTTACACTGACAACCCAAGGGCAGGCACTTTGAATCTACCAGTTGCTCCTCAGGAGAAAGAAAAGTGGGCAATCTCCTCCCGTGTGATTTACAACCTCTGAAAACCCACGTGTCAGTTCCAATTCGATGGCACTCAATGATAGCAACATCATCTTTATGGACTCAGGCTGTTACTTTCTTTTACAGAGTGGCTGATGGGTTCAAATGGTTGTACAGCCAGGGCTTCTTTGGGTGGGTAAGCACATGCATGTGTACACACATCCTCGCTCTGTCAGTTGGGAGAGCCTAGCAGCAACTGACATCCAACATCTTGGCCTAGATCTTGGTTTTTAATACCATTCTCCATTAAAGGAAGCCTAGGCTTCTTAGAGAAGTGGTTGATACTGACACTATAGCAGGAAATACAGAAGATAAGCCTGGAGCACCTTGTTGTTACTGTTATGTGACATAGAGTCAACTACAACTCATAGCAACTCTGAACAATAGTTCTTAACCTGACCTATCCTGGGCCAATCTCACTGTCTCCAATACACTTGACCCCAGTAGCAGTCACTGTGTTAATCCGTCTCATCCATCTCTTCCTCTCTTGTGCTGACCCTTCACCTTTCCAAGCATGATGTCTTTCTCCAAGGTCTGGTCCCTCTTAGCAACAGCCCCAGAATACGTGAGATGGAGTTTTGAAATTCTTGATTCCAAGGAGCACCCTGGGTCACTCTCTCCAGAATCAACATGTTTTTCCTCTTGGTGGTCCATGGTATGTTCAGTCCTCTTCTCCAACACCACAATTCAAAGGCATTGATTCTTTTTCTGTCATCCTTAGTCATTGCCCAGCTCTCTGATGCATAGCAAGTAATTGTAGAAACCATGGCCTGGATTAGACGCACCTTAGTTTCCAGACTGACATTGTTGCTTTATAGCACTGTGGAGTGATCTCTGACAGCAGACTTTCCCAGGGCAACTCGTCTTTTGATTTCCTGACTGCTGGTGCCAAGAGTATTGATTGTGGATCCGAGCAAGATGAAATTGTTAACACATGATAGGGTATGTCAACAGGACACAGGAGATGGGGGGCAGAGAAAAGAGATCCCCATGGTTATAACTGAAAGAAGATTTAGTAACAAGAATGGAAGTGTTAGTGGATTATAACCCAGAGTATGAAATTAATACTGGTGAGTCCAAATTGATATAATTATATACTTGAATAAGTTAATGAAGGAGAATAAACAAAACTCCCATATAGAAGAATTCCATCCAAAGTCTAAAAATATGTTATACTTGAGGAAGGGAAGCCTGACTCCCTGCTCTTTAAGTTTGGGCTATGCATGGTGTGTTTCTTCTAGAGAGTTCGGAAGGGAAAGAGAAAAGAGTAACTTGTAGAAAAGGAACTTAACAAGTACTTCCTGCCTCAGATGACCAAGATTAACATCAATAGTGATACTGTTGATAGTATGTTGTTGTTGTGTTGTTGTTATTATGAGCTGTCATGAGCTGTCAAGTTGTCATGAGCTGTCAAGTTGTCTGCAATTCATAGCGAGCCTGTGTACAACAGCGTCCCTACCAGTTAGTTCAAATCCGCCAGTGGCTCTGCAGGACAAAGGTGGGCAGCCTTCTCCTGCGGCCTCAGAAACCAGATGGAGGGTTGCTATGAGTTGGAATCAACCCAATAACATTGAGTTTAGTTTTGGTTTAGAACATTGACTAATAAATGAGTTAATATGTATAAAGGTATTTAGACCATTTCTGGCTGTTATGTGCTGTCTATTTAGAACCAACTCACAACTGACCCTCCAGCAGGTTCTGAGAACCTGTAAATCTCATGGGAGGAGATAGCCCATCTTTCTCCTGGGACCAGATGGTGGATTTGAATCTCTTGCCTTTGGGTTGACAGCATAACTCCTTACCCACTAGGCCACCAGTTTTCAGAACATACACTAAATAGCAGACCTGTTTTAGCAGTCGATTTTAACTTGTGACCTCATGTATTTCAGGGTGAAACCAAGCTCCATAGAATTTGCTTGACTGTAATATATTTTTAAAAATAAAATTTTGTGTTTTAATTATGATTATAACATAAGTTTACAGAAAAGTTAGATTTTTATTCATTCATTGTTGCACATTTCATTGGCTATAGTATTTACAGAAGCAGATAACCTAATTTTTTTTCCAATGGTGTAGCTGAGGAGATTTGAACTACTAACCTTTCTGTTAGTGGTTGAGTGCAAATTGTTTGCATCCCCCGTGGAGTCTTCCTGGCACACAGTGACTGCTATAGAAGTGTTTACTATCATTTTAAATGTTTCATATTCAGTTTGAGGATTTTGGTTGTATGCTGAGTCGGAACCGACTCATAGCTGACCTTCCAGTGGGTTTCCAGAGGCAGTAAAGTGCGTGAGAGGAGACTGCCTGTCCTGCCCCCATGGAGCAACGGGTGGACTCGAACCACGTGCCTTTGGGATTGCCGCGCAGTTTCCTACCACTAGGTCAGTCAGTAAAGCTAATGTCAGACTTTACAACAACAGCAACAAAATCAAACCACAGCTGTCAAGTTGATTCTAACTCTTAGTGACCCTGTAAAGCACTCTAGAACTACCTTGTACAGTTTCTAAGATTGTAAAAAAATAAATGGAAACAGACTGGCTCATATTTCTCCATTGGAGTAGCTGGTGGGGTTGAACCAGTGACCTTTGGGTTAGCAGCTCAATGTGTAATCTACTGCAATCCCTAGTAAATCACTCCTGAATCACAGGTCCCTTCTGGATCCTGCCTCAGACACCCTGGCTTGCTCTCCACGCTGTACGTCATCTGCCCATTCGATCAGCAGGCCTGTGAATGTCCCCTCCCAGTTAATCTGTGTGAATGTTGAATGGAGGGCTGAGCCCAGTAGTGAGTGTGATGGCCTGATAAAGCCAGGTCCCCCACCAGCCGGGCTCAGAGAGATGCCAAGTGGAATGAAATACCTTCCATCTCTGGGCACCAGATTGGCTTTACCACAAATCAGGACAAGCTCCTTACACATGCTAATGACCAACTTCCTTTGGTTTTAAAGACCAATCATTTCAGGAACATCAGGGTAAATGATGGGCTCGGTAGCTATCGAAAAAGAAGTTAGAGGTGCTGGCATCTGAACTTAATTAGACTGCTGTGCTCTTTAGACATCCTGATAAGGTCAGGCAAATACATTCAGCCTTAATAACATTATCAGCTCTGTCTGGTCGGCGAGCCTTGCCAAAGTCGATACGTCAAGTTTTTGTGGCTGCAACCATGTGTCTTCACGCTGAAGCTTGTTTCCTGTGTGCCAACAGCTGGCACCACATCTGGAAAGCCTGCTTCTGCCGTGGCTTCTTTCTCCTATGAGTGTTTTATGACATACCCCACCCCACCTCAATCTTTCTTCAGGGGAAAGGGTTTACACGTTCATTTTCTGATCATCTGTCAAGTGGCAGTGCCTGTGACTTTGCTGGGGGTGGGGTGGGGGCAGCCTGTGAATAAGAGGAGTCTAGAATCCAGGGCGGTGGTCCTGAAACTTCAGAATACAGAGTAAGCGTGGTTGAGGTGGGGGGCTTATGAGAGTCGTTTCCACACACACTCCCAAGTCCACTCTATTAGAATTAGACAAGAGACGCGTGGCCCGGGTATCTGTATTTCCCACACATTCCTGTTGATGATGATATAGGCGATCTGAAGACTACACATTAAGAAATACTGATCTAGGGCTGGTGGCACGGTGGTTAAGAGCTTGGTTGTTGGAGGTCTGCGTCCATGAAGAACACAGTCTGGGAACCCCTATGAGTCAGGTGTGCTTGGTCCTGTAGAAGAACTATGAATTGGAATCCACGTGATGACAATGGGTTTGCTTTATAAGGTACCCACTGTGATGCCCTGGGTCATTGATATGATAGGTATATGTTTCATCCTGCCTTACATGCGGACCAGTGAGACTGAAAGCCATGGTGTTCCAGCTTCTCATTAGATTACTGAGTTCTCTGGGCAGCAGAAGAGGAAAAGCGTGCCAGAAGGTGGGAGGAGCACACACAGATTAACAGGGGTCTGTGGACATGAGGAAGCAGAGAAAGATCACCCAGGTTCCGTTTTAGAAGAAATGCTACGTATTTGGAAGGCCTGGGACTTGCTTCCTGTATGTCCTTGGGCAAATTATGAAATTTCCCTGAGCTGTGAATTCCTCATCTGTAATGGGCAGCTAACTACCTCTGCCTCTCAGGGCTGAGAAGTTAAAAAAAATAAACAAATAAACATCATGATACATTGTGTTTACCAAAGAGCTTGGAACAGTGGTGTTAATGATAGCTATTAATAAAAGCAATACAAACAAGAAATAACAATTAGTAAATACTGGTCTACCTTACAGAGGAGTTGGCATTTCATATCTTATAGACCATCAAAATTTAAAATCAGGAGTATTTGTTTCATCTGTTATGTACTGGCAAGTGAGAACCAACTCATAGGTTTTCAAGAGGCAGTAAATCATGCAGGAGGAGATTACCCATCTTTCTTCCATGGAGCAGTTGGTGGATTCAAACTGCATGCCTTTGGGTTGGAAGTGCAACATCTTACCACTAGGCCACCAGCACTCCCAATATTTCATTTAATCAGTCAGTAGTTATCGTGCACCTCCTATATGCTAGGTTATGCCAGGCACTGGTGCTGCTTAGATTTATGCTTTAGAAGTCTGACAAGAGTGGCAGGATGGGAAATGGAATGGGAAGCAGGAGTACAAATTAATGGTTCTTAGATTTCAAAGTCAGCGAGAATCTTCTGGAGGTTGTTAAAACACAGATCACTGGGTCCGAGCCTCAGTTTCTCATTCAGTAAGTGCAGGGCAAGGCCAGATAAATTGGTGGTTTTAACAAGTTCAGGTGAGGCTGTTGCTGGTGGTGGGGGACGCACCATGGTTTGAGAGCCCCTTGATCAGGCAAAAGGAAAGAGCAGAAAGAAGACATAGCTATGGATGGTGGGTGACGTCCTACTAGCACAGTGGTTAAGTGCTCAGCTGCCAAATGAAGGGCTAGCAGTTCACATGCACCAGCCACTTGGGGTGGAAATGATGAGGTCGTCTGCTGCTGCGGAGATTACAGGCTTGGGAACCCGGTGGGGCAAATCCTACTCTGACCCATGTTGTTTATGTTGTTGTTGTTAGGTGCCGTCGAGTTGTAGATGACTCATAGTGACCCTATGAACAAAAGGCCTGAGCACTCTTCATAGAGTTACTGGAGGCAAGCCATTTCAGGATTGGATGCCACTCCTGTTTGAATCGGAGACCCACCAAACACTATCCACCATGCATAACCATTATCACATCTGGCACATCAGTGCCACAGTGTTTAGCATCACAACTTACCTCTGTACAGCAACACACAGATCAGTGCTATACCACCTAGAAGGGTGTTTGACAAAAACCACTTTGAACCAGGCCTGAGGGCCACAGATTAAAATCACCCACCTTGGGCTTGGTAGCATAACTTTCTGTCCACGAGGCCAACGTAGCTCTCTCTATATTGTTGTTGTTAGCGTTAGGTGCCGTTGACTCTGATCTATAGGATTGCTATGAGTTGAATCAACTGGAAGGCAGTGGATTGATTGATTTTGGGGGAGCAGTGGGACACTGGTTCTAAGTGGCAATAGTGACAATGAGGGGTCTAGGGATGCTGGATCACCTCTCAGTCTGACCCCAGGAATATTCATCCTCAATTTTCTATGTGCCTTTGGGGTCATGGATCCCCCAGCTTTGAGATTCGAAGAGGAGTGTGCGGCCAGCTTGTGCCTTGGCAACGTTTGGTCCTGCGATCCCAGGTAGTGTTTTCCAGTGTGATCTTTGCTTTTCTCTGTCTGTGTCCAGAGGGAGAAGCTTTTTTGCTTTTCTGTTCCTCCTGGGATGTTGATGCTGCCGAGATGTGCGGGTACCGTTCCGCAAGAGTGCCCGAGGTGTGTATTGAATTCTGGTCCCGGATCATTTAATGCGTGGTGACAGAGGGAGCGGATGTTGTTTGGATTCATGGGGAACTCTCCGCCTTTTCTATTTTCTGTACTGAAAGACCGCAGCGCTTTGCTCGGCAGCCGGCCCTGCACTCTGGCCTGTAAGAACCTGTGGCACCGGGACCCTCTGGTACGTAGCATTGCCAGAGCACCTGGGGAACGCCACGGAAAAAGGAAATGTTTGTGCCAGCCTCCGTTTCATTTAAAGCTTTCCACAATTCCAGTTGTGGCTGAATTAAGCATTGAAACCAACAACAATCAATAGCCTAATAATATTACGTTCTGAAATGTGTTCTTTAATAATGACTGTGACGCTCTAAGCGGATGGGATGGAAATGTGTGTGTGCACTAAACAGTGATCCGCGTTAATTCCTTTACAGCTGCTGGTCTTGAAAAATGGGTCTGGGTGTTTCTTACTGATGCAGGGTGTCCTGTTTTCCGTGGATCAGGAACTTCTCCTAGGTAGCTGGCGGAGGTCCCACTCCTCTTGGTCACGTTCAAGAACACTGCTTCTGAGTCTCTCACCTTCTCTTCCCTCCCCTCTGGATAGAGTGCTGGCTTAGAAACTGGACAGAGAGACCCACCCCAGCCCTTGTGACACGTGGCACAGCTACAGATGGGAAAACGAGAAGCAGAGAAGCAGCAGGCATGGATGTGACACATCCGAGAATAGGGGTTTGCTTGGTTCCTGAGCACAGTAATGTTCCAGGGCTTTTGAAAACCAGTTAAAGACATGGAAACTGTCTTTTGGGATCTTGTGTTCTAAAAAAGACGCCATCTACAAGGGTAGACTTTAAAAAAGACACAGTGCTAAGTACATAAGGAAATTAGCCGGTTACCATTACAATTAGGTACAGGCCTCAGGTAGGTGCTTATCATGGGGAAAGGCATGGGATCAAAACACAGGGGCATTGGAGTGTCTTAAGTGGAGTGAGAAGACTCCTCCTTACCCATCACCTCCGGAAGAAGAGGAAGGACACTGTTGCTTTGGGGCTCAGGTTTATAAGGCCCTGGAGAAGTTAATAGAAGGCATTGGTGGTTCACTGGTAGGAATCTCATGTTCCATGCTGGAGACCCAGTTTCAGTTCCTGTCTGGTTCATTTTATACACAGCCTCCACCTCCCTGTGAGTGGTGGACTGCATGCTGCAATCTGTGATACTGTCTCGGGTTGAATGGTCCTTGTTCTTAGTGGGGCATGGGATGTACTGCCGTTCATTTCATCCCTGTGGGTCCTCTCTGCTTCCCTTCCATGTTATCTGCTCCCTGGGGGACCGGTTGGTTGTATTTGCTGGCAAAGACAGTAATAAGCAGGAAGCTCGCCAGGGGTCAGTGGCTGGTGTTGGCCATGGTCTTGCCCCACTAGGTGGCCACGTGCCAGTCCTCCGTCCATTTTCCTGTCAGATGAAAAAGGACTTGTTTTTGTTCTTCAGATGTGGGGTAGGGGATAGATCAGGGGAACAAGAGAGCACAGCTTTCTTAAAAGAGTGACTAATTTCTAACATTCCCCACTGCTATCTCCATTAACTGTACTGAGATGTCCTTGCAAGAGAAGAAATTGTCTCCTTTCTCTTGCCAACTGGCATGTGATGTGCCTGTCCTCTTCCCCATCTGAGAAGGCACCCAAGGCCCACGACTCCGACTTTAAACTGCAGCCTTCACCCAAGCTGCCCCGCAGCTGAGGGAGCCAGAATTTGATCCTGGATTGACCCTTTTTCTCTGAGAATCTTCTTTCCTGTAGCCCTCACCTTTCTTCTAAGGCTGCAGTTAAAACCCTGGCAGGGGCAGAAGGAAGAGACCCTAGAGGATGGTGAAGGGACAGAGGCAGGAGGGCAAAGATGTAGGGCCAGCTCCAGTCCCCCATCCCCACCCTTTCCCTCTAAATTCAAGCCTACTTCTTCTGATTGTCACGGAAAGTAGTGCCATCATCCCCTCCCTAAAGGTTACAATATGTGTTAACAGATGCCGTTACCACTTCCCCTCACCCATCATCCCTCCCTCCTCGGCAGTGTACCAGTGGCTTCTCACACTACTCCAGCCTCCTGGGTGTGGAGGTTCGTTGCCTGCTGATGTAACAGACATAGACAATTCCAGGCGGTCCCCAATGTGCCAAAAAAGATACGTCCCTTCAAAAGAGGGCGCTCTGGTGACGTGATCCATAGAGAATTTTGCAGCAAACAAAAAGGCTGAGCTTCTCGGGTAATTTGAATCTATCAGTTGCTCCCCAGAAGGAAGAAGAGTAGTCTCCTCTCCTGCAGTTTACAGCCTTGGAGACTCACTGGAGGGTCAGCGGGGGGTCAGAAGCAACTCAGTGGCACTGAGACCTTCAGAAGACAGAGTACTGGGCAACTGCCAGGGAAAAGGCAGGGAGAAAGCTGTGTAAGGATTTTCAGGATCCCACAGGCTGGGTTTGAATTGGGCTCTGTCACTTTCTAGCCGTGCAGCCTCAGGCAAATTGCTTAACCTTGCTGAGCCTTCCTTTGCTCATCAGTCAAATGGGGTAACAACAGCTCCTACCTTATAGAGTTAATGTGAAATTGAGTGAGGTCATTCAGGTGCAGTGCATGTAGTAAGCAGAGAGTGAGCATCGGCTGGCAGTGCTACTGCTGTGATCATGTTTCTGCTGGTGTCATTGTTAAAGATTCTAGGAACAAGATCTCAGTGAAAACATATTACTACCGGAGCCCCTGGGTAGTACAAATAGTTAACACACTCAGCTGCTGACGGCAAGGTTGTAGGTTTGAGTCCACCCAAAGATGCTATGGGGAGGGGGGGAAACCCTGGTGATTTATTTCCCCAAACTCAGTGGAAACCCCATGGAGCTGGCTTCAGCTCTGACACACATAGTCACCATGAGCCAGAAATCAGCCCAGAGTCAACTGGTGGGGGGTTGGCTTTGATCATCATCATTCCTTTCTCCGCCACCCACTCTTGTGCCTCAGTCATTCTGCGAAGTCTACAAGGAGCCAACCATGGCCAGAGGCACCCTTTCTTTGGAACATTGATTCTCCCCAGAGTGGGGCCTCTTCTTTTAAAACCAGTGTCCTGCCTTCGCTCAAGCGCTTTCCAGCTCTGTCTGCCCCTGCTTCTTCCCTCTGACAGCTTTCCTGTTGTCCCAAACACCCCAGTGCCTCCTGGGAGTCCGGCTGAGTCTTTGTTGGTGTTTTGTTCCTTTGGGGAGCCTCTGGTTATGTATTTCTGCGAGAGTTGGAAGAATCGGGCCCAGAGCAGTGTCTTTTCTTTGTTCATTTTGTTTGGATTTTGGTGATGGTAGCTTTCTTTTCTGTGTGAAAGGTTTTGTGCAATTTAACTATTACTGAATATAGCTTTTCTTTTTTAATGACAAGGGCAAAAGCCCATCAAAACAAAATACACAGTAAGCAGTGTGAGTCCTTTTTCAGGAGCACAAATCCCAGCGCTGGATAGTGGTGGGGTGTGAGCGCTGGGTCAAGCCCTGGGGAACCAGACACAGTCACCTTACAACTGTGTCATCTTCCGCCACTCGCTTGACCTCCAAAGCCTCGATTTCTCCACCTGTAAAAAGAGACGATATTTTTATGCACATATGAAGTTCTCAGAACACAGAAGGCAGCCGGTAGATGCTAGACCGTCGTTACCATACATCCTAAAATCCACTCCAAACCCGAGGTTAAAACAGGTGGTTTGGTCTATGAGCAATCTTCAGGTTGCCCACAAGACCATTCTTCAGTGTGTCTTTAAGTCAAATTTGTAGGTAAGTCAAAACAGGTGCATACAGTTCTTATTTTACCACAGTTTTGGGAAAGAAAAGGCTCAGAGCCCTTTCAGTGATTTAAAAGCTGCACGTGCAGCAAGTGAAGGTGGTTGTGATAAAAAAAATTGTTTGCAAATAGGGGTTCTTTCAGGAGCTCTGGTGGCCTAGTGGATAAGAAGTTATGCTGCCAACTCAAAGACAGGCGGTTCAAATCCACCAACTGCTCCCTGGGAGGAAGATAGGCAATCTCCTCCCCTGTGACTTCCAGCCTCTGAACACCCTCTGGAGGGTCAGCCAGGAGTCATTTCCAACTAAACAGCAATGAGCTGAGCTTGAGGAGTTGGTTTAGCCATTTCAGCATGAATTCAAATTTCCGTAACATTAAAGGGCAAATGCAAACTGTCCCTAAGTTAGATATTGGTAACCTAGGGAATTACTGTGAATTGTAGAGGTTGGTCTGAATTAACCTGCTCCTGGAACCATGTGTTTCATTAAGTCTCAAAGCAGATGTGATTGTCGACCCTTCACAGAGGCAGGCGAGGGCTCTGGCAGTGAGTGGAAGCTTCACCTTCCCACCTAGATGGCACCTGCTGGAGGGCTTTACGTGGTCACATGCCCACCGCAAGGTTGTTGGTCCGGCCTGGACACGTAGTCATCACAGTCTCTGCAGAGCCTCCTGTGGAAGGCAATGATCGGTGCCTTGAATTCGTCACCACACATGGATGACGGGCCCTCCCACGTGAGCGAGGAGCACTGATGTTGACCGTCGTGGTCCTGAGTAGCTGGCCATCACAGACCCCAGCTGACGTCATGCCTTTTCTCTAGAAGCTCTCATTCACTCACTCGCTTCTGTTGCATCAGTTCCTACTCAGAGAGACCCTCGGGAGAGTTTCCAAGGCGGTAAAATCGAGGTTATAAATTGCAGTGGGAGGGACTGCCCACCTTTCTCCTGCAGAGCCGCTGGTCGGTTCAGACCCCCAGATGCCCAAAGCCTTTGAGTTAGCACCGCAACTCGCCACCAGATTTTGCCACCAAAGCTTCCAAGTGAGGTAACCAGCCTGACCCAACTATGCTCGATACACACCTCAAGAGGATGATCAGTAAAGAAATTCACAAGCCATCGAAGGTCCCAGTGAAAACAATAGTCGTCCCATATTGGGCACGTTATAAGCAACGTATGTTCATTGATCTTGTTCCTTGCCTTTCAGTCAGCAGCTCACCCTTCAGTATATTTTTAGAGGCTATAAATTGCACAGGAGGAGATTGCTCATCTTTCTCTCTGGAAGCAGCTGGGGGATTCGAACTGCCTGCCTTTGGGTTGGCAGTACAGCTCCTTACTCACTAAGCCTCCCACTATGTTCATGATCTCATATAAATGTAACCCTTGGGTTATTCTCACTGCACATGTACGAAGCATGGTGCTCAGGGAGGTTAGGTAAAGTGTGGAGTGGCGATCTGAATGTTTGTCTGGCTCCAGAGACAAAGCTCCCAGACCTGGGCTTCTGCCCAAACAACGCAAGACAATGGAGGGCAGGGCGTGGTTTTCCAGCCTCATTTGCTCAATGCAATCCTTTGGAACAACAACAGAAACCATATGTCATACCCTAAAACAGATTAGTGTGGAACTATTGTGGTTGAAGGCAGCTAAGGCCAGAGCCCTACTTCTCTCCCCCTGGGGACCCCTGTGGCTCTCCTGGGGGACCATTGGGCTCCATGGAACACGGACTGCAAACCTCTAATGAGACTGAAGAGGCTGTGGGCTTCAGAACTTGTTCCTTTCTTTGTGAATGAGAATGCAAATAGTGGCCTATAGACTTGCTGTGCACATAGAACAAGCACTTCTAAAGCACCTAGTACCCCCCCAAGCTACCATCACTGCCTGCTAATGGACATCTAGAGGAACCCTGATAGCGCTCAGCTTATAAAGCACCTAGTACCCCCCCAAGCTATCATCACTGCATGCTAATGGACATCTAGAGGAACTCAGATAGCGCTCGGCTGTGAACTCTTGGCAGCTTGAGCCCATCTAGGGACTCCATGGGGAAAAGATTTGCAATCTTTATCCATATAGTTCGCAGCCTAGAAAACCCAGTGAGGCAGGTCTCCTCTCTCACATTGGGAAACTGTGAGTAGAAATAAACTTGGTGGCACTTGAGAGCAACACCTTTTATGGGAAAATAGTGTTAATCAGAGAGATGTGTAGTGGATTGGATGGTGTTCCCCCAGAAGTTATGCCCTGTCTTACTCTCCAGACCTATGAATATTATCTTATATGGGGGGGGGCGGGAAAGTCGGTAAAGTAAAATCTTGAGAAGATGTGTTTGTCCTATGGTAAACAGATGGGCCTTAAGTATGATCACTTATATTGTTTTAAAAGGAAGTCCTGGTACATAGGATGTAATGTTTTAGACTGCTCACCCAGGGGTCAGCAGTTTGAATCCACTAGCCTCTCTTAAGAAAGATGGGCAGTTTCCTTCCCTGAAGATTGGAAGCCTCAGAAATATCCTGTGGTGGGTCCCTCTGAATCAGAACTGACTTGATGGCAGTGGGTCAGTCTATCCTTAAAAGACAGAGGTGGAGGAGTTTTGAAAGGAAGCTGTGTAAACACAGAGGCAGAGGTTGAGAAGATGTGGCCATAAGCCAAGGAATGCCTACAGCTGCCAGAAGCTGGAAGATGCAAGGACCAGGTTGCTGCCCCCACCCCGCACCCCTGGCCTCAAGAGGGAACACAGTCTTACTGACACCTTGATTTCAGGCTTCTGACCTCCCAAGTCATGAAAGAATAAACATCTGTTGTGACAAACCGCCCTCTTGGTGGGATTCGGTATGCAACTTCCAGGGACTAAGATGGGCTGTTGCACCAGTGTGGCACAGTCCCTGCTCTATAGAAGGTAAAGGCGTGTGCTGGAGTCCGTGGGACAGCACTTGAGAGGCCCTGCCTCCCTCCTGGACTCACCCACACAGACGGCCATTCTTTCAAGACCCTCTGATGGGCAGATCCCCTTTGTCACTGTGGATTCCTGCTCCCGCTTCCACTTTCCTCGTAAACCTCGCCTCCAGCAAGCTGCACATCGCATCAGTTACTCGTAATACCCAGATTGTCATTTCTGACAACAGGTCTGCATTTATCTCTTGAGTCTAATGATAGTGCGGACAGGAGCCTTATTTGTGCTGTCACCATCTCACTCTGTCACTATCTACATCCAGCCGGGGGGCAGGAGGGCCACTCCAGATGGGCAGTACTTCCTCCGAGACTCTGCTCTTCCTCCATCTCCACTTCCTTCATTTTATTTCAGTAATTAGAAGCTTCCAGAACGTGGAGCTGAGCCAAGTGAGCACTGCGCTGCCTCAAAGGGACCAGGGCACATGTGTGGCTCGGGGTCCAGCCTGGCACTGCCGTGTCCTTCAGCCGCAGGGACACACCTCCCAGGGTGACTCCACCACCATAGAGATTCCTCCTTGAGAGCCATTTGGCACTGAGTCTTCAGCTCCACTCTCGAGCATTTCCAGAACCACAAAGTAAAAGAAGCAGTAACTCTTTTTTTGTTTTTGGCCGCCACCCCTGCCGAGGGGTATCCCGTGCCAGGTCTGTGCTCACTAGTATAATTCAGGGAGAGAGTTACTAAAAGGAATCCCTGGTCTTGTTGAAATAATATGTTATTTCAGAAATGTGGAGTGGGGTATGGAATAAGGCCTTTTGGTTGGTAGGAAGTCCCTGAGCAATGCAAGTGGGTGGTTCGCTCAGCTGCTCACTGAAGGGTTTAGAAGTTCAAATCCACTCAGAGGCTCTGCGGAAGAAAGGCTTGGTGATTACTTCCAAGAGGTCAGCCACTGAAAATACTTTAACAGCCCCAGTTCTCTGACACTCATGGGATTATCTTGAGTTGCAGTCTACAGTCACTGCTTTTGCTTGTTTATTTGTCTTTTAACTTGTGGTTGGGTAAAAAGAAACTAGTCTTTAGGGTCAAAAGATACTAATGTAAGGCCCTGCCCTGCTCTTGTCAGCTCTGTAACTTGGGCACATTACTTGGGCCACATTTCTCCCAAGAGGGAAAAGAACAAGTAATGGCCTCCTATTGAATCACTGGGAGGATCACGTAATAAATAGAAGCGATCTGTAACGGCCATGCAAGTGCACGCGCTGACAGTCAAGGGGTCTGAAAGGACAGTTTGGTTCCATTTTGGTTCTGTATTTTGAGTCTCAGGATCTAGGGCCGGCTGGTCTCCTGATCACCGAGCCTCTGAGTCAGTGGAGACCTCCGGCTGGACCCCTATCTCATGTTGCCCTATCTCTCCTTGTCATATATTGAATTTCAAAAGATGCTGGCTGCTTTCCTCTTATCTCTAAAAGAGTGTTATGGTGCATGTCTCCCCTTTTTAGAGGAATCGAATGCAGACATCAAAAGGAGGAGAAGAAAGCTCACGTTGCCCAAAGGATTCAGCACTTGCTGATGCCCAGACTCCAGCTGACCCTGTTCCTGACCCGCATGTGGGGAATGAGGCTTGGGCAGAGCTGCTGGGGGATGGCCTTGCTGGCCCTGGGAAGGGGCAGTGGCCTTCAGGAGGAAGAGGGTGGTTTTTAGGAAGAGGCGAGTAAAATCAATCTCTGATTTCCTGTCTGTTGGAGTGTGTGAGCCTTGGGGTGGGCTCCACCCAGCAGCTCAAACGATCGAGTGGCTCCTTGGAGTGGGAGTCTGCTCTGCTCCAGAGTCAAACAGGGAGGACAGAGTGTTTGTTCTTCTCCACCCTCAGGGAACATGTATATTCACAAACGTGGAAGGGAGACGCGAATGCATTATGAATTAGTCACTAAGATCCTTCTAGGTATTTATCCCACAGCTGGTTCTCTACATTCAACTGTAGCGATGTTGTTATAAATCCCTAACTGGCAAAGACAAGATTCATCCCTGTCCTTTCAAACTGGGCTCAGAACACAGCGTGTCAGCTGGCCTCTGATGAATCTTCACAAGGGTGGAAGGAAGAGGGCTGAGCCTCACATTGTGGTAAACATAAAAACCACGTAGGAGTTTGTTTAAAATGCTGATTCCTTGATGCTGTCTAGAGAGTCTGATTCTTGAGGTCTAGGTGGTGCAGTCGGAGTGATCATTAGAAGTAGGAATGACGAGACTTCATCTCATGTACTTTGGGCATTTTATCAGGAAGAGCCAGTACTTAGAGGTGGATATCAGGCTTAGTAGACAATCTACAACAAAAGGAAGACCTTCAACAAAATAGATTGACAAAGCGGCTGTGACAGTGACGGTGAGCAGAGCAGAGATCGTGCGGATGGCGCTGGAGCCGGCTGGTTTCCTTCAGCTGTTCATCTGTCATTCACTGACGGCTCTTGTCAGAACCAGCTCATAGCTGACTCTCTGGTGGGTTTCCAAGGCTGCAGACCACCTGTGAGGAGATTGCCCCTCTTTCTTCCTTGGACCCATTGGTGCACTGGGGCCACCAGAGAGGCATGGCCTTTGGCTTAGCCGCTCAGCTCCCGTGGGTCAAACCTTGAGAGCCCCCTCTGCTGCCTGCAGGGCCTCTAAGGCAGAGCCAGGGGCCCCTGACGACAGTCCTCGTTGTTTCCAGGCTTCTCTAGCTCAGATGCGCTCATGAATCACCCGCGTATCTTGTTAAAAGGCAGCTTCTGATTCATGAATCTGGGATGAGCCCGAGACTTTGCATTTTCTCGTGTGCTCCAAAGTCATGTGAAGCTGCTGTCCCCACCCCGCACTTCGAGGACCAGAGCTGTTCTTTTCCTGCAGTCAGACGCACCAACCTCAACGAGGCTTTGATGGATGGATGGATGAAACCGTAAAACGCCTGCTCTACCCAATGTCATAGATTATAGTCATGCATCTTGTACTTATTAACAGCTGTAACAGTGGGCTCGCTCATATCCACGGTTGTGAAGATGGCACGGGCCTGGGCACTGTTTGGTTATAAATAAGTTCTCCAAGAGTTGGAGCGACTTGTCTGCACCTGACAACTTGTACTACCACCTTTTATTCATCATGAAAATGACCTTTTCTTTTAATTGCCAGTCAAGTAGTTATTTTTTTTTCTACAATAGGCACTTTAAAGAAATAAACATCTTGGTCTCTTTGATGCTTTCTCACTAATACTTAACATACATTTTCCATCCCTAAATGTTAATGTGCGTTTCCTTTGATTGCCAGGTTCTGATTAGTGTTAAAGAATAGCTAAGGGAATCGAAGCCAGCTTGGCAACCAGGAGCCCTCGGAACACCTTTAGTAGTTGGCAGCTAGATATTTTTTCCCAGAGCAAGAGTCTCTTCTAGGACTATTTCCTTCAAATCAAAATGAAGAATCTAATTCATCAGTTAACACTCCATAGCAACTAGAAGGCTTTTGCCGCTTCCTCCAATCATTATTTCTCAAGACACAGCCAGGCATATCCCCATTAGCTGCAGCATGAGAGGAAGAACTAGAGAGAACTTGATTTTTCCCACTGGGCTGGGCTGGGCAGGGTGAAGAGAGGGTCAAGCCCAGCAGGCAGAATGGCACAACCGTGGTGTTTAGGGGGCGACGTGTGGAGATACAGACAAGAAAAGCCGTCAGGACCACAGAGTGTAGCATGTATGTATGTCCTGCCAGGTGCAGGAGCTCCCACTAGCTTGTATTGGAAATCCCAAGCTAATTCCAGTCCCTGGAGAAGGACCCCATGCTTGGAAAAGTGGAGAGTCGTCAAAAAATAGGAAGACTCTCAATGAGATAGGTCGATCACGGCAGCGGGCATAAGCACAGCAGAGTTGATGAGGGTGGCACTGGGTCCAGCAGAGTTTTGTTCTGCCATTCATGGGGGTCTCGGTGAGTCAGAACCAGCTCTCGGGTGCTAGCCCAGAATTCCAGGTTGGCAGAATGCAAGATTTAGAAGGATGGGCTCTTTTTTCCCCTTTCTGTTTAGGTTATAATTTATTCCATTATCAAAATTTCTAATACAAAGGAAAAACAAATATCACAATTACTTGACTATCTGAATTCTGTCAAACAATTAATGAGTTAAAAGAAAAGTCAAACCAAAATTTTAGCATATTTAAGAAAAAAATTACATTATTATATGTTGGTGGTGGTGGTGGTGGTGTTTTTAGATGTCATCAAGTTAAATATGGTCCATAGTAAACCTTGACAATAGATCTATCTGGTCCTGTCCTGTGTCATCCTCATACTTCCTGACACACTAGAGCCCACTGCAGCAGTCACTCTGTCTATCCATTTGGTTGAAGGTCTTCCTCTCTTTTGCAGATAGGATGGGCTCTTTGTAGTGTGAAGATGACAATCTCTGCTCCTCTCAGCTCTGACCAGCCAGAGGCCACATCATTCTTACCTTCTTCACATGACAGCTCTCCTTTTGACAGCGATGTCTTGTGGACCCTTGCTCTCTGCCCCTCACCAGGGCCTGTGACCTTTGCCTTCTTGCTTGTCCAGCCAGCCCAGCTATCAGGCCTGACTGATTTACAGGAGTTTCCTGCCCGCATCAGTGGCCCTGGCTTGAACTTCCTCCCTGCTGGAGAAAACCATGGATGACCAGACCCTTCACAAATTTCCCATCACCGCCATTGAATGTGATATCCCAGCTTCTGAGTGGGCTTATCACTCAGCGCCTGTTGAATTGAGAGGAAGAGTTAGGGCTCCCCCAGGAAGCTGGTTGGCTGCTTCTACTACAGACAGTAGACTATATAGATGGTGTGTTTGTGTGTGTGTACATGCACCTGTATGTAAGGCCCACAGCTGTGTCATGGTTTACGTATATTCCTTCACTTGACCTTGAAGTAGAGCAAATACTATTAGCCCCACTTTATAGATAAAGAAACTGAATTCCAGCCAGTGTCGATAAACAGCTGCCTTTCCCAAACATTGTGAAAAAGGAGAGAAGAATAAATATATAGTTCTGCACTCAGGGGAGCTCATGCTCGCCCCTCACGATCAAGGCTACCCAGGTAATAATAATAATAACTCACTCTTTCAAAAATATTTATTGAGTCCCCATTACGTGTCAGGCACCGAGAGTATAATGGGAAAGAAGACAGACAGACTAACTAGAGTTTATTGAGTGTTTGCTCTGGGTCGAGCATTGCGTTAATGGTTTTACAGGTATAATCTCAATCCTCAGCCCAGCTACTGGCCGGAGATCAGACATCAGCATCTTCATTTTACATAAGAAGAAAACAGAAGCTTGCGTAGGGTGGCAGGTGTGTTCAAGAGCCCACACAACCAGAGCTTAGAGAGCAGTGATCCTCCCTCAGGCGATTGAACTCCGGAGCCGAGCACTCACCACTGAGCTCTACCACGTCCCACCCTTTATCTTCCTACTCCAGGTCCAGGCGGAGGGCAGGCAGTTCCACTGCCAGATCCTAAGACCCAGCAGGGCTGCCCCAGGTTTCTGCTGATGTTGCTCATCTGCCCCGCCCTGAGCGTGCTTCCCTGAAGATGCAGGCCAATGCTTAAAGGTCTCCCTCCACCCCATGGACTCCGCCCACCTGCTCGGATTCCTCCACTTTTGGAACCCAGCCTGTTTTCTCTGCAGAGACTGACCCCTGCCCCACCACTACCCTCAGCATCTCACCATCCCCACAGTCGTCCTGTCTGTGGTCACTGACCTTACACATCTCATTTACCATGGTAACCGTGTCAGCAGGCCTCTCAGTTGCTATTTGACCTTCTTTCCTCTTCTTCATCCTTACCCCATCACTTCCACACCCAGCTGAGAACCTCACCTCCTAAGAAGACCAGGCTCCCTGGGCATCATCTTCCCAGCCGTGGCTCTTCGCTGCTTACTTCCTTCTGGCCCATTCGAGCCCCTTTTCCTCTTCCCTTATTGCATTGCAGCGCTCACCCACCTGCCATCACTTCAGACTTTGCCCCTTCTTCCTCCTCGCCGTGCCCAGGTACACCTGGACTCCACTGTGTCTCTCTGGCCTTTTCCTCTTGCCCAAATGTGTGCTCACTGAACCCTCACTTCCCCTAGGCGGGTGACCAACATTCTAGGCATTTCTGAGCCCTGTTTGACCTCAACACTGCTCCCTCCGACAGAACCCATGTACCCCCATCCTCCTCACCTTTCCCTAAAGGAACAGCTTCCCTGAAGGTCATCTGTGGCTTCCCAGTTGCTATTTGCTTTTCCCCAGTCCTTGGCCTTCAGTTTGATGGTTTGCTTGCTTAACTGAGAGGAAATTCACATAACACAAAATAAAACACTTTACAGTAAACCGTTCACAATGTTGTACCCCCACCACCTCTTTCTGTTTCTGTTTCTAAAGAGTTTTCATTGCCCCAAAATAAAACCCACCGAGCAGTTATTCCCATTTCCCTCATCACCCAGCTCCTGGCAACCAGTAATGTAATTTTGTGCTTATACATTTGTTTATCTTGGATATCTCGTGTCCTTTTGTGTCTGCCTTTCACTTAGCATAATATCCTCAAGGTTTATCCGTGTTGTAGCGTGTATGGGATCTCCGCCTCTCTTAATGGCTGAATAATATTCTTTTGTTTGTCTATACCGCGTTTTACTTATTTATTCGTCCATGAATGGGTATTTGGGTTGCTTCCACCATTTGTTTTTGTCAGCATTCTGCTATGAACGTTTGTGTACAAATGTTTGTTTGAGTCCTTATTTTCAGTTCTTTGGGATATATATCTAGGAATGTCACTGTTGAGTCATATTGTTTGAGTCATATATTTAACTTTCTAAAGAATCATTCTCAGCTTGCCTGAAAACCACACTCTTGGACACTCCTGTCTTGCTAACCCTTCAAAACGCAAAACTCATTGTCGTTGATTTGCAACAGACACATAGCTGATCTTCTCACGATTTTCGAAGGCGGTAAATCACACACAGGAGATGGTCCATCTCTCTCCCTCAGAGCCGCTGGCGGATTTGAACCGGCAGAGAGTTGTGGTCTTCAGGTTAGCAGCATAACTCTCTAGGGACTACCAGCACTCTCTGTTAACCCTTGCTGGATTATTGCACTTTTCTTTGTGCACAAGGAGCTCTTTGCTTGCAAGAAACAGAACCCTGTTCGGGTTAGCTCAGATAGAAGAAAGTTCTTTGAAAATAATTCAAGGGACTCTCATGGAACCCAAATTTCATTACTCGGCACTCTTATTGCAATTCTCTCCCCTCGCCAGCCCTCCATGCACGCAGCACCTGGTGGCTTTCGCTACGACAGTCCTTTGATATAATTGTGCACTCTGCTCAGGATCTCGCAGTGGCTCCCCACAGCCTACCCGATACAATCCAGACTCATCTTCCGCACACCTCACCCGCCCTCGCCTTCTCCACCTCTGCCACTATTTTCCACAGCAGACAGCTGCCTTAGCCAGCGACTGTACCTGCTGTTTCTCAAACATGTCTTTCCATTCCTGATCTGCTGCTTCTCACCTCACGCTATTTCTTTTGTAAACGCCCAGCCAATTCATCTCCTATTAAAATCCTATCCATCCTTCAAGTTGGAGATCAAACACACCTTCTTCATGAAGCCAGAAGTGACCTCTCCCTCCTCTGGGACTCAGGGCTGTGCCTCACTTGCCTTGCAAGACTGGGGGTTCTCTGAGCAGAGGAACTCTGTTGTGTGTCAATAAAGCCATCCATCACAGTCCCTTGCAGTGTTTCTGACCTAGAAGTCACATCCAGAAGGGTGGCGTGAACTATTGGGTGGATGATTTGTTTGGATGGATGGTTTTTACCTTTAAAGAAGAGTGAAGCACCCACTTGGCTCCCTGCCCCGCCATGCCGTTGTTGTTAGGTGCTGTCTAGTTGACTGTGACTCATGACAACCCTCTGAACGACAGATCTGAACCCGCCTCATCCTGCACTATCCTCACCATCTCTGATAGGTTCAAGTCCATTGTCACAGTCACTGTCAAGCCATTGGTTGAGGATCTTCCGCTCTTCCTCTGACCCTGCACACTTCCCAGAATAAGTTTCTTTTTCCCCCATGGACTAGTCCCTCCTGACATCATGCCCAAAGTCTGTGAGACCAAGTTTCTCCATCCTTGCCTCTAAGGAGCAGCCTGGTTGCACTTCCTCCAAGATAGATTTCTTTATTCTTTTGGCAGTCCATGGGATATTTGGTACTTTCTCCCCTAGCACCACAATTCAAAGGTATCGATTCTTCTTCTGTCATCCTGACTCATTGTCCAGCTTTCAGATGCATAGGAAGCAATTGATGCATGACTTGATCAGGTACACTTAGTCTTTAAACTGGCATCGTTGCCCCTCCCCCCATACCACTCCTGAATTTATCCCCTTCCTCAACTAAATATGAGACAGAAAAAGCAGACCAATAGCCTGGAGGAAAGAGTTTCAGCAGAGATTTAAAATATTTTGTGGCCAAGCAGTTAAGTGATTTGCCTGAATCCACAGCAAGTTGATAACAGAGCGGATTGGAGCTCAACTCTTGTCCCTCACACCCGATACTGGCCTTGCTGCCAACCCTCAGTGCTGCCTGGTTCCCTGCAGCCCGGCTCTGCTATCTGGAACACAGGCCATAGGAGCAGACAGAAGGCCAAGAACCAGTCTCATTTCCAGAACACACTGAGTCAAACAGTCGTCCCACTTTCCTGTGTTTACCTCTCTGTGAATAGAGTAAGGAGCCCTTGAGCTGTGTCTGGAGGACACAGGGACTTCACGGTGCCAGAGAAGCACTGCTTTCCATCACTAGGCCCTGGTGAGGCTGCCTTCCGAAAGCCCAGGCCCAGATGAGCCACTGTCTATCCAGAGGCTCATTCTTCATCCTTCTTGGCATGTCTGTTCCTGAAAATGTGGGGCTCCGGAGACGCTGCTCTCACTCAACATTGTATTAGGTTGAAGGCTGTCATTCATTGGCTGCCAGCTCCTGCTTCCAGAGATGGACACATGACCCAGCTAAACCAATCAATGTCCTTCCCTAGCGTTTTCCACATTGGGCTGAGGAAAGACAGCATCTTTCTGGTCCCGAAGCTGAGATAAGAGACTGAGTGCTTCCCCAAGTCTTGTGAAAAAGGATGATGTATGAGAACTAAGCAGAGAGAAGAAGGAAGAGAAGGAGAAGCAAAGTCCTGGCAACTCCCCGATATATCGCCCTGGGTCCAGTCATCCTTATGGCCCACTTGTCCCCTTGCTGTTCCTGCCAAGTTTGAACATGTGAGTCAATAAACTCCTTCCACTAGTTCAGGTTGAATGTTTGTCACTTTCAACCAAAGAGGCCTGATTAACACAGCCTCCATCTGTCATCTGAATCCCTCCCCTGACAGTTCACAGAATCTCTTCCTCTTTCTCCTGAGATAAACTTGCCTTGATAAATGGGAGTCCTGGTCTTCATCATCATCACCATCTATACCGTCATCATCATCATCACCATCAGCATCAGCCGACAAGACTGAGCACCTGCTCTTCCCTGACATTCTCCTAGACGTGGTGAGAAATAGAGCTGCATATGATCGTCTCTGCCTTCTGGGTGCTTCTGTGCTCATCAAAACATAAGAAATTCGAAGGGCACAGAGCACATGCTGAGCACAGATCTTTTTTAGCACAAGGCATAAATCAATCAGTCTGCATGGAGTTTCTACAGAACACAGATAGTCATCATTGCAGATTTTTCTGACCTTTTGGTACCAAACAGCCTTTTCTTGAAAACTCTCCTCCCCTTAGGACAGAAGGGGTTTTTTCCTTCAGCCTAAAGTTACCTTCTCAAATAGAACACTCTTTATGTGGAATTTTCTTCTCCTCAGTAAGCTATTAGGGAGGTCTGATGAATTAGTGGTAAGGAGCTATACTGCCAACCCAAAGGCTCACAGTTCTAATCCACTGACTGCTCTGTGGAGGAAAAGATAGGCAGTTTCCTCCTGTGCAATTTACTGTCTCTGAAAACCCCCTGGAGGGTCAGTTATGGTTTGGTTCTGACTTGATGGCACATAGCAACAACAGTCAGCTCCTAACTCAGTACCAAATCTGGTCTGACTTCCAGCCCATGGATGCCCTTCCTAACTGTATATTGTTTATGCCTCTTTGGGATTGTTGTTGTTGTTATGTGCCATTGAGTCAGAGCCGACCCATAGCTGACCCCTCCTGTGGGTTTTCAGAGGCAGTAAATCACACAGGAGGAGACTCTCCAGCCTTTTTCTACTGAACAACTGGTGGATTCAAACCACATGCCTTTGGGATTGCAGTGCTGCTTCTTATCACTAGGGCATCAGAACTCTCTTCTAACTAACAGGACAGAGATTCCTAACTGCCCTGAGGCAGAACGGTGGGTGGTTAGTCTCCTCCTGTAAAGAATTACAGCTCCCCGGAAATTTGGTGGAAGAAGGTCTCTGTGGATGAAAATGCATCAAATGGCAGGGAGTTGGGTTTGGTGTTGAAGTCTCCCGCCCTAGATTTCTTATCAGGCCCAGAACCCTTTCCTGACTGACCAAAGCATTTTTTTTTAAACTAGTATCTGGTCTCTAGATAAACCCTGTTCTGGGACACAAACTATTGCTCTTCTGGTTGAATACCTTTCCATGTTTTCTGGTCTTCTCTAATATCAGTGGTTTTGGAGGATTAAATATGTAAGAAGGGGAAAGAACATTGCCCATTTTTCCAAAGAAGTCATCTCTGCTCGGCCTCCTGCCTTCAACGTTTCAAGCATTTAGACGTGACTGCAAAAGGGAAGAAGAAAAGAGGAGGAGGAAGTGAAGAGCTTCTGGAACCCTGAATTCCCACTTGCTTTTCCAACCACCAGACTTCACAGCAGGCCCTCAGATGTTCAGAGATCCAAGTACTGACCCAACTAGATACAGGTCTCCCCTGAGGGACCTGCTTCTGTGAATTCAAATAGCTCTCCTGGAGAATTCCACTGATTTATGACTAATTCTTTCTCATAGTTTCCAGGGAGAAATGCCTCTTCTCTTGAAGTCTGAAATGATGCATCATCCTTATCTACTTCTTCCTCCAGGAAGTTAGTGACTTTAAAAAAAAATTCTTCTCTTCCACAATTCTGTGGGTCAGGAATTTGGGCAGGTTCAGCTAGGCTGTCCCTGCTCCACGTGACGTCAGCTGGTGTCTTTCACTCAGTGGCTGGGATGGGGTAGAAAGTCCAAGAAGAGATGATAAGGGGTCTGGGTTTCGTTCTGGCACAAAGAGAAAGCACTGAAGGATTTGGGGCAGTAGAGTGTCGCAGACTGAGTTCTGCATTAGAAAGATGACTCTGGCTACCGTTTAGGGGGTGAGGTTGGAGGGCGGCAAGCAGGAAAACAAGAAAGAGGCTCTCCAGGGATGGTGTGAAGTCGAGGAAGAAAGGAGAAAAAGATTTGAAGTATTTTCAAAGTTAGAAATGATGGGGTTGGCTGATAAATTAGATGTGGAAATGAGAAGGATGCCTGCCTGTTGCCAGCGTTGGCGTGGGGGTGCCTGTTAGGGAGTGGCCAAGCAATCGATGGTTCCATTTCAGACATAGTCCACCTGAGATGACGGCGGGATGTGCAAGGGGAGATGTCAGGGAGGCAGTCAGATATATGGGTCTGAGCTCAGCTGGGGATTTGAGTTGGAGATATAAATTTGGAGTTGTCAGTGATGGTTATTATCTCCTAGTAAAAAAGGGATGAGAGGAAGACCCGGACCTGGGTCCAGGGGATCCAGCATTAGGAAGGCTAGGAGAGGAGGGGGAAGTTGGAGAGAGGACAAGAAGTGGGAACGAGAGGGGAAACTCAGGATAGTGGCTTCCTAAGGGCCACAAACAGGGAACAAAAATCTTTGCCAAACGCAACTGATCGAGGGAGATGGCAACACAAAGGGTGTCCCACGGCGTGACCACTTGAAAACCACTGGTGGCTGGAACAGAAGGTAGATGGGGTGGGGAAGAGGGTGGGGAGAACCTGGAGGCACCTTGTGAAGGCAACTCTAAGAAGTGTGGTTACAAAAGGAAGACACAGGGCTGTACCCACAGAGGACAAGAGGTCATGGGAGGACTTGGAGTACAGGGTGAAAAATAAAAGAATGTGCTTGGAAACTGTCAAAAATGATCTTTAGGAAGTAAGAAATTTACCTCAGTGCATTGAGGTTTGTTGTTTTTAAAAAAAAATAATAGTGGTGAGGCCTTATAATTGTGTAACTCTTCACAGTTTTCCAAGGACACTCTGTCACTTAATTCTCACAATCATCCTGTGAGGTATGTAGCTACCCAAGTTACTGATGAGGAAACAGAAACTTGAAAGAATTAAGCAAAAAAAGAAAGAAAGAATTAAGCAACAAGCCAGAAAATAAAGAGCCAGTGGGTTCACCCAACTAGTCTGCTCTCCATCCCCTAACCCTACGTCCGCCTTCCTGTCCACAGTAGTCATGTACTGGTAGATGGCACCCACCCTGGCTGACCCTGATGAAAAGTAGCTGGCATGCGTGGCAGCCTTCCATGTGTCTTCAACAATATCTCTCAGGCAGACTTGCCAGTGGCCTCAGCAATTTCTAGCAGGTGTCTTAAAGAGGAGAAGTCTAACTGTGGACCTCACACCCAGCACCCTTTGTGAGTGGGATTAAACCCAGAAGTCACAGAGTGGCATGGACAAGTCCGCTAGCCTCTCTGTACCTCAGTCTCCTCATATGTAAACTGGACATGTTACTAAGATCCACATTCTTAGGATGCAGAGAGATGATGGACAGAAAGTGCATAGAATAGGAGACTAGTACTTACATGGTGAGTGTTGCCTTAACGTTCTCCAGGGTTCCTTCACTCCTCTATCAGTTTGTCATTCGATGGTAGCTTTGGTCTTACTATGATACTGGAAGCTATGCCACTGATATTTCATATACTAGCAGGGTCACTCATGATAGACAGGTTTCGGTGGGGCTTCTATTCTAATACAGAAAGGAAAGAAAAGCTGAAAAGCCTCGTGATATGTATGTATGTATGTGTGTACTTCCAAAAATTAGCCTCTAAAAACCTAATGACTCACAGAATACTGTGCAGTATAATACTGGAAGGTGAGCTCCCAAGAGTGGAAGGCACTATGTAGGTACTCCAGTGGCCATGACAATGAACTTGAACATACTGATGATCAAGAAGGTGACACAGATGTTTTGTTACATTGCACATGAGGTTGCTGTGAATTGGAACTGATTCACAGCAACTAATAACAACATTACTCCCCCCCTTATTCTTTCATTCTTTTTCTCACTCCCTCATTCTTACACTGGGGATAAATGCAAGATATTTGTTGAGAACCAACTCTATGTCAAGCATTGCTGCAGGCATAGCAGATATGAAGATGCATCCGCACGCTTCCAGATGCTCAAGAAGCCTATGTTTCAAAAGGGGAAGTGACACTGGGAACACAAACAACTCTGCTCTCAATGGGAGGAAGAGAGGCGCAGAGAGCTGTGAGTGTCCAGGGAGAAGGTCACATCCGACCGTGGTCAGGGCAGGCTTTGTGGGTGGACAGGAGGGTGGTTAATAGGCAGAGATTGCAGGTGGGAAGAACTTGCCGCATGGGATGGGGGTGACTGCAGCTGAGCAAAGTCCCAGAAGCCCAGAAGGGTTAGGTCTAGGCAGGGGGTGGTGAGGAGTCCAACAGAGACCCTAGCTCCACAGAGATAAGGCTGGTTATGCTGGGGGAAGGTGTGAGATCAGCCCTGTAAACGCTTTATACGGTGGTGAGGTAGATGGGAGTGGGGCAACCCTGTACACTGACCCCTGGCCCTCTCCCCTGTCCTGGTACCATGGCTGTAAGAGCTCGGAGCTAGAAGCTGGTGATTACACTTCTTGTCTGTGGCACTGTCATCTCAGACTCCCGGGTAAGCCTGAGGTCACTGAAGAATTTTACCAACCTGAGAACTCCACTCCATTATCACCTTAGGAGGGTCCTGGAGCTAGCATGCCCCAATCCTTAAAAGCAGAGACGACCTAAAGTCTTTAAGACTCCAGGGCCAGCCACATGAGGCCTTATAGGCACTGCTTTGTAAGTTCCAGGTGTCCAGGTAGGTGGTTCAGAGTGAAAGGACCAGGCGTTAAAGACATAAGGAAACCATCCTTCACCTTTTCCCGGGAGCCTGCTGCAGGGGTAATCCAGGAGTTCTAATGGGCAGAAGGGGGTGCCAGTGTGAGACATTACGTGGTAGTTCTTTAGCAATGGTCATGGGGAGGGGAACCCTGCTTTGTCCATCTCATAGGGTCAGAATCAGATCTGGACCCAGAGAGATAGATCCTTATGAAACTGCTAGTTCAGTGGCCTTTAAACGTTGGCGCTGGAATCCCTTGTGCAAACATTTTACTGAATGGAGTGCATTAAAATAGATCAGCGTAAGCATTCTGTGGTTGAAACTGAACAGGGGAGGGCCCAGAGTCCTGCCCCCTGACCACACTTTATCCATCTACTTATAACCCTGAAATCTAGTTACAGGGGAGAAATAGTAGCTAGGGAAGGGAAGTGCCCAGCCCCATATCACAAAAATCAACTCTGGCAGAGCCAAAACAAATGAGGCTAAAGATGAAAAAATGCTTTATAAACTGTAAAGTGTGGTAGACATGCAGGGTTGTTAGCTGAAAATGACGTTTTCAGACATTTCTTACAGTTGCTGCATTGGAAGAGGCTGATGCAAATGAATGCATAGTACTAAAACATGGTTGTCATCCTAGGCTGTAAGGGAAGGGTACAGAGTTTGAACCCTAAAGCCACAGTTCTCTTTGTCCCTCTCTCATTGCTCTCACGGTGGGACCAACTCACAGCTGACCCTCCAGTACCTTTTTTTTTGAAGGCTATAAATCACATGGAAGGAGATTGCTCGTCAGTCTCTCACAGAGCCAGTGGTGGATGCAGCCCACCAGAGAGGTGTGGCCTTAGAATTAGCAGGATAACTCCCTGTGGGCTGTGCAGAGTTTGAGACTCAGAACACCACTTCTAAACTGTGTGACCTTGGAGAGCTCACGTTGTCTCTGACCTTGTGTACCTTACCTCCCTTCTTTCTAGGGAGTTCTGATGGCTTGTTGTTAAGTACTGGTGAGTTGGAACTGACCCTCCAGCGAGTATTCAGAGCCAGTAAATCACACAGGAGGAGACTGCCCATCTCTCTCCCACGGAGCAACTGGTGGATTCAAACTGTGTGCCAAAGGAATAAGGAATGTCCCATACCACATCCGTGTACGGTTGTCCGGAAAACGTAATGAGGATGAAGATTCCCCAAACAAGCTGTGTACACTGGTTACCTATGTACCTGTAACCACTTTCAAAAATCTACAGACCGTCAATGTGGATGAAAACTAATAGCTGATTGTCAAATAAAGTTATAAAACTGTAAAAAAAAACAACTGTGTGCCTGTGAACCTGCAATGCAAATGGCTTTGTGGCAAGGAATTCTGGTGGCTTAATGGTAAGGAATTGAGCTGCCAGTGCAAAGGTATGCAGTTTGAATCTATCAGCTGCTCCACAGGAGAAAGATGGGGAATCTCAACCCATGTGGTTTACTTTGTCTGAAAACTTGCTGGAGGATCAGCTGTGGGTCAGTTCCAATTTGATGGTACACAGCAATAACCTCTCTGGAATTATGTCTGGCTCAAATGAGAGAATGTATTGAATGTGGTAATGCACTGTACAAATACAGGGTTCAGAGCGCATCTTTTAGGGCATTCATGAGGGCAGCAAATGGAAGACCTGGAGGATGTCAGGACTGGTACTGGGCACTCAGAGGCACTTCTTGTCCCCGAGGACTGGAGCCAGTTGCTGACAACGCTGGAACCCAGGTCTTCTGTCTCTGTTGCCGGGACAGGTCTCCATAGGTCATGTCATGCCCTCAACATGCAGCCCTCGGATGCTCTTTGCCAACGTGTGACCTTCTATCACTGGGCAGCTGACTCAGCCCCAGTGATCACCTATCTTCCCTTTCACACACTCTGGGTGCCAGGAGGCACCCAGCCAGTGGCTCAGCATCCCCTACACGTCACTAGCTCTACATCTTGATGACAAAAGAGAGGGCCAAGTTGGATCTCTTTCAGGGAAGCACAAAGTTATTTTTCTCAAGGACCTTGGAGAGTTCTTTCCTGCTTCCTTGAATGTCCTCAGCTGTGCCCCCTAGAGGCCAGCCTTGGAACTTCAATAGAGATACTCAAATCCAGGTAAGCAAGCCAGAGACTCAATGGAGGAGAGTTTGGCTGGGTTCCTTAGAAACCCTGGCTGGTGGATTCTGGCCAGGAGGGAGACCTTCAGACCCTCGGGCTGTGCTGTGAGGGGGTAACCTTGGGCATATGACTTTCCTGTTGGGGTCCTCAGGGTGGAAAAGATGATGAGAGAAACCTAACCCCCATGTGACACAGACATGATCATGGAGCCATGATTCACTCAGTCATTCAGCAAATATTTACTGAGCACCTCAGGTGGGGGCTCTGTTCTAGGCATTGGGGAAGAGAATATATAAAAGATTCTGCCCTTGTGGAGCTGGCATTACTAGGGGATCAAGCAAACAAGGAGTAGGTAGTGAGCAAGAGATTTGAATGCAGGAGTGCTGGGAAAGGCGTAAAGGGTGATGGTAGTGCTGTTAATTGCCATCTGTCAGCTCTGAGTCATGGTGACCCATGCACAGTAGCACAAGACACTGTCCCGTCTGCGCTATCCTTATGATCGTTGACCTGCTCAAGTTCAGGTTGACACTGTGTATTTTAAATGGCTCCCAACCTAGGAGCCTCGTCTTCCAGCACTCACTCATTGACATTGACTCAGAACCAACTCACAGCTGACTCTCCTTTAGCTTTCCAAGGCTGTAAATCACACAAGAAAAGAGGGTACATCTTTGCCCCTCGGAGCTACGGTTGTGTTTGAAATCTTGGAGAGGCGCAACCCCTCACAAGTTCCACCCCAGAGCCCCTTTTCTTCCAGCACTGTAACAGACATTATTCTTTGATGAATCATAGGGTTTTCAGGGCTACTTTTTGGAAGTAGATCATCAGGCCTTTTGTCTTAGTCCGAATGTTCCTCTGAAACGTGTCCTTCATGGATGGGGTTTAAATACCTGTGACGCAGCTTCCCATATCACTGCAACATGGAAGCCACCACAGTATGACAAACTGGCAAACATGTGGGAAGTGGGGTAATGGCAGTTGGCGATTTGGGGAGTGGGGTCCCAGAGTGCCTCACTGAGAAGGAATGATTGAACGGGGGCTGGAAGCAGAAGAAGTGAGCCATGTGCCTGTCTGGAGGAAAAGCATTCTGAGCAAAGGGAACAGCAGACACAGAGCTCCCGAGACAAGAGGGCCCAGGGCTTCAGAGAAGTGAGGGGCTTTTGTGGCTTTGAGAGACGGGAAGGGTGGTGGTAACAAAGATTGGTAAGCACATTTGTCTTTAAATCTTCTTAGAAAGAAGAGGCAAAGAAAATTAGTAGGCCCACTTTAATACCTGGATACATACATTCTTGTTCCCCTACCTGAGATCCGAATTTCATACCTACCAGTTAAATACTGAGATTTTCTATCAGCCTTTCTGGTTTTCCAAACCTCAACAACTAAGGTTTCTGCTCCTCCAGGGTTTCTTAATGCTTGTCTCTTGGAATAGTGGAAAGAGCATGAGTTCAAGTCCCAGCACTTGATACTTACTACTATGACCTTGGTTAGGGCACTTAACCTCTCTGTACCTGTTTCCTTTGTAAACTTCATCAGTTACTTCATCTGTAAAACAGGTTCATAATAACACTCTCTTGCTAGTATTAAATTATCATTAAAATACATTAAGTATCATTAAAAGGCAAACTGCCTTTCCCATCAAAATGGGAAAAGAATAAGTGAGGGTGAATTTTGTTTATTTTCAATGAAATCTATGTAAGGGGGCTGTCCCTGGATGCTACCCCTCCCCTTCACCAACCTGCTCCTTATGTTGTGTGTCATATGGGCCCAGTTGACCTTCATTCTCAGGACTCCTTGAGGCAAGACTGGTCCCCAGGGTCGCCCTGGGCTGACATGTCCTAGGATGTGCAGGAGGACTCAGCTGATTGGAACCAGGGTTGGTCCCAGCCATGCTTCCCCAAAACCCCTCTGCCTTCCTCTTCCAGGTACAATGGCCCCAACCTGGTTCTGAAGTATGACAAGGCCCAGAAGCGGCTGGTGAACATCGCAGTGGATGAGCGCAGCTCCCCCTACTATGCACTTCGAGACCGGCAGGGGAACGCCATCGGGGTCACAGCCTGCGACATTGACGGGGATGGCCGAGAGGAGATCTACTTCCTCAACACCAACAATGCCTTCTCGGGTAAGGATGGGGCCTCGTGCCTCCACCCCTGCTTTGTTCCTTCCTTCCCTCAGGGAGGGGTGCAGTGTCGGGGCGCCCTGGGCCTGGCTCAGACTACTGCACTGCTTCCCCTGGAGGGTCCCCTGCTGCCTGCGAACCTCCCTGAGCCCCAGCAGATGAACCCCTTCTTCGCCCGGTGCATGATGTTTGCAGCGCTGATCTCCCAGACTCTGAGCCTGGAGAGGAAGGACATAGAGAAGCCCAATGCTCCCCTTGGACTCTGTCCCCTTTGCCTGCGCATGGTCCTCCCAGCCTCTCCTCTCCTCTTCATCCCCTTCCTCCTGCACCACCTGAGTCACCACCAGAACCCTTAGAATCACCTTTCATGCTTCTTCCAGGGACGCCTTTCCAAAACCCACTGGAATCCTCCAGCAGCCCCCACACTGCCAGGATGTCATTCAGACTCCGGAGCTGAGCTCATTCATTCATTCCACAGAGTCCTTCTGAGCACCTGCTCCACCCACACCCGGGGTGAGAGGCTGGGGTACATCTTCAAAGAAGACAGACCTTGGGTTCATCATTCTTTCATGGTCCAGTACTTCTCAAACTGTTACGTGCCCAGGAGTCACCTAGCAGTTTGATGAGACGGCCCAAGAGCCTGCATTTCCAACAGGCTCCCCAACTGTCATGATACTAGGATGCTGCTTCAGGGGCCATGCTTTGAGTAGCAAGGCTCTGCATGCTCAGAAGGGCTGAGAGAAAGGGTTCTCAAAGTGCTAGATTATGCAAACAATTGTTGTGGTTACATGCCATCAAGAGGATTGCAATTCACAGAGACCCAGTGAGCGGCAGATCCGACACCTGCCCTGCCCTATCCCGTGCCATCCCCTTCATCTCCGACACACTTGAGCTCATTGCTCTGGTCATGTGTCAGTCCTTCTTGTCAAAGATTTTCCTCTCTTACTCTGACCCTCCACCTTTCCAAGCTTAATGTCCTTCTCCAAGGACTGGCCCCTTCTAACAACATGCCCAAAGTATATAATAGTAACATCAAATATTTAAATAGCACCTATTCTGTGTCAGGTCTTAGCTAAGGACTTTAAACTAATGACCTCATTTAAGCCCCTGACCAGCTCTAGGCAAAAGAGAGGAAGATACTCAACTAAGTATTTTGACGCAATGGGCTCAAGTATGTGAGAGATTTTGAGGATTGCACAGGATAGGACAGGGATCAGATCTGCTCTTCACGGGGTCTCTGTGAGTCATACTCGACTCGATGGGACTTAACAACAACAACTAGCTCTATTAGGTGTGTCCTGGTGTGTCCCCCTCATAGTTAAGGAAACTGAGACACAGAAGAGGTTAAATAGCTTATCCAAGAACACGTAGCTTGAGCGTCTCGGGATCTTATTGACCCAGATCCCTCCATTTAATCAAGACACTCTACAACCGTGCCAGTTTGATGTCCCCAGAGGTCCTGGGGAGCCTGGCACCAAGCGAGGACTCCTTGTTTCACAGGCTGTTGGTAGGAGCATGCTGTGTTTTGGGGGATGACAATGGAGATGTGTCTGCCCTGACTTCTCCCATTCTCTCAGGCCTGACCTCTCAGTTCTCTAGGATGGAGTCCGCTCCCAGAGGGCTGTCACATTTTTTGAGAACTTCCAGGTCACAGAATCGACCTGGGGCACACAGGGACTCACATCCCTGTGGGTTTGGATGCACTCTGGAACTCCCCTAGATGGCAACCACCTCTGTGGTTGGCATGGGGTGAGACTATGCAGTTCAGACCTCTCTCATGGGCCTTGTCATCTTCCTGCAGTCAGCTGGTTGCAGTCAGGGGGCCATCTTACCCCCACTCCTACACTCTAGCTCTTTCCTGGACCCATAACACTGCCCTTGCTAGTTGTCCAGCCCAAGTCAGGACCCAGCCCCCGGAATGCCCTGACCAGGACTGTGGATGGGAAGGGAAGAGGTTGGGGCCTGTGCCAGGGGCAGGAGTGGGCAGTGCCGGCTGGCTGCCTGCCAGCCTTGTGCAGCCAAGAAACAATGAGCCACAGCCCTGAGTGATGTTTTATGGGTTTTCATCTCATCTTGCCACCAAGTGAGGCCTGAGAGATAGTAATTATCCCTACACAAATATCAGAGCATGATTACCCAGCTGGATTTACTGCCCTCTCTCCATCCAAGCCAAGATTGGGCTAGGACACAATTAATTGATGGGCTGATCAACAATTTAATGTGGGGCAAGGTCAGAAAGGGAACAGCATTGAGGGATAGCAGTGGTAGGGGTGGACTCCAGAGAAGATGATGGGGGACAACAAAGCATAAATGAAGGGTACAGAGAAAGGGGTGCTGTTCAAGGTGGCAAGATGTCAGAGGAAGGGGACAGACTCCTCCCAACTCCCCATTTACCAAGCACAGAGCACCTGGGAGGATCTGGTCAGGTGTCTCTGAAGCAGCAGCCTCTCCCACGTGGTTAAGGGTGTTCCATTGTGAATCCATCCCCAAAGCAGTGGTTCTTAGCCCACTGTCCCCTGGTGAGTCTGAACAGTCCCAATTTCCAGCACAATCCAACCAGAACCTCCGGGGCAGGGCCCAGCCATCAGATTTAAGAGCTCTCCAAGAATTCCCATGTACAGTTAAATTGAGGGTCACTGCCCCAGTGTCAGAGTATGTTAGAGACTCTCAGGGTGGTTCCAACACATAGAAACCCTGTGGATAGCAGAACCAAACACTTTCCAATCCTTGCCATCCTCACAAGAGTTGCTCTATTTGAGGCCACTGTTGCAACCATTGTTTTGGTCTATTTCGTTGCAAGAGCCTGATTTTTTTTTATTTTTCTTTTTTTTACTGACCTGCTGCATATCTGAAAGCTGGACAGTGAATAAGGATGACAGACGAAGAATTGATTGCCTTTGAGTTATGGTGCTGGAGAAGTGTATTGAGTATCCCATAGATTGCCAAAAGAACAGATATGTCTTTGAAAAAATGCAGCCAGAGTGCTCCTTGGAAACAAAGATGATAGAGTTCCTTCTCTCGTACTTTTGGATGTGTTGGTTAGAGAAGCTATTCCTTGGAAAGAGGCATCATACTTGGAGAGATAGAGTGTCAGCTAAAGAGAAGAACACCCACAATGAGATAGATTGACACAGTAGCTGCGGCAATGAGCTCAAGTGTGTCAGAGGTGATGAGGATGGTACAGGATAGGACAGGGTTCATGCCATAGAGTTGCTATGAGGTGTAGTTGACAGCACCTGACAACAACAACTACTTTACGAAGCATGATGTCCTTCTGCAGGCACGAGTCTCTTCTGATAACATATCAGTAGTGAGTAAGATTAAATCTTATCCTCCTTCTCTCTATAGAACATCCTGGCTCTACTTTTTCCAAGACAGATTTGTCTGATTTCTGACAGTCCATGGTATAGTCAGTGTTCTTCGACAGTGCCATAATTCAAGGGTATCAATTCTTCTTTGATCTTTCTCATCCATTGTCTAGGAGCTCTTCCTTATTTATCAGGGAACCTCTCATGGTATGGTCCATAGGCAGTTACACGGGATTTGAACCTACCAGTGGCCCCTCGGGAGAAAGATAATCAAACTCTTTCTGTGCAGTTTGCCATCTCCAAAACACAATGGAAGGTCCGATATGAGTTGATTCTGATTCAACACCAATGAATAACACGCGTAGTATTCATTGTCTAGCTTTTGCATGCATATAAGGCCATTGAAAATACCATGGCTTGGTTCGGGTGTCTCTAAATAGGAGAAAACAAGTCATAGGGGCACAGGGCCATAAACATCTCTCAGAAAGGGCCTTGCTTGCTTTTGAACATTAAAGAGATTCTTTGTGGCAGATTTGCTGAATGCAATTGTATCATTTCATTTTTTGACTGCTTACTTTCCCATAGGCATCGATTGTGGATCTGAGTAAAATTCAATCATTGACAACTTCAATATTTCCTCCATTGATAATGCTGTTTCTTACTGGTCTAGTTGTGAAGATTTTTGTTAGCTTTATATTGAAGTGTAATCCATACCAAAGGCTGTAGTCTTTGATCTTTGTCAGTAAACATTTCAAGTCCTGTCCTCTCTCAACAAGCACAGTTATGTCATGTGTATATCACAGGTTGTTAATGAGTCTTCCGGAAGCCTCATCCTTTTTTTGTCTTAAATTATTTGCTCAGCACGCAGATTGAATAGGTACAGTGAAAGATAATTCCTAACATATCTAGCTTCCTTCTTTCCACCTGCTGGACTCATTTAGAGCAAGTTCCTTTATTGGTCATCCCTCCCACCCCCTGTCCCTAGCCAGACCTTGGACATCTGAAGAACTCACTAAATCCATCCCAGGAAGACAGCTGAGCACAGAACATCAAACCTGAGAGAGAGTTTGCCTATAGAAGATCAAAAGAAAGCAGACAAAATGGAGCCCCAGACGTGGGGCTGGGCCTCCAGGGGCGGGAAGCACTGTTTATCTGGGAGAAACTAGGATGAGAACAATTCTTGGTCGTTTTGGCCCCAGGCTTATACTTCCCCATGACATTCCGTGAGTTTGAGGAATGTTTGTTGTTTTGCATTAATTTTTCAGCTGAATGATCCAGTTGAGTCATCAGCATTGGGTGGGCTGTAGAGGCAGGGCATTTGTGCCAGGTCAGCACTTCTCCTGTGCCCGGCTGGCACAGCTGTTGACACCCTACCCACCTTGGAGCCCCTGCCAGCCCAGTCCTGCCCATAGGATTAGTGCCGGAGTGTTAGAAGGGGTTATGGATGACTGCTCCTCTTCTCTTCCCAAGCCAGCCTTTGGGATGTAAACACTGGCATCTGGGAGAGGGCCAAGGTCCTGCATCCTCACAATATGCTGTGGGGTCAGTTTGTACAAACCTGTGGTCTTCCCTTTACTAACTAGGTGACTTTGGGCACAATTATTGCCCTTTCCCAATCTCTACTCCATCATCTGTAGAACGGTAGAAACTCTACCAGCTTCGTAATCATAGTCCTTCAATAGCTCCTAGTTAATGCCCAAAGGTTTCCATCGTCTAAAGCAGCCTTCCTGATGTGGCCCAGGCTGCCTTTCTAACTTGGTTTCTTTCCTCTCGCTGGCTGTATTCCCACCTGAGCCCTTCATGTTTGCTGTTTCCTCATCCTGAAACGATTTCCCACCAGCGTCCTCAGGCTCATTTCTTTCCTTTATTCAGATCCCTTTTCAGATGAGATCTTCTCTGAACATCTTATCTAAAATCACACTCCCTTTCACTTGCTTCATTTTACTTCCTATTGCTTAGCTACTGTTGGACAGTAGGTATATGTTCACTTGTTCTTCATCTCTTCTATGAGACTCTAAATTCCAGGAGGGTAAAACTTTATCTTGTCCATAGCTGTAGCTGCAGACCCTAAAGCATTCTTGTCGCCCAGGAAGCGGTCAAGAAATATGTTTCAGAATGAACAGCTGAGATAATGGATTAAAAATGTTTATTATGGTATCTAGGACATGAGGGTAGGTGTGTCAGAGAAGACGAAATTGGCTCAGGATAGAGCAGAGTTCCGAACTGTTGTACATAGGATCGTTAACAACAACAGCAGGACATAACAACCTAAAACCAGATCATTTGTTCTCAAGCCAGTTCTTACACAGTGACCCTGTAGGTCAGAGTAGAATTTCCCTATAGGGTTTCTAAGGCTGTGGGTGTTTTCTGAAGTAGTAAAGATTTTTTTTAACTCCTGTAAAATAATTGGTAAGTTCAAACTGCCAACCACTCCATTAGGAACCAAATGCTTTAATACCTGCACCATCATACCTTGCTAAGGAAGCTCTGGTGACAACTGGTTTAGGAGTTGCACTGCCAACACAAAGACAGGCAGTTTGAATCTACCAGCTGCTCCATGGAATAAAGATGGGTAATCTCCTGTGTGATTTACAACCTCTGAAAACCCACCAGAAGGTCAGCTGAGAGTTCGTTCCAACTCCAAAGCACATTAACAAAAGCAATAGCTTGCTAGGAAATAATATATATTTTTTAAAAAAAGGCAAATCCAGTTGCCATCTATGTTCCAACTCATAACCACCCTCTACTGAGTTTTTCAAGTTGTAAATCTTTATGGAAAAAGATACTTCATCTTTCTCCAGTGGAGTGATTGGTGGATTCAAACTGCTGACCTTTTGGTCAGCAGCCCAAAACTTTATACATTATGCCCCCAGGGATCCTTACACATAATAAGCACTCTCTGAATGGTAACTGTTATCATTCTGTGGCTGACAAGAAACTTGTGAGTCCTAGACAGAGTGGGCACAGTTCTCCCTCCCACCTTAAGGGAAACAGTAGTATGAACAAGACAGCACCCAGACGAGGATACCAATCGGGCATGGACTTAAGGTATTAAGACTTGTGATGGCCATTATTTCCCGTTGAGTTACCTCCGATTCATGGTGATATTATATATGACAGAATGCAGTGTTTCCCAGGCCTGGGCCCTCTTCATGCCTGCTCATGTGTTGGCATCCGTTGTTGGGGCCAGTGTGTATCACACCTTCCAGGCTAGCTGTTCATCTTCCAGTGCTGTGCCAGACAATGTTTCGTTGTGATTTATAAGGGTTTTGGGGCTGATTTGGAAGCAGATCACCAGACCTTACTTCCTAGTCGGATATAGTCTGAAAGCCCCACTGAAACCTACTGGTTGGGAGTGGCCTGCTGCTATTTTAAATACTAGAGCCATAGCTCCAGGATCATAGCAACAGCTAAGCATCATACAGCAGACTAGCAGACTAATGTGCAGGGGTTTAGGATTTAAGAATAAGTGGGAGGGAGAGAAAGAGGGAGCAAAGAAGGAAGGAAGGAAGGAGGGAGGGAGAAAGAGAAAGGGGGAGAGGGAGAGAGAGAAATTGATTGATTTAATACCATTATAATAACTTTTGGTGCAGGAAACCAAGTTATAACTTAAATGACCCAGAAAAAGACAAAACAGTATGAAAATCAGGTAGGAGAGTGTGCAGAGCCAAGGGGAGCAAGAGGAGGTCCCAGCGTCTCCCTCCACATCCAGGATTTCAGGACCTTCTACAGCTCCTGGTCAGAACCAGTCCCCCTGGGATTATCCACTGGCCTCCTCTCCTATTTCAGAGCATGTTTCTGAGCACTTCTTCCCTGGTTCCTGGATTGGGATACCAGGAGCATGAGTACTGGATGGGTCCACGTGCCTGTGCACCTTACCGTTGATCTTATTTTATTTTACTCAACAAAATGTACACTAACGATAATCATGCACAGGGCACTGTGCCAAGAACTTGCATACCACCCTCCTTTTCTACACAAGAAGAAACATTCTTCACTCACTACATTCCCTGCTTTTTCATTTAACAATAAGTTCTGAATATTATTTCATGGCAGTGTATAGAGAGATTTGTCATTTTTTTTATGGCTGTGTAATACTCCATTGTATAAATACGCCATTAATTTAATCAGTTCTTTAGGTGAATATTTAGATTGCTTGCAGTCTTTGATATTATGAACAATGCTGCAAAATTAATATCCTTGTACCATTTTTCACAATTGCAGGTATGAGTTTATAGAAACGAAATTGCTGCATTAGGGAAATATATATGTGTTAGGAATTTAGTGGTGCAACCTCTGTAGAAAACAGTCTGGCAGTTCCTCAGAGAGTTAAACATGGAATTTATGAGCCAGCAATTCCAATCCTATGGGCATACCCAAAAGAATCGAAAGCAGGGACTCAAATACCTGTGTACCAGTGTTCCTGCAGCATTATTCCTATAGCAAAAAGGTGGAAATAGCCAGCATATGAATGGATAAGCAAAATATAGCATACACATACAATGGAGTATTATTCAGTCAAAAAGAGAAATTAAATTCCAGTATTTGCTACAACTTGAGTGAACCTTGAAAACCTTGTGCTTAATGAAATGTCAGGTACAAACAGACAAATATTGTATGATCTTGCAGAGTATTTATATGAAATATATAGAACCGGTAAATGCACAGTGATCAAGTCCATTAGTGGTTAGCTGGGGTGGGTATTAGGGAATGAAGAGAAAGTTATTACTACCATTTGAGATCCACTTATTTTTTTGCTTTTATTTTTTTTAATTGGAATCATGTGCTTTCCATAATGGAAAGCATTTTGATTGAAATAATTTTTTTAAGTAGTACAGGTTTTGATGCAACTAGTAGGTTGGTAGTTTGCTTGGCTCCATAGTCAACACTTTTGGCACCGCAGCCAGGAAATAAAAAAAAAACCAAACGTATTGCGATGGGAAAGTCTGCTGTTAGGGATCTCTCCAGGGTACTAAAGAGCAATGGTGTCTCTCTGGAGACTAAGGTGCATCTGATACAAGCCATGGTCTTTGCAATCACTTGTTATTTATCAGAGAGCTGGACAATGACTAGGGAGGATAGAAGGAGAATTGATGCCTTTGTGCTGTGGTGCTGGAGTAGAGTATTGAATGTACCATGGACTGCCAAGAAACCAGATTCATCCTGGAGAGGGTTAAACCAGGCTGCTCCTTGGAGGCAAGGATTCTGGGGCTTCGTCTGACATACTTTGGACATGTTGTAAGGAGGGACAGGTCCTTGGAGAGGGACATCATGCTTGGGAGGGTGGAGGGACGGCATAGGAGGGGAAGACCCTCTATGAGGTGGATTGATTCAGTGACTGGGGTAATCGGGATGGGTGTATCAGAGGCAGTGCGATTGGCACAGGATAGAGCAGGGTTTAGGGCTGTTGTACATAGGGTCAATATGAGTCGCAAGCAACTGGACAGCACATAACAACGATAACAACAGTAGGTTGGTGCAATGTAGTCCATATTTTCAGATTCACAATTTTATAGGTTTCCACCAGATGGCAGCATGAACTAAAAGTGGGATCCCAGGTTCCCACTAAACCCCACAGCTGGAAAATGTAGGTAGGCACTGTATGTCTCAGGAGTCACAAAAAATCAAGCATCTAGAGAGTTTCTCAAGAGTGATGAAAAATTTGGAAGTGAGTAGTAGTAATTGTAGCATATACAATGTGATGAATATAATTAATGTCTGTGAATTGTACACATGAAAATAGTGGAAGTGTTTTGTTACACATAGCACCATCATAATTGGAGGGGGACGCGTTAGGAAATTGGGGCATTGAAGCATTAGGAATGTGTAGTATTGAGTCATATTGTTGTAGGTACTGTCAATTACGACTTATAGCAAACCTGTGGACAATACGCCTTAACTCTGCCCTATCCTGTTCCATCCTCATTGTCTCTGACACACTTGAGTCCATTGCTGTGGTCATTGCCAATCCATCTCGTTAGGGGTCGTCCTCTTTTTCACTAACCTGTCATTCCAAGCATGATGTCCCTTTCCAAGCAAAAGCCTTGCCTAACTACATGCCAAACATATGAGAGAGGAAGATTTGCCATCTTTGCCTCCAAAGAACACTCTGGCTGCACTTTGCCCAAGACATACATGTTTGTTCTTTTGGGAGTCTGTGGTATATTCTCCAATATCACGATCCAAAGGCATCAAGTCTTCTGTCATCCTTATTCCTTGTCTAGCTCTCAGATGTGTAACAAGTGATTCAAAATGCCATAGCCTAATTCAGGCACACCTTAGTCTTCAGATTGACATCATTGCTCTTAAGGATGTTGGAGAAGTCCCTGACAACAGACTTGCCCAATGCAGTACATCTCCTGGTCTCCCTACTGGGCCAGATTTCCTTTCACAGGGATGGCGCCAATTGAATAATTCCATCAGGCACACATGTGAGCAACATTCTGACCAATACAAAATATAAGCAGTTCTGAGGGGAGGTGTTTAAAATTTGTTTTCCAATCTGATAGGTAAAAAAGTAATATCTAAGCATAGTTTTCGTTTTCTCTTGTTTATAATGAGCAAGGCTGGGGATAATTTTATATAATTGAGTCTCTTGTCTGGTCCTAGCCTTATGCCCATTTCTTTTATTGATTATTGGCCCTTTCTTATTGATTAGTAACACCTCTTTATAAATTCAGGAAATTAGCCCTTTGTCTGAAGCACAAGTTGCAAATAGTTTTCTCTTGCTTGTCATTTTTTGTTTGTCTTTGCTCATCGTAGAGATTACAATGCAGAAATTTTCTATTTTTACAAACTTGAATTTATTGGTCTTTTCTTTAAGGTTTCTGGGCTCTGAATCACACTTCAGCAGAGTCATTTGTTAACCTCTCAGAGAGGAGATGCCAGTCCCTATGCCAGCAAGAAGACTGGGGGGCTCAGAGCAGGCTGCCCTCTGGCCTCATCTGCCCACATAGCAGATGAGCCATCTGCTCTGGAAGGAAGCACCCTTGGTCCAGTAGCACCTTCACCCAGGCTCAGTCCAACCAGCATATCCTAGACCTCACCGCTCAAGCTGTCATCTGCAGACCATAGCTTGGCAGCAGCTGGAAACGAATTAAAAGCAAGATCTCAGGCCCCACCCCAGATTGCTGGATCAGAAGCTGCATTTTTTTTTCTTCAGGCTCCCCCAGAATTACCTGTGTCTACAAAGTTGCCCTGAGTCTTGACTCCATCCTAGGTTTCCTGGACCTTCAATTGGATGCTAGAGTCTCCTGATCCTCTGTTTTCCCGGGACCCAAACCCTTGGTTTTCAGCTTACCTGGTGTGGCCTCCCCTTGGGGAGATGAGCTCCAGAACTGCTGAGGGTCCCAGGCCTGTGAACAGGAGAGATGGAGGCTTCTGCAGCCGCAGCATAAAGTATGTGATGTGGGGCCTCAGAGGCCATTTCCTCGGTCTTCACATGGCATAGGGGCACGAGTGGTGCAGTGGCAGAATTCCCACCTTCCTTGTGGAAGACCTGGGTTCAATTCCCAGTCTGTGCTTCCCATTTGTCACTGGAGGCTTGCTTGTTGTTATTATGCTAAATCTGTTTCAGTGGAGCTTCCAGTCTAAGACGGACTAGAAAAAAAAGCCTTGCAATCTACTTCCGAAAATCAGCCAGTGAAAAGTCAAGGGGTCACAACGGTCAGATCCACGTCTCATCCTGTTTGTGTGGGGGGCACAGTGAGCCAGAGGCATCTTAACAGCAGCTAAGAAGCTACAGAGAACAAGGGTCCCTGGGACTCTGGAACTGCCCCCACTCACCCCACCTCTTAATGTAATAGGAAGAGAGGCTTTGCAGGCAGAAGACAACAGTTTAAAACTCAGCTTTTCTGCAGTCATGCAACCTTAGCAGAATGTTTCCTCTTCTGGGCCCCTATTTCCCTATAAAAGGCAGACTCCGCTCTCGACAAAGGAGCTCTGGTGGTGACGTGCTTGGTTGCAGTGTGTATTGCTAACCCAGAGGTCAGTGGTTTGAACCCACCAGCTGCTCCGTGGGAGAAAGATGGGCAGTTTCCTCCTGTCCACAAAGTTCATAGTCTTGAAAATCTGGGAGGGCGTCACCAGGAAGCAGACTCGATTTCATGGCCATGAATTTGGTTTGGTTTCATCGTCTTCACAAAACCGTGGAGAGGACTGAATAAGTCCATCTGTGTGCAGCACCAGGCAGATGCTGATGGAATTCCTTCTTTTTTTATTTTATGTCGTGGTTTGAGTTTACAAAGCAAACTGCTTTTTCATACGACAGTTCCTGCATGTTACACATCTTGACACTGATTACATTCCCCACATCATATTCTACTCTTCCCATGTCTGTGCTTTGTTTCCCCGTTTCCATCCATCCAACTGTCTGTCCCTCCCTGCGTTTTGCGCTTGATCTGTGAGCAAACACCACCCGTTTGATCCTGTGTGATTGATTGTTCCAAAGAGCATGTTCCTCTCTGGTGGAATTCCTTCTTCCTCTGGGAACGCTGGAGCCAGGAAGTATATTAAGGAACACAAGAGGGCCCGGGTTCATTCTTTTTAAAAATGTTCTTTGCCTGAACTAGTTCTTTCTTCCCCCAGGATCATCGCTGCTTGCTGGTTTCCCATGAACTAAGTCTTGTAAAGCATTTTCTACTTAATGTCACAGCTGCCTCCTGGGATGTAGCTCTTCGAGGACCTGTGGTCATGCTCTGTAATTCTCTGGCTGCTGCCGCTGCTGCTGCTATTGTTAATATTTATCGAACTTATCATGTGCCAGGCGTTGTCCTAAGCCATTTGCATACATTACATACGTTAGCTGTGTTCATGTCATCCTCACAGCAATCTATGGGGTAAGGTGGCTTTTCTCATTATACAGATTTCCCATTTTACAGATAAGATAAAGTTCATGACATGCCCAGAGCCATATCTAGAGGAAAAGATATTGCTAACTATTTCCTCAACCTTGCTGCTTGACAGGAAGCTCCTTCCTTGCCTTCTGAATGAAATGGAACTGGGGCCCTCCACCCCACCCCTCACATCTATTCACCCGTCTTTACCACCAATCCCAGGCCACAGATCAGGTGATGTTCTGAGATGGGGCAGGCTCTGGGGTGGAAGTGGGAGACCATCCAGGCCAGTGAAGAGCCTTCTAGGACCCAGACTGGTCCTCCTACTAGCTCCAAGGTGTCCTCTAGGGGCAGAGCCAGCATAGAGGGGTTGATAGAATATTGAAGACCTTAGTTGTTGTTATTTTTATGTGCCGATGAGTCATTTGCAACTCATAAAGTACCCTGTGAGACAACACCTCTGAACCCTGCTCTATCTTGAGCCGATTGCATTGTCTCTGACACACCTTCCACCATTACCCCAGTCACTGAGCCAATCCATCTCATCCAGGGTCTTCCTCTCTCAGACTGTCCCTTCACTCTTCCAAGCATGATGTCCTTCTCTAAGGACCGGTCCCTCCAGGCAACATGCCCACAGTATGTGAGATGGAGCTTCAAAATTCTTGCCTCCAAGGAGTAGCCTGGTTTCATCCTCTCCAGGACAGCAACCCTATAAACAACATATCTGAACCCTCTCCTGTCCTGTGCCACCTTCACAATCTCTGACATGCTGAAGCCCATTGCTACAGTCACTGTGCCAGTCCATCTCATTGGGGGAGGGGTGTCTTCTCCATTGCCATCCCTCCCCCTTTTCAAACATGGTATCCCTTTCTAAGAAATAACCTCCCCTAGCAAAATGCCCAAAGTATGTGAGACAAGGCTGTATCACCTTTGTATCCAAGAAGCACTCCGGCTGCACCTTCTCCAAGACATACCGGTTTGTTCTTTTCGCAGTCCATGGGCTATTTAGTACTCTTCTCCAACACCACAGCTCCAAGGCAGCTGTCATCCTTGTTGAACTCTGCTAAGGGAAAGCTTGGAGGTTCAGAGGTGCCTCAGAAGAAGGGTTTGGTGATCTGTTTCCAAAAACTCAGCCATTGAAAGCCCCGTGGAGCACAGTGGTCCTCTGCCACACAGGCAGTGTCTGTGAGTCGGAATTAACTCCACAGCTGCTGCTTGTGCTTGACTGGCTTTACCATCCCTGAAGCCCCATTCTCGCTTGACTCTGAGTCTTCATGTTTTCTACTTTTCTGACAATTCTTCCTTTTCTTCTACTCCTGCTTTGTCCTCCCACTATCCCCACTCAGCAGGCTGCCACCTCATGAGCCCAGTGACCTCGTAGACTTGCTCCTTTGTCCGCCCTTTGACAACCTCACCTGCAAAGTACTGAAGCCCACTCCTGCTGCCCACTTCCAGGTGGCCCCGTGCCCTGCATCAATCTCTGTCCCCACGTTGGGACGCCTCCTTTGCTCACATCCCCTATACCCTGTCAGTCCCCCTGGCCCTCCCTGCTCCAGCCTTTTGGACGGCTGCTTCCTCCCCACTGCCCTGTCGCCACCCTCGATCAAGCCAGAACTACTACAACAAAGGCTGCCAACTTCATTTTCTCCTCTGCTAACCCACCTCACTCCACTGCCAGTTAATCTTCTGGAAACACTACCTTCCCCTTCCTGTAATTCTCCATCAGGAGACACCAGTGTCCTGGAATTCAGAGGTCTCTCCACTCAGGCCCTGTTTCCCCTGCCCGCTCTTGCTCCTCTGGGCAAACCCTGTGCCGCACCTCTGCCTTTGAGCTGATATCTCAGCCTGGAGCTGCAGCCTCTCCTCGCTGCCAGACTAAATCATAGGCTTTCAGAGTCAGAGAGGCCTGGGTTTGACTCTCTTTCCACAGTTTACTAGTTCAATGACCTTGAGCAGTTTATTTCATCTCATTGGCCCTCAAATTCTCCATCTGTAAAAGAGGGTTACACCTCCTCTCACTTGGCAATGGAGTGAAACCCTAGATGATAGTTGGGAATAAAACAGGTAAGAGCCATGCTGTGGTTACTTCTGGCCCTTCATGTCCAGGTTCAAGGTCGTCCTCCCTGACCACTGTAGCTTCTGTGAACTCTTCCATCCTAAGTCGTGATACCTTTTCTGTCCTGTCCTACTGGGTTGTTTGCTGTGGGATCCTCGGCCAGTGCCTTTATCTCTGGTACCTGAGGTGCCTCATCTGGAAAATAGGTATGAAAAGATAATAACTTCATGGAACCATGATAAGGACTGATGCGTGAATAGATAGGAAGTGCCCAACATAGAAAATGCTATGAAAATATTTTCTTTATGTTACCACTGGCCCATGGCAGCTCCTGTCCCTTGTGTTTTCAAATAAACCAGAAAGTTCCTGAATAGGGACTTGATCCCCTGCTTCCCTGAGCTCCAGCAGCAGCTGGTATGGGCCTGGCCCCCAGTGGAGAATGGGGGACATTTTTGAACATCACCCGTGAGGCCTTCCATTCTGGCCAGCTGGCAACCACTGGTAGTTCTGTTGAATGCCAAGATTAAACCACAACCACCCTGTAGCACCATTTTACAGATGGAGAAATTGAGGGTCAGAGAAGCCAAGTCAGTTGTTCAAGGTTATGAGCTAAAATGTGATAGAGAGAGAGTCAAACCTGGGAATGGGATCCCCTGTCCTGGGGGCGGTCACTTCACACTACCCTCGACCTCCCTCCTGTTCTTCTCAGACTTCTGCCCTCTCAGACTCCCCCTGGATGTCAGCACCCCCACCTGCTTTTAACTGCCTCTTCTTTCCCCAAAAAGCTGCCAGAGGCTCATTGAGGGGGCACCCCAGGGCAGAGGGCAGCTGCAAGGAGCCAGAAGGTGGGATGAGGCGCTGACACGGGCCGGGGGCCAGTGCTGGGTGTTTATTGCCTGTGCCATCGACCTGCATAGCTCGCTGTTTATCTGTCTTCCTGACACACCTAATTACCTAGGTTGCAGCTGCCAGAGCGCTTGCTCTTCCTAAATCACAGGCTCCCATCCCTCCTGTCGCCCAGGCCTCCGGGCTTCTGCCTGCAGAAGGGCTGCCATTGATTTTGCCGTTCCCTGTTTATGATCTACAACGCTCTGCACCGCTGTTGCACATTTTACCTTAATTAGTTTATTCTTCCGGGCAGCCCTGGGCGGCTCGGAAGCCAGGAGGCTAGAGGTGGGGAGAGGTCAGTGGGACACCACACCCTGACCCCTCTGGCCACAGCGCCTTGAACCTGACCGTATCTTTCTAACCCAGGACTGTGCTGGTTCTAATAGGTGAGCTACAAAAGGGCTTCTAGGGCCCAAGTAGGTTTGGGAAAGGCTAGGTTAATTGCAATTGTTTTATTATTATTTACCATCAACTTATTCCAACTCAACACCCCATGTGTGCAGACTACACCTGCCCCATAGGGTTTTAATGGTTGTGACCTTTCAGAAGCAGATTGCCTAGGCCTCCCTGCCATAGTGCTTTGGGGTGGCTTCAAACCACCAACTTCTTGGCTGCTAGTTAAGTGATTAGCCTATTACATCTCCCACAGATTCAGTAAAAGTAATCAGATAATTGCTTGCGAAGTATTTTAAAGGTTTTATCCATTCAGAAGCTCCAGGAGGGAGACAGAGTATGTGCAATTGTCCCCAAACTCTGATGGCTACGGAATCCTCTCTCCAGGCAGGGTTCCACTGAGCACACTTTGGAAAACGCTGCCCTGGAGAAGAGGGAAGCATTAGAGGCAACAAGGCAAGGGGTTGAGTCACCTATGTCCTCTTGTCTGTCTAGGGTAGGAACTCAGGAGCTTGAGAAATGTCCCCTGTGGCACCTGAAGGGGGAAGGGGGCCTTCAGAGCTCTGCAGAAAGCAAGGAAAACATCGGTGGTCTTAAGGTGTTTAATTCGTGTCTACTTTGACTTTTTTTGTTGCTATTATGTGTTTTCAGTAACAGAAGACATGCTGAAATCAAGGGGGAAATTTCTGAGGCAATATGGATTTTGATACAATTATATAGGAGTTCATAGGACCCCAGTGGACCCTGATGGTCGGATGGTGGATTAAGACCCACCTCTTGTGAGGTATCTCATTCACAAAGGGACAAATGCTATATGGTGCTACTGTTGTAGAATGAGGCTGGCATTTGGGGTGGGGGTAAGACTGAGAAAAACTGGATGAAATATGCTTACGGCATTGAAGTCTATGGGGGAGAGAATAGTCTAAAAGTATTATATTTTAGGGCATTATTTTTATCGTAGGAGTATGAAATGAGGGTTGCAGAGTGGATTGTATTTGGGGGTAGGGGGGGGGGTTGGGGAAGGGCCGGGGGGGGATTGTGTACCAATGAGGGAGTTTTGCTTTTCAAGGAGAGGAGCAAATGGGGGGAGGGGGGAGGGGTTTGTGCGGGGAGAAGGGTGCAACAATGAATGAATGGAATCCCCCAAAAAAATACATAATTTTAGTATACTTCATGTAACATACTAGATGTCGTCTGAGTTTTTTAGAAATAAAGTTTAACAACAGAAAAAAAAAATAAAAAAATTTTTTTAACAAAAAGACCCACCTCTTCAGATTGATGCAGTAACACAGATGCCCACCAGGGGGCAGCACATGCTATAACTGGGATACTCGTTTCCCAAGAAACCTAAGAGACTGAAAATACAGATGGGGATGCATGTCCCACCAGTAATGAAAAGGCTAAGGAACGGACTGGGTTAACTGGGGTGCAGAATTTAAAGAAACCCTAGTTTGATAGAAAAGAGTAGGGCCTCTACTGATGAAGGTTAGAAATCTGGAAGCAAATTAAGGGGTGGGAGGAGTACCATTAGGGGCCTTCCAGGCCAGGTGTCAGAAGTGATGGTGTGGCTGCTGCTGCTCTCCAATCACAGCAACCGTCCAGAACATCAGTGAGGATGGTAGTCCCTTCTCCATACTCCTGCAATCCAAAAGGCTTTCAAGGCTCCAGGTGGTTTTTTTAAGTTTGTGGGGGAACTCAGTTGATGGCAAAACTGGTCCTGAGCTGATGTGAGCTATTTATAGGCCTTGTTTATACCATTCCATGTGAATATTCATGTTTCACTGTGGAAATATTAATGTGTTTAATTACAAGGTGCTGCCCCCAGTCCCTGCTGGGGATGTTATGTAATAAATAGTGTATGCACTGTGTTAACTTTTTAAACTGTGAAAGGGGGGGAAAAATCTCGATTTCCAAACAGATCTGACTCTAAGGGGTTCATTCAGGGCTGTGGGCAGAGGTGGTGTGGTGCACCCGGAGAGCTCTCTTGAGGGCCTGCCCCGCCACTGGCTTCTTCAACCTCAGTCCCCACAGACGCTGGGAGGAAGCACAGATCCTTTTCTCAGCTTTCAGGTGAGGAAACCGAGACCTGAGGAAGCTGAGTGGCGAACCAGATGGAGAGATGGGACTTAGCTGTCAGTGTGCCCTGCTCTGGTTAGGGAGCCATCTCTCCAAGGGGCACACCCCTCCCAAAGCCACCACAGCTCTGCTCCCCGTGGACCTGAACAGACGCCCTGCAGGTCCTGCTTGGCTGAGGAAGGGCCTTTCCTTCCTGGCCTGGACCTCTGCTGCCCCAGAAGCCTCGGGCAGGGACAGGACATCTCAGGAGTCAACTCTACGCGTCCAGGTGATGTCCCTGCCCCAGAGGTTTCCCAGAGACCTCAACATAATCAAGTTCCTCTGAGACCATTTTGTCCTCTCCTGGTGGAGTTTATACATGGACTTCACCTCCACACATGCACTCTCTCTCACACTTTCTGTCTCTCTCTCAGACACACACACATCACAGATCCTTTTAAGGACATATTGACACACACACACACTCATACACTCGTTCTTACACGCTCTCTTGCACACACACAAACATGCTCAAGCATATATTCACAATGCATGCACACACTCACACACGCTCTTTCCACACACACTCAAGTGCACTCTCACTCACACCAGTCCCCACGCTGCCTCGCTCTCACATGCACAGCCGCTCTGCGCTCCCTAAACCCCCGTGGTGCAGAGCTGATGTCTCTCATAGGACCTTAGCGAGCAGCTCATCTATAAAATGGGAATAAATCATTTTTGCCCAACAGCAGCTGTCACTTTTGTAGGCTTAATGCATGTGTGGTGCTGCATCATCTCATTTATTTCTCCCAGTAAACTTGAAGGTGATTGTTATCATCCTTCCCATTTTACAAAGAAGAAAGCTGACGCTCAGAGATGCGAACCAATTTGCCCAAAATCCAACGACCAGACAATGCCCGTGGAATCTAGGTAGAACCTTAGTGGAGCCTGTGGCACTTTTTCCCCCCTCTCTGAGTCCTGCACCACTTTGCTATATTGTCTTCCTTCCATTTGAGCCCATTGTGCACCCCCACCCAGGTCAGCAGAGTCAAATCCAGGAGTTCTGTCCTCAAGTTCACTCCCCTCCAAATTTGCCTTCTTCTTCATTTGTTGTCTTTGCTGCGACCTAATGGTGGGGCATGGCCCCTCCTAAGAAAGTTCCAGATCTCAGGGCAACAAGGAGTGAAGCAGGGTGAGGACAGGGAGGTGCACTCTGCTTGCGTGGACACTAGGAAGGGCTTGAACTCCAGCAACTGCTAATTCTTCCCCACTTCCCAGAGCAAGGTTCTGAGCTGATGAGCCTCAGAGGCCGTGTTGTTTGTTGTTGGGTGCCGTCGAGTGGGATCCAACTCATAACTGAGCCTCCAGTGGGTTTTCAGAGGCGGGAAGGTAGTAAATCGCACAGGAAGAGATTACCCATCTTTTTCCTGCAGGATGTCTGGTGGATGTGAACTTAGTGCCTTTGGATTGACAGCACAACTCCTTACCACTAAGCTATTAGGGCTCCCTCAGAAGCCCATGGCCCTTCTGAATTAAGTCAGCACATTCTAGGGTACAAATGTTCAACTCCCTGAGCTGAGGGGTCCTTAGCCCCCATATTATTCTCAAAAAGTTGGTAATCCAAAAGAGATGGAGACCATGGCTCTCTCCAGAGGGTAGCCCCACCCAAGGCTGTAAGAGCCCCTCAACATACTCCAGGCAAAATAACCCCTCACTCACCTGAGGGCTGAGGTAGGAGGTGACAGACCTGCCAGAGCTCAGCTTCCTTGGTTTAGACTTAAGAGGACCTACTCACCAATCAGGACTGTTTCTTCTTCTTTTAATTTTTTTTATTATTTTTGTGTGAGTGTACTGTCAAATCAGATCTGACTGGTACAGGAGGAGATTGTTCCTCCTTCCCCGGCAGAGCATCTGGTGGCTTCGAACCGTGTGCCTCTGAGAGTGTAGTTGCAGCTCCTTGCCACTAGGCCACCAGAGCTCCCCAGGACTGTTTCTTCTGAGACACAAAGTGGTCCCTTTGGTTCAGCAGAGAATTTAAGGGGACCTCCCTGCAGAAAGGGGCATTCTGGCTTGACTTCAGATGCTAAAATATTGGCAGTCTCAGGATTCTGGGATTGTTTGTGAATTCTGGCTGTTGGTCATCCCAGACATGATAGCAGCAGTATCTTTCCCCCACCCTCCTCTGCACCCCACTTTCTGAGACCTGGCTAGCCAATCTTCTAAGCCTCAGAATCTTTTTTCTCACCTGAAGACATCTCAGTGCCTCCAGAGAGGAGCCTTGCCTGGCCTCACGATCTTTTTTGCAGCAGAAGATTCATCCACCATTGGCCCCAACCACCTTGGGCAGACATGTGCCCTGACCCTCTCATCCACAAGCCCTCCCCTCCTTTCCCCAGGGGTGGCCACTTACACCGACAAGCTGTTCAAGTTCCGCAACAACCGCTGGGAAGACATCCTGAGTGACGAGGTCAACGTGGCCCGAGGCGTGGCCAGCCTCTTTGCCGGACGCTCTGTGGCCTGCGTGGACAGGAAGGTGAGTACAGGAAGGTGTGGGGGCCTGGGGAGAAGTGGAGGGAACATAGTGATGTGAGAACACGGAGAAGTGCCCCCGACAGAGTGGACACTGCCAAGAGCAGACCTGAGGGCTGCATTGACTCGGCAGTTCCCACTGTGCCTTGCACAGCAAACTTTTCTGCATCAAATCAATTCTTACTCATAGCCACTCTGCAGGACACAATAGAACTGCCCCATAGGGTTTCCTGTGGGGCAGCTTGTGCGTTCAAACCACTGACCTTTGGTGCCTTAACCACAGTGCTACCAGAACTCCTGATCTTGCACATAAACCAGAAAGCCAAGCCTGCGACTGTGGATTCTGACTCCTGGAGACTCCCCATCAGGTTTCCGAGTCTGGAAGTCTTTACAGGAGGGGACTCCCCACATTTCTTCCTCAGAAGGGCTGGTGGATTTGAACACTGACCTTTAGACAACACATAACGGAGCTCTTATGTCTGGCAGTGTTGTGGTTGTGTGCTGCCGAGTGGGAACTGACTCATAGCTGACCCTCCTGTGGGTTTTCAGAGGCTTCAGATCCACAGGAAAAGATTGCCTGTCTCTCGTAGAGCAGATAATGTATTCGAACCATCTGCCTTTGGATTGACAGCACAGGAACTCACCACTAGACCGCCAGAGCTCATGGGGGTTGGGGAGGAGGTGGAGGAGGAGGAGAAGGAGGTGGTGGTGGTGGTGGAGGAGGAGGTGGGGGTGGTGGT
>NW_006399756.1:33362146-33488854 GCF_000299155.1 Elephantulus edwardii
GGAGGTGGAGGAGGAGGTCGTGGTGGTGGTGTTAGGTGCCTTGACTCAAGTATGACTCATAGCAACTCTGTGAACAGCCTGCCCGAGCCGTGCCCTGTCCTGTGCTGTTCTCATCGTCTCTGACACGCTCGAGCCCATTGCTGAAGCCATCATGCCAATTCGTCTCGCTGGGGGAGTCTTCCTCGCCTTTACTGACCCTCATCTTTCCAAGCATGGTGTCCCTGTCAACTTCGTAATTGTTGTTGTTGTGTGCCTGCTTTCAAGTCAGAACCAACCCAGAGGTGATTCTTCAGTGGGTTTTCAGAGGCAGTTAATCACACAGAAGTAGATTGTCTGTCCTTCTGCTGAGCCGCTGGTGGGTTCGAACCACGTGCCTTTGGGATTGCAGTGCAGTTTCTTACCAGAACTCATGTTGTTGTTGTTGTTGTTAAGTGCCATTGAGTCGCAGGCGTCTCATAGCGACTCTATGAAGGAGAGTCCTAGACGCTTGGGTGCCTTTCTTCCTCTCTCCAGGTTCATAGGGTTTCCAGAGGCAAGCTATTACAGAAGTGGATGCCACTCCTCCTTCCAAGCTTGTTTTAGTTGTGGAGCTCCACCCCACTCTCTGTCTTCATTGGATAACCAACCATTAACGCATTTGACACATCAGTGTCACAGTGTTCAGCCTCACAGCAACCACAAGTGACCGCTGTATGGCAGCTTGTACACCAGGGCTATACGACCTAGAGGAATGTCTGAACAAAAACAATGAAAGATTGGCCCGAGGGCCACAGATTAAAAGTCACCCACCTTTGGCTTGGTAGCATCATTTTCTGTCCACTGGGCCAGCTGATCTCTCTCTCTCTGTTGATGTTATTGTTGTTAAGTGCCGTCAAGTCACAGGCCACTCATAGCGACCCTGTGAAGGAGAGTCCTCGACGCTTGGGTGCCTTTCATCCTCTCTCCAGATTCATAGGGTTTCCAGAGGCAAGCTGTTATGGAAGTGGATGCCACTCCTCCTTCCAAGCTACCAGAACTCATAGTAGGTGCTAAATCTTTAACAGCTAAGATTTGCAGAATGAGTTCCGATATACCAAGGTCCAGCTCATCGTCCCTTCTATGTGACCCTCCTAGCAGCCAGAAGCAGCAGGCCAAGTGTAGTCATTATTTGGCCCGTTGGACAGATGAGGGGACTAAGGCCCAGATCAGAGCAGTGACTTACTTGTGGATGAATCCCAGTCAAATTCGTGGTGTGCTTAGAACATAAAAGTTTGAGCTGCAAAGCCTGTGCTCATTCATTCAGTCACATTTTCAACTAACACTTGTTAAGTGCCTACTGTGTTCCTTACTCATAAGCTTAAGGCAGCACCATAATAGTTGGAGAAGAGAGTGAGGTTAACAATTACAGCTTGCTCGGCCCCACAAGCAACACTCTGAATACCAGCAATCAGGAAATCAAAAGATGGATTGCATTGGGAAAATCTGCTGTCAGATTAGGGTCCTCTCCAGAATACTGAGGAGCAACGATGTCTGTCTCGAGACTAAGGTGCACCTAATCCAAGCCATTGATTAAGGATAACAGAAGAAGAATCAATGCCTTCAAGTTGTGGTGCTGGAGAAGAGTCTTGAACATATCATGAACTGCCAAGAAAACAAATAGGTCTGCCTTGGAGAGAATGAAGCTTAAGTTTTTCCTTGAAGGCTAGGATTTTTAAGCTGTGTCTCATATACTTTGGGCACATGGCCAAGGAGAGAATGGTCCTTGGAGGACATCATGCTTGGAAGGGTGGAGGGACAGCACAGAAGAAGAAGACCCTAGATGAGATGGATTTATACATTAACTAGGGCAATGAGGGTTGGTGTGTCAGAATCAGTGAGACCGGCTCAGGACAGGGAAGGGTTCAGAGATGCTGTACATTGGGTCGCTATGGGTCGCAGGCGACTCAACAGCACGTAATAACAACAAAAACTATGTTCTGTTCATTAAACTGTGGGGCCTTCCATAAGTATTTCTAGAACAAACAGGTCTGTGGGTGGGTAGGTAGAGGGTGGCCGGAGGGCATCCATAGCTTGATCAGTAGTGCCCTGTTGGGCAGGAGAAAGCCTGGGGTGGGGTTGGTGGGGTGGGAGCATCGGTAGCCATCTGTCCTGGGGAGTGGTGGCCCAGTCCCCATCTTAGCAGGCTGGGCAGGCTTGCCTGGAGGTGATTTATCCCTCCTGTCACCTGCTCCCTTGCCGCCCACCTCTTTGGCTTTGTAAACAGTCATCACTAAATCAGAGTCCCAGCTGCAGCCTAGCTTCCAGGGAGCAGTGCTGGGCCCGGTTCTGGTGACAGGGGCAAGGGGGCCGCTCACTTCGGGATTGAGCTGCACCAGGGGGATTGGGGATTCAGTGTGAATCTTCACAGCAGGGGCCTCCAGGCCTTCAGAGAAGGCAGGTGCCAGGTATAAATATTTATTTCTTAACAAGCTGGTGCTGGGAAGAGAAGCCAAGCTGGGCTGCGAAGCCACATTTAGCCCTGACCTGAATCTTTGCCACCTGGACTCTAGCCTAGTGGGAGGAGATGGGGAGGTGCTGTGAACAGCCCCGCAGATCAGACCAGGAGGGTCTGGGGGAGAGCCTGGCCAGGGTCATGGCTGGGGGCCTCTCTTTGTCACTTTCCAACTTCCTGTCTCACTTCTTCCCACCCTCAGCTCAGGTGGGAAAGTTCTCTAGAGCTGATCGAGGTGCACCAGGATTCATTAAAAGGAGACCTGCTCTTTGTCCCAGCAAGGTCATCTGCACACAGGCACACTCGACCACAGGACAAAGGCACCATGTGAAATTCAGGGGGGAAAAATCCCTAAGACTCTTTGGAGGTGGACTCTCAGCCTCTTCTTGCTCCTCTCTCCCAGTCCCAGACCTCAGTCTTCTGAGCTTCAAGGAGACAGAAAGAACTGCTGTCCATCTGCTGCCCAGAGAGGGCTTGCTGTTTCCGTCCAACCACCTCGGGCATGAGAACTGCAGAGGGAAGATCAGAGAGGTCAAGGCGGCCCAGAAGTTTCTAGATGGAAATGAATGCATTGTCCTGTAGGAAAAGACAAGAGCAGCAGGAACGATAATGGCTAATACCTTTTAAGGCCCTCTGGAGTGTTTTTGTTGTTGGGTGCCATCAATTCGACTTTGACTCCTAACAGCCCTGTGAACAGACCTGCACCTTGCTCTATCCAGCGCCTTCCTCACCGTGTCGGATATGCTCAAGCGTGTGTATTCTATCAGTCCGTCTGGTTGTGGATCTTTTTCTCTGACCCTCCATCTATCCCAGCAGGATGGTTCCCCCCCACCCCCAGGTCTGACCCCTCTTGATAACACACCCACAGTATATGAGACAAAGTTTCACTGTCTGCCTCCAAGGAGCCCCTGGGCTTCACTTCCCCCGAGACAAACATGTTTGTTCTTTGGGGAATCCATGAGCTATTTAGTACTCTTCGACAGCACCACAGACAAAGGCATTGATTCTTCTGCCGTCTTTGTTCATTCTCCCACTTTTAGATGTGTAGGAAGCAATTGAAAATGCCATGCCTTGAATCAAGTTCACCTTAGACTTTAACCTGGCATCCTTGCTCCTTAGCTCTTTGGAGGGGTTTTGACAGCAGATTTTCCCAACGGGACATGGCCTTTGATTTCTTGACTGTTGCTATCATGGGTGTTGATTGTAACATCAAATTATTGATAACTTCATTCTTTTTTCCATCTATCATGATATTGATTCCATGGTGAGGATTTTTTTCTTCTTTCTGGATGTTGAATTGTATTCTGTATTGAAGGCTGTAGTCTTTGATCTTCTAAACAAGTATTTCAAGTCCTACTCTCTTTTGGCAAGCAAGGTTGTGTCATCGGCATAATGCAGGTTATTGTTGAGTTCTCCTCCAATCCTGATGCTGCGTTCTTCTTCATATCGTCCAACTTCTCAGATTATTTGCCCCGCATACTGACTGCACCGTTGTTGGTGATATTGTTGTTAGATTCTGTTGAGTCACATCCAACTTACAGCAACCTAGTGAACAGGTCTGAAGCCCGTCCTACCCTGTGCCCTCCCTATCATCCCTGACACGCTTGAGCCCCCGGCACAGTCAGTGTATCAGTCTGTCCTTCCGAGAGTTTTCCTCTCTCTTGCTGACCTTCCACACTTCCTAGCATGATACATGGAGAAAGGATACAAGCCCGATGCATCCTTTTTCTGGTTTTGAACCGTGCCATGTTCCCTTGTACTATTCTAGTGGTGTTGTCTGTAGAATGTGTTGTTGTTATTGTTAAGTGCCATCGAGTCATAGACTTCTTGTAGCGACCCTATGAATGAAAGGCCTGAGCACTGTCCATAGAGTTACCAGAGTCAAGACATTTCGGAAGTGGATGCCACTCCTGCTTCCAAGCTTGTTTTAATCGGGAAGTTCCACCAAACACTGTCCGCCGTGGGGAACAATTATCACATTTGGTGCATCAGTGTCACAGTGTTTAGCATCACAGCAACCACGAGTTACCTCTCTACAGTAATGCACAGACCAGTGCAATACCATGCAGAAGAATGTTTGACAAAAAAAACAGTTTAAACCAGGCCTACGGGCCGCAGATTAAAATCACCCACCTTGGGCTTGGTAGCATAATGTTCTGTCCACTGCTTACCTTTCCTGGTTTTGAACTGGGCCACATTCCCTTGCACTATTCTAGTGGTGTCATCCGTAGTATGTAACCAGCCAAAATTCTGAGGGTCTCCAGGTGGTTTGAATCCACAAGCAGCTCCTTGAGAGAAAGATGGGCTACTTCGTCCATTTAAAATTTGGAGGTTTGAAGCCCCAATCAGGAAAAAACAAGGATAGTAGGAACAATAATAACACCTAACACGTGTTAAACATACAACATGGCCGTCACGGTGCTCAGCAGTTACTCTGGCTTGAGGCTACTGAACTACACCCGGGCTTTCATTGTGTGATATCCTTTGCCTCCTCCATTCCCCAACATATTTCTGTAACTGTGAGTAATGTATTCAGGATTGCAGCGTAACTTCTTGCCACTAGGCCACCAGAGTTCCCTTGTGAGTAATGTCTGTGAATCAATTTGCAACAAACATCAGGCCCAGGGATTAGTAGAAGTAGATGCAGCAGAATAGGAGGGCCGTGTCTGATCTTGTAGTTATTTGTCTGGTACTTTAAATGTTTGATGGGGACAGTAGCCCTTTGCAGAGTTAGTAGAGGTTGGACTTGGCCTTCCTCACATTGTCCATGCTGTTCTTGCTCCTTTTACAGATACATCATTTCTGAATCTTCATACACGTCTATGTGGTAGATGCTATCATCATCCCCATTTTACAGACCTTGAGTTATTAATAAGCTGCTTGAGCTTTATCACACAGTAAGTGGTAGGCAAAGCCAAGAATTAGCTCCACCCCACCAGAAAAGGAAGCAGATGCCTTTTACCCCACTGCTACTTGGTCTCTGAGTGAAATTGTACCAGACACGCATTTCTAACAAGTTTTCTGTGGTGTTCATTCCGCTGGTTCTCTGACGCTCAAGTCCCAGTCGGCAGCTTCTCAGTCCACCTAGTCAGTGGCCCTCAAACTGTGATTCCTGGACCACAATTATCAGCATCGCCAGAAATGCAGATCCTCAGGCTCTTTCCAGGCTGAGTCAGAAACCTGACAGAGCCCAGGAATCTGCATTTCAACAAGGCCTGCCCATGTGCCAATGCAGCTGAAGTCAGAGAGCCATTTCACCAGGTGAACGGCCCTGCCCACATGCTGCCTTCTGCTCCTCCAGCCCGCACCCCCCAATTCCTTCCCTCCCCACTCCCGCTCCCCTAAACCCGTCATATCCGCCTGCCCTTTATCTTCAGCCACCACATCACTCACCCACCTTTCTGGATCCCGCTCAAAGCCCATCTCTTACAAGAAGCGTTCCCTGATCAATAATGATTATCCCTCATGTTTATACAGCATTTTTATCTTTTCAAAGACCTTTCACATGCGTTGTTTCATTTCATCTTCTCAACATCCCTGCCAGGAAACAGGGGGGAACATGATCCCTCTCTTTAACACGTGAGGAGAGGCAGCTCAGAGAGGCAGAGGAACCTGCCCCGGAACTGCACCAGGTAGGGGCAGAGCCGGGCCCAGCAAACGCAAAACAAAGACACTGCCATCAAAGCAGTCCATACTCGGTGGCCCGCCATTGGATTTCTGAGGCTGTGAGTCAAACAGGAGATCGCCCATCTTTCTCCAGCTGGTGAATTCAGCCGCCTCTGGGTTCGCATCACAGCTCGCTAAGGACTGCACCACCAGAGTTCCATATCCTGCAGCTGGAGCTGCTCATCTTATTATCCTCCAACCCGCAGCATCAGCACCAGCCAGGGATGATTCTCAGGCCCACCCTTGATCTGCCGACACAGGGCATGAACCTAGCATCCTTAGAAATGCAGATGCTCAGGACCAACCCAAGAACTCAAAACCTAAACCAAACCACTGGCATGGACAGAGTTGATTCCAATGCCTTGTGACTCTTCATTGGGCTTCAGAGGCTGTAAATCTCGACAGGAAGAAACTGCCCATCTCTCTCCCTCAAGGTGACTGGTGGATTTGAACCACTCACCAGTGCCACACATAACCAACTCTGTTCCCGCGACTCTAGTCTACTAGAGATTCAGGGGGCGGGTCCAGTCTCTGTGGTTTAAGGAGCCCTCTGTTCAGATTCGCACTAAAGTGTGAGAACTACTGTCCTGAACCCAGCACTGCAGAAATAACTCTCTTCTGGAATCCTCTCACCCTCCCAGGATTGCCGTGGGGAGGCTCACACGAGACAAGGATCCGCCGTCTTCTACAACTGTAGCCCAGCATGTCAGTTCTATCACCCCAATCAAATGAAGTAGGACGCTAGGTACGAAGGCATTTCAGAAATGTCTTCATTTCTGGCAGAGTGCATTTCAGTCCATTTGGGCTTAATTGCCCATTTGTTGATGAGATTGCTAACAGCTGGTAGGGTCAGGCGTGGTTACAGCAACGACGCACCTTCCCCTTTGGCCCCATTCATTCGCTCCTCATCCAATCATTGCAAATGCATAAACTGAGCTCCTGTGACCGCCAAGAACCTTGAAGAGCACCCCCTGCTAATCAAGAAGCCATGCTGGAAAGCAGTGCTTCTCAGACTTGGATTTTGCACATGGAAGTCTCTGGCTCAGTTGTTCTAGAGAATGTGTCCCGTGCTCCCAGACGCCACCCATAGTGCTCGTCCAGGGAGCACTCTGAGGACAGCACAGGTGCGCAGACAGCAGGCTGGTCTCTGTGAGGAAAGACAAAGGCGTGAAGCTTCCTCCTTTGATGGTACCTGCTTACACTTTACATTGTAGCAACACTGAATGAACTGTTTGCGTTTCTCTAAGGGGGTAGTGGTGGTGGTGGTTGATGGTAGGTGACACTGGATCATCTGTGACAGGCCCACGGCAGCACTGTCAACACCACATCTGAACCTTGCTCTCTTCTGCACCATCGTGGTGATCTCTCATATCAAGCACATTGTTACAGTCAGTGTGTCAGCCCAGCTTGTTAAGGGTCTGCCTCGGTTTCTCTGATACTCCGTCTCCCCCAGCGCGATGTCCTTCTCCAAGGACTGACCCCCTCCTGACAACATGCCCGAAGTATGTGAGACAATGTTTCACCATCCTTGCCTCTAAGGAACACCCTCCTTGCACTTTCTCCAAGATAAGCTTGTTTGTTTTGGCAGTCCGTGGGATTTTCATTACCTTTTTCCTAACACCACAATTCAAAGGCATCAATTCTTCTCCGGTCATCTTTAGTCATTGTCCAGCGTTCAGAGGCATAGGAAGCAAATGAAAAGACCGTGGCTTAGATCGGGGGCACTGCAGGTTAGCTGCCATCACATCACCTGCCCACTCTTGGCAGCACCGTGAGAGTGAGAATGGACCTTCGACATTTCCGTGGCTGATTCTTGGAGGTGGACAACCAGGCCCTTCGTCTAATCTGTGTTGGTCTGGAAGCTCCACTGAAAACTGTTCAGGACCATGGCAACACCCCAGCCTCCACTGACAGATGGGTGATGACATGAGGTCCTTTAACCAGAAATCAAACCCAGATCTCTAATATGTAAGAATTCTGTCCCCAAACAACACTACCCATGCGCACTATTCTCTTTCTAGTTTCTTCCTGGAATGTTCTTTTCTGCCTGCTTCACCGGCCTAAGACTCCTCTGGCAAATGCTTCCAAACTTGCTGTGGCTCAGAGCCCTTCTCTGCACCCAGGATCCTGCACAGGTTCTCTGCCATGTTCGTGTAGAATTGCTGATGTCTCTGCCTCTCTTTCAGGAGACCCTGAGCTCCTCTTCAGTGTCCCCACCCACCAGACCATACAGCAAAACCCATCCCTGTCAAGGCCGTGGCAGCTCACAGTGAGCATGCATCAGGTGTATGAAGCCGGGAGTCTTAGCGGGAGCAGACCGCTTCAGCATTCTCCCATGCGGAGGCTGATGGATGCAAACTGCTGAACCTTCCATTCGCAGTGCAGAGCTGTGCCTCTGAGGAGTGTTGGTGATCGGGTATGTTACGTGTCAGACTGCTATCCAAAAGTCAGCATTCGAAAGCACCGGCCACTCTGCAGGAGAAAGATGGACAGTCCTCCCATAAAAGTCCTTTAGCCTTGGAAACTTGACGAAGTGTCACCATCAGTTCAAATCAACTCACCAGCTATGGGTACCCACCAGACACGTTTAAAAACAAACTCACTGCTGTCAAGTCAGTTCTGACTCATAATGACACTTTCGAACAGAGCAGAACCACCTTATAGGGTTTCCAAGGCTGTAATTTTTACAGGATCCATCTGACATCCACAGTGATATCCCTCATGCCATGACCTCTTCTAAACCCCACTTGAACACTCCTTGTCAGAAGTGTCCTGTTCTAGCCACTTTTGGATGGTCTTCTACAATGTTTTGTTTGTTTAGGATGTTTATGTTATTGTTTTATAGTTTCTACAATCTCTTGGGTCGCCTATCTTGGAAATGGAAACAAATATAGATCTCTTCCAGTCAGTCAGCCAGGCGGCTATCCTCCAAGTTTCCTGGCATAGACTGCTGAGTACATCCAAGGCTGCATCTGTTAGTTGAAACATGTCAACTGATATTCCATTGACTCCCGGGGCTTTATTTTTTTTTTTTTTGCCAGTGCCTTCAGTGCAGCTTGAACGTCATCCTTTCTTTCCATTGATTCTTGATTATATGATACTTCCTGAAATTTTTCAGTGTCATCTAATTGTTTTTGGTCAGTGACTCTGTGTATTCCTTCCATCTCCATTTGATGCTTCCTGGAGCATTCATTCGGTATGGATTACATCTCATTATCAAGAAAACAAAAGTCCTCACCACAGGGATGTAGTCAACATCATGATAGATGGAGAAAGAATTGAAGCTGTCAGTGATTTCATCTTGCTTGGATTAACAGTCAACACCCTTGGTACCAGCAGTCAGGAAATTAGGAGGCGTGTTGCTTTGGGCAAGACCACTGTTAGGGACCTCTCCAAAATATTTAAGACTTAAGAGCAATGATGTCGGTTTGAAGACTAAGGTGCATCTGATTCAGGTTATGGTCTTCTCCACCACTTGTTATGCATCAGAAAGCTGGACAGTGAATAAGGATGACAGAAGAATAATTGATGCCTTTGAGTTGTGCTGGAGAAGAGCACTGACAATCCCATGAACTGCCAAAGAACAGATATGTCTTGGAGAAAAGTGCAGCTCGGGTGCTCCGTGGAGGCAAAGATGACACAGCTTTATCTCTCATATTTTGAACATGTTGCTAGGTAAGGCTATTCCTTGGAAAGGGACACCATGATTGGAAAGAGAGGAGGACCTCCAACAAGATGAATCAACACGGTGACTAGAGCAATGGGCTCAAGTGTGTTAGAGATAATGAGGACAGGGCGGGATAGGACAGAGTAAGGTCTACTTTTCATAGAGTCACTGTGAGTCATACTTGGCTCGATGGCACCTAACAACCACCACCTTTACAGAAGCAGATTGTCACCTCCTTCTCCCTTGACAGGTTCGGATGACTCTTAATCAGCTTGCCAAAGATATTGGTCCCAAAGAAGGTAAAGTCAGTGACCAGTTGAGTGGGATGAGGATTTTACTCCTGGGGGCATGGGACGAGAACCACAAAAGGGCCAAGAAGAAGGGGTGAGGGAGCACACCAGGCTTGAGCCCACTTGTTTCCCTTGTATCCGTTTCTGTTTGATCTGACACAATGGATTCCAGGCAGCCTATATGAGCAAGGGGTCTGTCTCAAGTGCATTCATAACACAGTGCTTTGCACATAGCCCAAACCCAAGAAATATTTACTGTCTGCTTAATTGGAAAAAGAGAGTAAAAAGGATGAGAAGAGAGCATGAAAACTGATTTAGAAATTGAGTGGATCTCCTGGGAATGAGGAGGCATCCATTGAAGAAATAACACCATTATGATAACAGACAGAAAAGAATCTCCCATCAGCAGTATCAGGACTTGAGAGGAAAATGACTATAGCAAAAAGAAACTGATGCCCAGGGCTTCTTGTGGATGCAAAGAAAGAAGAAAAAAATACTCAAGACGGTGGTATAAAGGCCAAAGCAATATATTTATTTCTGGCAATAAAGGGGAAAGAATGGGATGGAGGGGGGACAGAGAAACACCATGAACCTGTGCTCGAGTTCTCCCAAAATAGGGTGATGAAGTGTTGGGTGGGAAGGAGGGAGTGGCCCTGGAATTTGCTTGTCATCTTGGTTGGAAAGAGCCTGAATGGGAGACAGAGAGACAGAGAATAATGGGAATTGATAGATCAATCAATCAGCAAATATTTATTGAGCAGCTAGCCTGGCTGGCAGCTGGAGAGAGCTCAGCTGGAGGGAGGCACATTAGAAAATTGTCTATAAAAAGGTGGTGGTGAGGGAGAGGGAGGGGTGCGTTCTCCTGGAACCAGATAGAAGAAGACGCAGGCCTGCTTTGTTGTCCAACCCCAGTGACGGCGTTCACATCGCTGGCCTTGTGTAAGTACATCTGGAGTTGTACGAGGCCATCCCTGGAGAAGGATCAGCCCCGGTCCTGAGACTGGGGGAGCCAGTGCAAAACTGCTCAGCCTCCCCCTTCCCTTCCTCCTCAGGGGTCTGGACGCTACTCCATCTACATCGCCAATTATGCCTATGGGAACGTGGGTCCTGATGCCCTCATTGAAATGGACCCTGAAGCCAGTGACCTTTCCCGGGGCATCCTGGCTCTCAGAGACGTGGCTGCCGAGGCTGGGGTCAGCAAATACACAGGTATGCGGAGTGACAAAGGATGCTGGCAGTCAGAGGCTGGCAGCCAGAGCCCTGGGGGCTGAGACCTTGGAAGTCAAATCCATTAGAGGCCACAAGGAGAGGGGAGCTGTGTCCCCAGAGAAGGGAGGAGGAGGAAGTGTTCCCTCTTATCACCCACAGAAGGCTTCTCTAGGACTGTGCCTCCAAGGGTTACTAGGTCTGACCTGGAGGGACCCAGTAGTAGACAGGGGCCCAGCTGAAAAATAAGGTGAGAACACCACCCACCCCTTCTCCTTAGGACCTTGTGATCCCTTCCTTTGCTGTCACCCAAATGATAAATGAATAGCTCCTATAAGAGGAATCTGACAAGTCCCAAAGGCTGAGATTTAAAACCTTCTAATGGCCAAACAGCAGATGAAATTATTTACTTTCACGTAAACAGCCAGAAATCAAGGGCTAAATCCCTAAGCTTCAGCCGGGTCCTGTTTCAGTTAACTGAGCTCAAAGAATTGTGCTCTTGTTCTCAAATACTATTTTTTGGAAGGCATGTTCCCCTAGTTCCCCCAGCACCCCATCTTTCTGGACAGGGGACCCATTGTGAGAGTCCCTGGTTGGAAGATCTTTCTAGGGAAGGCTGTTTGCCTATTTCCAGCCCGGCTGCTGACTAAACTCTGAAAATCTGCCAATAACTCCAGTTCCTGTTTTGGGTGCCAGAAATCAGGAAGCTGTGAACAACAGCTTCTCAAGTGAACTTCGACCGAACTCGTGACCAACTCGCCCTTTGGGCAGATGAATCCTCTTGTAGGGTGACCTTCCCAGGATAGCCGACCCACCTTCCTCGTACAGCAGACTTATAAAATGAGGCGGCCGATTTTGTTCTGGAACTTGAGGAGAGTAGGGTACTCAGGGTCACCTGGGCCATCCCTCTGCCTCAGACACACCTGGCTGTTGGCCTCTTCTTGAAGCTCCGCTCAGGAAGGGTTCTCATCACCTCCCCTGATTTTATGTTAGCCAGCCTTCCACCTCGGTGAAAGGGGGAGATTAATGTCCACCTGTCTGACAAAGTTTTGTGGGGACAAATGACTGGACAATAAAATAGTTTGCACAGCTCAAGCCCCATCAAAGTGCCGGAGGAGGGAGCGTACAGCAGAAAGGCTGAGTGTCGGTAATAAACCATGCTTCCCTGGAAAAGAGCATAAACATGCAGGAGCTTCAGCCTAGATTTGTACAGTCAATTTTTCTGAATAGTTCCCAGTCCTTTGAACAGAGCTGGTTTGGCAATTAAGGGCCTTGATCTGCAGGAAAAGCGAGATGGGCTGGGGCTGTGAGGGTGAAGTGCTCGAAAATGATGAGATGGAAGGGCTGGGGGCAAGGACGCTCCATGGAATAAAAGAATCCGGAAGGTCACGACTGAGGGTGAACACGAATGGGACATTGTTCGCTCAAGCTGGGCTGGCAGAGGGACAGGCACAGAGCTGAGGAGGGGCCAGGAGGAGACAGAGCTGAGGAGCACAGATAGTGGTGGAAACACTAGCCAAGTGGGCCAGACTGTGCTGGAAGGATGGGACAGCCGCTCCTGTGGCAGCCGGGAGAGAGGCCGGGGCAGCTGGCGTGCCCAGAGGACACGTTAGCGCAGCTCTGCCGGCTTCCAGAAGCTGTTTGGCTGACAAGAACCTATTTGGCCCACCAAGTTTACTGTTCTGTCTGCCCGCCTTCTCCAGCCCACCCTTTTCCTAATCCCCCCAACGCTACCCCTCCAGCCCCCCTTGTCATTCAGCAAATGGCACATGGACATCTGGCAGGAAAATGGGCCCAGAATGTCCCCCTGAGCCCCAAGGATGGACCCCCAAGTGTCTGAGCCGCAACACTGAACCCAGCCCAATTGCCGAGGCTCTGGGCATGTGGCCAGCGCTCAGCGCCAGGCCAGTGCCATGGGGCCCCGGAAGGGGGAAGGGAATCAGGCAGGGTGAGCTCGGCCCAGGGCAGGCTGGGAGGAAACAAGCCATGGCCAGATGTGTCAGGGAGCCAGGGGTCCTGAGGGCCAGGCCACCCATTCCCGGCACCCAGGTGAGACCACAAAGAACAGTAGCCTCTATGTAAGCACAGCCTCCCATGTTACATGGGAATGCAAGTAGAGTGGACCGGCCCAAGGTCACACAGGAGATTCAGAGAGAAACGAGCACTCGGAGTCCCACCCCCAATACCTGAACTGCCACAGCCAGCTGGCCTTTCTGATGGACCCTAGACTGAAATTCCTGCCCCAGCCTCCAAGACGGGCAGGGGACAGGGAAGGAGGGAGGGACACACTGAAATGAAGCTCCACAAATTTACACTCGGGACATTATTTGCAGTTCCAGATTTGTGTGGCTAAGGCAGCTGCCTGGCCCAGACCGACCAAGGCAGCAGGGACAGCCCCAGAGGTGGACTGGCAATGGTGCTGGCTGGCCTTCCCCTAGGGCCAGCCTGTTCTGCGGGAGGGGGAGGGCACCTCTCCAGACACTATTGATTTCTGGTGACACCAGTCACTCTGCTAGGTCACAGTGCCATCTAGTGGCCGCCATTCCCACTCTCGGGGGAATCCAGGGCCCTTGGTGGCATCAGAGCCAGAGCTTCTACGCTGAGCTGAAGTGGTGGGAAAACCACTCCACATCCCTGGTTCATAAGCATTTCAATGACCGACTTTCCTGAATGTCCTACAGGGTCTTGGCGTGAGCCCTGCATGGGAGTCATAAGAATAGTGTTCTTGCCCCACAGAAATTCTGGCATGGAACCCAAATAGAGAGGCTATGGGATCCAGATGTCCTCACTGCCTCTGAGGACAGGTGCCCCTAGGCATGTCCCTTCTCTTGAGGCTCCGTGGCGTCACTGTCTCCAGAACAGCTGCAGACAGGCCCTGGAGCCAGCCTGCCTGGTGCAGAGTTTACCACCAAGCCTTCTGATCTGTGCAAAAAAATCCCTTGTCTCTGAGTTGATTGTGACTCATGGTGACGCCATATGTGTCAGAGTATGACTGCCGCACAAGGTTCTCAGTGCCTGGGCTCTTAAGGAAGTAGACTGCCGGGCGTTTACTTCCATGGATTCAAACCAATTAATTTAGCAATCAGGCACAAACAGTACCACATGTGGAAAAACCTCTGGTCTGTGCAGCAATAGGTCATCATTTAACATTCTGTTAACCTCGCTTAGCTTCAGTTTCCCCACCTTTAAAATGGGAGCTTTTGGAGATGAAAGGAGATAAATGTGGCATGGCTGGTACAGGACCTGGCAAAGAGGAAGTATCCATCGGAAACAGCAAACAGCATTCTCCTCTGAGGCTCTGACAGAGGGACAAAGAACCCTCTGCTAGGCATCTTCAGGGGGCAAGACTTATTCTGGGCACAAGAGGAAGTGCAAGGTGAGCCACGGCAGCCAACGCCCTGAGGCATCCTCATAGGTCCAGGCCTGAGCGAGGGTATGGGCTTCTTCTTCTGCACTCCCACTCAAAACCCATCTTCCCCTCCCCAGGAACTCTGAATTTGGGTCCTCACCCTTTTAGGGACCATCTGTCCAGGCTGCAAGGTGGTGATTAAAGAAGCCTTAAAAGAAATTTAGAAAGAAAATGAAGGTGGATTTATGATGTCGAGCAGGAAGTTTTGCTGTTGGCTGGGAGCTGTGTGGAACAAAGCAGAGGGCAGATCTGATTTATAGGAAGTCATTATCCGAGGAGACGGAGATGCCGAAAGCCCAGCTGAGGCCTCCTGGCAGATCCCCACCCGCAGGCCCCGGAGAGGTGACCGAGGCAGAGGCAACTTTCAGGATTCGAGGCAGGCCCTGTCCTTCTGGAAGGAGCACAGCCGGACCTTGTAGCAAGGGTGGCTGGAGTGACAAGCTCATTCAACCAGGGGCCTGGGACCCCCAGGGCATGCTGCTATATGAGCCTTCCCAGGGTCCCTGAACCCCACAACACAAGTTGGCATTTTCCTGAGGCATTGGATGCCTTTGATGATTGTTGGGAAAGGATATCCTTTCTCTCTGTTAAAACCAGCACAGATAGGATATAGTAATAGCATTGCAATTCTTACAGACATGGTTTTCCGGCTAAAATCAGGTGTTTTCAAGATATGTCAAGCCTGTGGCCTGACCCCTGTGGAACATCCTCAGCTGGCTAGGGGGACGTGCGTGCCTCATCTGCCGAGAGGGAGTTCTGGTGAGAACGTTGAGCGGGGCTGTGGAGACCACGTAGCTGTATTTCCCTTTGTAATGGCCACCACTCGCTGACTGGTCATTCCCTCACGAGCCTCCGTTTACTCACTTAGAGAATATTGATGATTAGACACATCTTAACATCTTAAGCTGTTGAGTGATTGAAATGAGAAGACACACATATGATAAGTGATACCCAGAATGGAATCATCGTTAGCCAGACACAATCCTGCCCCACTCTTCCCCATCCTCTCCCCTAAACCAGCTTCTTCCAGCTCCTCACTGCTGAGGGTGGGCTGAGAAGACAGCGTCTTCCTTTCTGCACACCTGATGGCATGTGGCCCAGGTTGGAAATGTCTCTGTCAGTAGACAGTGATGGAGCCTGTCCTTCTGCCCACCTCCTGTCCCTCAGCACCTTTTGAAGAGGAGACAGATGAGGTGGGGATAAGAATGTTCTTATCTAATACTTCCTTCAACACCCCCCCCCCATGCAATCAGAATCCTGCCCAGCAGCTGGAAGGCACCCAGAGGGCTTAGTTGTGCCAGTACCAACACCAACACAGTATGACTTTGTTTTAGAGTTTTCTGGAAATCTGTTTGCAGCCTGCCTTTTATTCTCGGCAACTTCTTACACTCTCTCTCTCTCTCTCTCTCTCTCTCTCTCTCCCTCTCTCTCTCTCTCTCTTTCTCTCTCTCTCCCCCCCACCCCACTCTTCCCTCCTGTGATTTCCTTACGGTTTTACAAGACCTTGGGTGTTCTTGGCAGCCTGCAGGCCTTGGCATCCTTCAGAATCCTATTTCTTTCAAGGTCTCAGTAGAGTATAAGATCGTGCTGTTTGGTGGATGGGCCACCTCAAAGCCTTCTTTGGGTGTAGAGTCTCGGTGGGCTCAGTAACTGACTTCCACACCGGCTTACCCTGTGGTCACCTTGGAGGAGGTGTTGAAAACTAGTACTGGAAGGAGCCTGGGAGATCTTATTCTCCCACCAAGTATACAGAGGCGGAGACCCAGGCCTGGGGAGAACATTTCCAAGTCCCTGCAGCTGGAGAGGAGCAGAGGCTGGGCAGGAACCTTAGAGCTTCCCCTCAGCACTGTGGATCCCTCTGCCTTTGTCCTGGGTCTTCAGTGTGGAGTTCTTCATCAATCTCCACCCAAGATCTCTGTCCCTCTTCTCTCCTGCTCATACCTACTCCCAGGGTTGGGCCTAGTCTCGATGTGGGAAATTGGTCATCTATACCAGAACTGGATTTGAATCTGCAACACTGAGATCCCATGTTTTTAGGAGTAACAGAGAATGAGCATGAGAAAGTCAGCCCTGATAGGGTCCGGACCCAATGAGCAGAGAAACACTATTTCCAAGCAGGCTGTCAGAGAGAGGGCTGGAATGTGGGGACCTTGGTGTGGGGACATGTTCCCCTGTAACCTTCCCACCAGCCTGGTGGGCAGAGTGTGCCACTGGGGAGGAGCACTCAAACCCCAAGCGCAGAACAAGGAGGGCTTTGAAGCTTGAAAGTGCTGGGGGAAATAAAGGGATGTTATTCACCCGGCAGGTGGTAAATAGTGCTAGCTAATGAGTATGTGGCACCTGACATTTTCCAACGTACCTTCCAAAAACCAGCTTACTTAATATTTACGACAGTCCTGGGGAGGAGGAATGGTTATTATCAGCCTCGGGTTAGAGAGGAGAAAAACCGAAGCCCAGAAAGGTTCAGTGACGTGCTCAAGGTCACACAGCTCAAGTGGGGACTTCCTGCCCCCCCTAGGCCCGTGATCTTTCCCACTCCTAGAGCTGCCCCTCCAGCTCAACTGGGCACTAACTCTTCAATCTCCAGGGAAGGTGCTGTGCAGTGTGGGTGCCTGTTGGGACATCCTTCTTCAAGGCTGAAGACACCCTCACTGTCCCTGCCCAGCCCAGTGTGGATTGTCAGTATTGCTGGGGGCTGTTGGGTCGATAGGTCTGTGCAGGGTCACATTACCCAGTAAGCAGGTAGGGACAGGCTTCCCCATGTTTACCTACTAGCTAGTGAACAATGTCACACATTTTTCACCTTATCGAAAATGCCACTCCTAGCTATGGCTGGCATCTGTCTCTTTCCTAACCCCCAAGCCTTTCCTACAGAACAGAAACCCCCTTTCAAATTTACAGTCTCTGACATGGAGAGAGTACCCATCAAGATAGGATGGTCTGATTTGTGCTTGCCTACGGATCTATAGGGAGCCCAGGTGGCTTAGTTGTAAGGAATTGTACCACCAACCCAAAGGTACACAGTTTGAGGCCACCAGCTGCTCCACGGGAGAACGGTCAGGCTCTTCCTATACACTTTACTGCCTCTGAAAGCCCGCTGGAGGGTTAGCCATGAAACAGTTTAAACTTGATGATGCCTAACAATACCAGTGTATAGTAGGGATTTTATCCACCCCTGAGTCCATGTGACTGAGTGGAACTATCCCATGGTAGTTTGGAGCAGTCGTGCTTTTGTGTGTTTTGGGCATTTTTTTGGTTTTCTGGTCGGGCTGTCATCTTTATGCGAACAGAAAACCCATTCTTTATGCAGAGTTGTGGAATGGGTTTAAATGAACAGCCTTTCAATTAGTGCGTCATTGCTGCACCACCAGGGCACTCTGTGGCATGCACTAAACCCTTAGGAGCAGAAAGAGAGAGTAGATATGACAGAGGGGGGTTAAGAGGAGAATGAAGAGCTAAAGGACGAGGGAGAAGGTCCAGGTGGACAGTTCTTGCTGACTACAGGATGTCTTCATTGACTGGCTGGTGCATCAGGCTGCCTTCACATGGATGAGGCACTTGTCCCACCCAGAGCAGCATCCCCTCTGGGATCAGGCAGGGGTGCAGACTGCCTGCCCCTGGCTCAGAACCTAGGTTAACTCCACATCCTGAGACTTCCAGGGGCCTGTGCTCCAGAGACCAACTCCCCAACTGTTGCCTCACCTGCTCCCCAACTGTGGAGTGCATTTGCCAAGAACGAGTTGTGGGTAACATCTCTGTTATGGTCCGGTTGCCATGGCAATAAATTGTCACTAATTAGTAGTGTGGTTACCATGGCAATTTTCTAGTAATTACAGGTTACAAATGGTGCAAGGCTTCAACCCAACCCAATTAGTTAATTAGAAAGATTTAGAAATTTGTCCAAAAGGGAAATAACCTGCTTTGTAGAAAATGAAGGGAATGTGTCACAGCTTGGGGGCCAGAGGCAGAAAGGAAATTGGAGGATGCTGGAGCGGGGAAGAAGGATGGAGCTGTGTGGCAGCAAGTCCCTGAGCCCCACATGGAATTTCCAGGGGCCCCGGAAGACAGAAGACTGCTTGTGAGGCCCACTCTTTAGCTGGCGTCTGGCAGGACCAGGCAAGGACAGCTGCCAGCAGCCACTGAGTGTCTCCTTTTCTAACGGGCAGAGGTATGCCCAGGTCGTGGCCCAGCACCTTCCCTGCTGGCTTAAGGAGTGGCATCTGGAAACCTCCTTATGACTCTTACCATGAACTGTGGATGCTGTGTCCTGGATGACGCTTCCCAAGATCCCTTTGGATTTGTGGCCCCAATTTTGTGTGGCTTGGTCTTTCCTTAAGAGCTAATTAGATGCTCTGGGAGGAATCGGGGAAGCCCAGGGCCCAGGATGTGTTAACGAGCCCAGCCCGGAGAACAGTGAGAGTGGCAATGCCCTACTCCCTTCCATCCCTGAACACCAGCTGTTAGGTAGATCCACGTGCACAGCTGACAGAGGCCTCAGGATCACCTTCAAGGATGTCTGTCAGACATCAAGAGGAGCCTGGGGGCCAAAAGGACCTCTGTTTCAATTTAGCAGAGTTGCTTTGGGGACCCCGCCGCCCATCCAGGGGAGCCCACTCAGGTCTGCAGCCTGCCTGGGCTCTCATTAGAAAAAAGAATGCTGTTCTTTGGGAGTGCTCTGGTAACTATTCTCATTATATTGAACATTCCTTTAGAGTAACCTTTTTCAAACTTAATGTGCGTACAAATCACCCATTGTCGTTGCTATTATGTACTATAAAGTTGGAACCAATTCTGTTGACCTTCCAGGGGGTTTTCAGAGGCAGTAGATTGCAGGAGAGGAGACTGTTACTCTTTCTCCTGAGGAGAATTAGTGAATTTGAACTTGGTATTTTCAGGTTGGCAGTACAGCTCCTTACAACTAGGCCACCAGAGCTTGTTGCAAACCATTGAGGGATCTGCAGTGCAGATTGTCATTCTGAAGGGGCCTGAGGCTCTGCATTATTTTTACAATTTCTGCATTGAGTCCTGGCAGGTTTGATTTGAATAGCAAGATGTTCTTAAAGCCCTTCACTTCATCTATTCCTCTCCAAAACTCTTGAGTGTAGAAAAGGCAGGTCAAATTATTCCCATTGTTGAGATGAGAAAACAGACTCAGGCAAACCAAGAATCCATTGCCGTCAAGGTAACTGAGTCAAGGCAGTGCACCGTCAGGGCTCCTTCATGTAAACTGTCCAAGGACTCCCAGTTTGTAAGAAGCCAAACTGAGACTGGCATCACGTCCTGGGTTTGGTCAGGCTGTTTTCTGAACTGTATTTGCAATGTTTAGGGGTGTATGGAGGGAAGTCAGCAGGCTTTAGTGCAGGTTTGTTTGCCTGGGGGTGGGAGGTGGGGCTTGGCAAGCAGAGAGGCTTTATTTGAAACCCACTGGTTGGAGGCGGTTTGTTCAAGACCTCTTAAGGTTAGATGTGTTGACATGGGTAGCTCAAATTTGGTCTTGGAAAGTTCAAGCCCAGTGCAGAGCTGGCTTAATTTTGTTCTTTCTTTTTTAAAATATACATTTCATTGACTTTTTTTTCCCTTTTAGAACTTACAGAAGCAATTCTTTTTGCAAGCAAATAGTACATTCAAAGAAAAGGCCAGCTGCCACCCCCTCATTCCCACTGCAGGTCTGAGCCATCGAGGTCGCCAGAGGCGGACAGTCTCACTTTCCTCCACACTTGTACAAACTTGTATAAACATAGATAGGCAGAAATACCATACATTGTTACATATTCTTCCCTAATAAAAGTGGGATTGCAATAATTGCTACCACTTGGCGGGCGAATTGCCTTTCTGTTAACAGTATATCAGGGACTCCCCCTCCCAGTCGATATGTATGGATCTGTGCAGTCTTTTTAGTAGCTTTAGACTGGTCCATCATAAGGACCACATAATCCATCCACCAGTCCTCTATTGATGGACGTACAGGATGTCCCTGGTCGTTTACTACATCAAACAAAGCAAAGGAACCCTTTTTTTTTTTTCTTTACCAAAAGCTGGGACTTTTAACTCCTTTGTTGTTGTTCATGGCCAATGAGCCTGAACCGACTCAGAGCTGACCCTCCAGCGGGTTTTCAGAGGCTGTAAATGCACAGGAGGAGATTGTCTTCCTCCCCTGAAGCAGCTGGTGGATTCTAACTTCCTGCCTTTGCGTTAGCAGCATGACTCCTTACCCACTAGGCCCCCAGAGCTCCCTTTCCATTCCTGTAGATCCTCAGAAAAAAGGAACACACCCATTGGTTTTGACTCACTCAGAGTGTGTTGGGATAGATAGTGTGTCAAGGAATCCGTGATGTAACAAAATGGTCTTGGGGGTGGGGAGAAGGAACTGAGGATTGCTGTAATTCGGGCACTTTTCTTGGAAGGGGATAGACGGCGTCTGTGTGGTGCACTGAACGCTGGTGTGTGGAACCACAGAAACATTCCTGGGGCGCAGGGTGATTTGGTTTGCTCCCCGCCCGCCTCACCATCACCCTGTGCAAGTTTACAGAGGCTGTGGGTCCACGCTGTGGCTCCGGGGAGCCTCAGCAAAGTCGGAGTTCACCCTCAGGCTCTTTGGAAATGTCTCCAATGCTGCTTCAGCAGCTTTCCCGTCCCCCCAGATGGGCCAGCGCTTTGCTTCTACCTTCACGGTGAGTCCATGTCTTCTCCTAGGGGGCCGGGGCGTCAGCGTGGGCCCCATTCTCAGCAGCAGTGCCTCAGATATCTTCTGTGACAACGAGAATGGACCCAACTTCCTCTTCCACAACCGGGGCAATGGCACCTTCGTGGACGCTGCAGCCAGTGCTGGTGAGTAGACACACAGCCACTGCCTGGGGTCTCCCCCCACCCCGTGCCCCACTCACTCGCCATGTCACACCCCTAGCAGGGACACCCAGGTCTAAGGGAGAATGGACACGTCATTGCACCACATAGAGAAGCTCCATTTGTCTCCTGAGTTCACTTCTCCTGTGACTCTAACCAGGCTACAGGGGACATTTGCTGGGGGAGGCTGGAGGGTCAGGGAGGGAGGGCCCGCAATTCCCGACCACAGGGCATGTTCCAGCAATTCGAGCTGGACTGTGTCCCTCCGAGCCCTCCCTACTCTACCTCAGCAACAATTTCCCCTCCAAGCTCCCTCTCCCCAGCTCGGCCTCCTCCCGCATTTATCTTAAACATTCCGTTCAATCCAATAACCATTTATTGAGCCTCTGCTAAGTGCTGGACTGCTATTTGGAGCTGAAGATGCTGGCCTGAACGAGGCCAGGACACCCCTCACCCCACACACACACACACACACACACACACACACACACACACCAGCACCAGTGTTCTGGAAGGGGAGACAGGCCTACAAACAAAGATCTATAATAAATAGGATAAAATCCGTGCGTGATGATGCCTCCAGGCTCCACACTGTACCACCCCCTTCTCCCTTTGTACTCATCTCTCATCTACCGCAGGACCTTTGCACCTGCCAGCCCTTCTGCATCTTCTAGCTGTAGAACTTCTGTTCAGCCTTCAACACTCAGCCTGATTTCACCTCTCCACAGGCTCTCCTGAGTCGTCTTTTGTGCCTGGCTGAGCCTGGACTTCCTCCTTTCCTTTGTTCCCACTGCCCCTGGCATGTGTCGTGCTCAGGCTTCTCTATAGCACGACGACTTCCCCCATGAGTTCCACGGGAATGCCTGTTCATTCTCAGCACATGCTTAGGACTCAGTGATTTTGCTCAGTGAACTTAATAAAGTGTACAAGTGCAATCAAAATACCTGTCAGGCTGCCCTCCAGCCACATCTCCCTAACTGTGCCCTCCCCATCTCGCCAATGAGTGGGACGTTTGATTTGGAGCCGTTGGGAGGAGCTCTCAGCTCCAGAAGCAATGAGTAGGGAGTTGGACACAGAGATTAAGGTCTTAGAAGTTCGTGCTGACAGGTAGCATCAAATCCCTAAGCATATGCCAAGCCATGCTCTTTGAGATAAGAGTGGTCACTCCCCCAGCCAGGCACCAGCCGGCTCCCAATCCTTTCCTCACCCTCTTCCTCCTCTGTCCTCCCACCCAGCTCACCCTTCCTAGCGCTGTACTCTGGCAGCAAGTTTTCTCATTGCTGGGGGTGGGGGCCAAAACCCCAGACCAAAGCAGGGGGTCAGGGGGAGGAGACAACTTAAGAAACCTCAAGGATTTGATAAGGTGTTAAGGAGATGGAAGTGGAGGCGAGTGAACAAGTGGGAGCAGGAGAAGGTACCACGCAGGAGCAGAGGAAAGGTGCTAGGCCCGTAATTGAAAGTCAGAATGATTGCAGAGGTTTAACAAGACATGTCAAGGGGGCATTCATCACCCAAACAGATGCTGCTGTGAAATGCAGCCTGGCACAGATTATTCCTGAGAAAGGGAACCAGCTTCTTGTCAAGGTGCCTCATAGATAGGAGAGAAATGGGCCAGCACAGAAAGCCGCCGACATTTGGCCTGGGGAGTCGGGCCAAGAATGGATGGGGTGTTGACCCTCGGATTGGAGCTACCCCACTGCTTTGGAAACCCTCCTTCTCCAGCCCCAGTCACACTCCCTCTTCTCTGCCAGGTGCCCTCGGAGGCTTACTTTCTCCTGGACAATTCTCAGCTTCTAAGGCTCTTTCAGGACCCAGATCTGCCTTCTGGCTCCTATGCTAAATACATCCATGTTTGCAGCTGGTGCCAATTCCCTGTGCCCTAGCATCTGTGTCCCCACTCCTTAGTATATTATCCTATCAAAAAGATAGCATGCTAGGAAAGGTGGAGGGTTGGAGCAAGAGAAGACCCTTAACAAGATGGACTGACACAGAGGTGGTGAGGTTGGATGGGCAGGATAAGACGAGGTTCAGATCTCGCCTTCATAGGGTCGCTATGAGCCATAGTCAATTCAGTGTCACCTAACAGCATCACTCAGCAGTTCTTGAGGACCTGAGGACCAAAAAGCACTTTGTCCTCCGAAAGAGTCAGGAAGGAGTAAGGACATTCAGAGCCAGAGTCAGCCCAGTGGTGGCCCTGAGAGAGCTTGTCTGCAGGGGTGGGGAAGCCAGAGGGTCAGGCCATCACCCACTCCCACCCCCGAATGAGCCCAGTCCAGGGACACTCCAGGTGCTGGGATGGCATAAGCCTGTTGCCTCTGTCATACAAGCTTCCTTCCATGCCTCGTGAGGCACACTGCTGGCTTTTCTGTCACGGCTGCACTGTCTCCTCTGCTGTCACCAATGTCCCCAGTTTGCTTCTGTCAAATTATTTGTGTCTGTTCATTCATTCAGCGAGTATTTAGTGAGAATGGTGAGCTGACAGCAGGTCCTGAGATAGTAGCCGCGTGAATGCAGGTGAACAGACAGACTGGCCCTAACCCTGTGAACATAAGGCCTGATGGGAAGGTGGGCTGGAGACATGGAAAACACAGAGGGGCGTAATTGCAGGTTGGGAAAAAGTCTGTGAAGGAAAGAATAGGAGGTTCCTGGGTGGGTGGGGCTGTCTGAATGGAAAAGTTCTCCCGGGGAGGTAACATTTTAACAGAGTGCAGGTGCAAGAGCTATAGAGAGCCCTCCTTTAGCAAAGGAAGGGGGGAAAGTGATGGAAGGGACATAGGGTGACCAGAGTGAGTGCCAGGGGCAGGTGGATTGGGGATGAGATGAAGAACTGGGTGGGGAGATCAGACTGGACCCCGGGTGCCCAGTCAGGAATTTAAACGTGTCTCAAGAGCACTGTTGTTGAGTACCGTAGTCAGAACCAACCCATAGCGACCCTCCGGTGGGTTTTCAGAGGTGGTTAATCACATGGGAGGGGATTGCCCATTCTCCTGTGGAGCAGCTGGTGGATTCAAACTACGTGCCTTTAGGAGGATTGCAGAGCAGCTTCTTGCCACTGGGCTACAAGAAGCTCGAATTGAAACAAAAACATTTTACTACCCAGTGAATAGGGAGAGAGCTCTGGTGGCTGAGTGGTAAGAAGCTGTGCTGCAATCTTAAAGACACATGGTTCGAATCCACTAGCTGCTCTATGGGAGAAGAATGGACAATCTCCTGTGTAATTATATTGCCTCTGAAAAGCCACTGGAGGGTCAACTATGAGTCAGTTCTGACTCTGAATCTGTGTTCTGGCACACAACAACAACAATTTGCAATGAATAGCTCCCTCATAGCAGATGAGAGTGACTAAAAAAGGATTTTGTTGTTTTTGATTGCCTTAGAGTCGAACACGACTCATAGTAACCCTATGAACAAAGGCCTGAAGCCCCTCTACAACTATCGACATTTATCAAAGCTCGTAGTTTCCGGAGGCCTGTTGTGAAGTGGATGGCACTCCCAAATTCCCACCAGCTTCCTCCTCCCACCCAAGCTACGTCACAATCAAGCAAAAACAGTGTGCTTGCTGGGCGGACCACTTGGAAGCCCCGTCACTGGTCCCCTTTGTGACCAGACCAATGGCCACTCTCCTTTCTACCCTGTGGAGAAATCTTAGGGCTATGGCCACATCGCCCTGGTCTGCCCCTCAGAGGGCAGGGACAGGGAAGGGTCACCCTCCATTGCTGCTCTTCATGGTGCTTAAGCGAGGTGACCATTGGCCGAGCAGGTAGGGGATGGTATCCTGAGGGCCCCTTCTGTCTCATCCACAGGGGTGGATGACCCCCACCAGCACGGGCGAGGTGTCGCCCTGGCCGACTTCAACCGCGATGGCAAGGTGGACATTGTCTACGGCAACTGGAACGGCCCTCACCGCCTCTACCTGCAGACGAGCGCCCACGGGAAGGTCCGGTTTCGGGTGAGGAGCCTCGCCCCGCTTCCTGCCCTTCCCGTGCCTTGCTGCTCCACCTCTGACCTTCCATCTCAGAAGCTGCAGCCTATACCTTCCACAGGCTGAGAAGTGGGGTGTGGCTCCCCAGAGCCCAGGGCAGGTAGCAGGCTTGTGACAGGGAAGGTGATGCATGAGAGGTGGCTGTAAGACTCCAGTGCGTGGATCAGAGGATCTGGTAAACCAGGGAGGAAGGGCCTTCCCAGCGGTGGGCGGGAGCAGGCGGAGGAGCCCTTGGGAGGCCTGGGCCAAGGGCATCTTTGCTGGTGGCTTCTGGAAAACCTAGCGTGTCTCCCTGGCCTGAGCTTTCCAAATTGACATCCAGACCAAGGGCACGTTACGAGGAGAGCAGTGGAAGTTGAGGCCATGGAGCTCCCCAAAGCTGTTCTTGAAATCTGCTGTTTGATTTCAGACAGCAAGGTTCTTTGACCTCCGATTCCCACTCACCATACCCCCTCCCTGAGCTCTCTGTGGGCTGTGATACAAGAGTCCAGGGCTGTTTGGTGGCCATAATGGAGGTGCCACCAGCCTGGGGAGTATGCATTTATGGGGCTTTCTGCTGACCTCATGTTCTTCTAGAGGTGCTGAAGTGTTTGGTGTGTTTTTTTTTAAATTTATTTTGTATATATATTAGGCAACTATTCTTTTTTTTTCAATGCAGTAAACATATTTTATACAGTTTTTCTCAGTCTTACCCCCACCCCAATGTCAGCCTCATTCTATAACAGTGGCACCATATAATATTTGTCCCTTTGTGACTGAGATTTTTTTACTCAGCAAAATGTTCTCCAGGGTCACCCATTTTGAATACTATTGCATGAGTTCCTTGTTTTTCAAAGCAGCGTAGTATTCCATTATGTAAATATACCACAGCTTCTCTATCCATTAATTTGTTGATGCGCACTTAGATTGTTTCTGACTCCTTCTAGAGGTGCTGAAGTTTTGCAGAAATCACGAGTGAAGTGGAGAAGTCCACCCTCTGCTCTTTGGTCTGTATGGCCAGAGAGAGGCCACCACTGTGGCTTCCTCCTATAGATGGCTGTTTGAGGTGCTCAGCCCCAGCATGCCAGCCCTTTCCCTGGAGGGGGAGAGGGCATGTTCAGGACAGTGTATCTTAGGGTCCTGAATGATTCTAACCATTTAATTTTAACCTAGTGTTTCTCAGCCAGCAGTGATTTTGCATCCCACACACACACATATACACACACACCCCAGGGAGTATTTATAAAGTCTGAAGATGTATTTGTTTGTCACACTGCAGTAGGGGTTCTACATCTAGTAGGGGGAGACCAGGGATGCTGTTCAATGTCCTACCGAGCACAGGCTGCTCCCCACATCACAGACTCGTATCCGGCCCCAAATGTCAATAGGGCCAACGTGGCTGAAACCGTGAACCCCCTGGCATCCTCTCTCAGAGCTCACAGGAGCAATAACCAGAATCATAAGCTCTTCGTTTATCAAGTGCTTTCTGTGTGCCAGGAACTGTGCTAAGTGCTGTGTGTACGTTATCTCTGAAGCCCGGGTGTCCAGTGGGCTGACCCCAGGGGTCTCTGAAGGTTTCCATTTTTATAGGATCGATAGAACAATAACGAGCTAGTGATCCTGAGGTCTCTTTTGTCTCTCAGCTCTTAAGGCCCTGCACAGCCTGGTCAACTGGCCAGGCTGTTAATCAGCCTCATTGCTGTGCTGATTGGGACAACCTCTCCCTGGCCGCCCAGAACAGGCAGCCTGCCAGCTGTCCCAGGCCAGCCTATCCCTGCAACAGGAGGCCAGGAGTAGCCTCAGGCCAAGGGACAAGGCGGCACGCCCAGATACACTAGTGTGCCTGTCTCTGTCCTCCACACAGGGGCATAGGATTTAGATAGACTTTCGGGGTCTTTAAGGGACAAGCCCACCTATAATGGGGACATTGTCAGGAAGGTCACCCTGAACCACTCCTCCGATTTTCCAAGAGGATGCACACCTGGGGCCCTTTGCTCTATCAGCACTCTGAGGTCCCACCTGGGCTATTCTGGGTCACCTGGGCAGGTGTATCTGATATTGCAACCTCCAAAAGCAAACGTCTCAAAGAATAAAATGGCTAAAAAAAAAACTAAGCAAAAAAAAAACACACAAAAAGCGAAAAACCTGCATAAGTTCACAGAGGCAGCAAAAGCCACAGCCAGAGGCAGCCACGGTCACCTCCTAGACTTCCCGATTGCTCTGGTTAGAGAGCTGCTGAGCTCCATCGGTGCCCAGAGTCTTACATACATCACCCTGTGCAGTCCTCACAGCCTGTTATTATCTCCGTGTTCCTGATGAGCAGTGTGAGATTCGAGGAGCTGAATAGTGGCCCAAGACCACACAGCTAACCAGCGGAGCAGCCTCAAGTCAAATGCGTAGTACCTGTGCCCTGCCTGGCTTCTCGCTGTGACTGTGGGCAATCCTCTACCTTCTCCCAGGACTCCGTTAGCCTACTTTTAATGGGAGGAGAGGATGAGAAGGATTGACACAGTGACTGCAGCAGTGGGCACATGTGTGCCGGAAGTGGCGAGCATGCATAGATCTGTTGTTCACAGGGTCTCCAAGAGTCATACTTGACTCCACGGCACCTAACTGCAACGTACACCCTACTTCACAAACTAATAGGTTAAGTGATCATGAATGGTGAAGATCTAAGAGCTTCACAGTGTGGCTTGTGACAGTTAACATTTACCTTTTTGTTTCCCTAAGGTGTGTTTGGTCCCAAACACAGCCACCCCAGCCTCTTGCCAGGGAGCTGAGACAGAAAGTGTTGGGTGGGTGCGAAGTTTTCTCTTTCAGTGCAAACCAGTCCCCAGTAAGGGGACTTGATCTCTTGACTTCTCCACTCTCCTCTGCATCAGTCCGCTAACCGGCAGCCCTCTCTCCTGCCAGGACATCGCCTCCCCCAAGTTCTCCATGCCCTCCCCGGTCCGCACGGTCATCGCCGCTGACTTCGACAATGACCAGGAGCTGGAGATCTTCTTCAACAACATCGCCTACCGCAGCTCCTCGGCCAACCGCCTCTTCCGGTAGATGCACCTGCCAGGCTTGTGCTGTGCACATAGGCAGTTGGGGAGGGTCCGGGAGGGGACTACAGGAATTCAAAGGACAGGATTCCAAGGACCATGGAGTCAGTGTGGAGGTGGAGGGATCCCCTGATGGAGGCAGAGAAGGACAGGGAGGAGCAACCAAGAAACGGGGGAGCAGGGGACAGAGAGTCTTGGACAAGAACCTGGGAGACAGGCAGGAAAACAGGGCCCACAGTGAATCCATAGAGCATAAACCCACACCACAGATGGTTACAGTGGCAAATATGTTTGGATGCCCCAAGTTGAGCAAAATTAAACAGATTTCTTTACTGTACAGAGCTTTTAAAACACCCACGTATACAGTCATGCACTGAACAATGTCTGTTCAGCCAGCATCTGATCAAATAGGCATATGTCCGTAGTCTTGTGTACATGTGTCCATGTTACACATGTACGAACCTCCGTGGTCTTACAGTGTTACCCATGTAATAAAGTCAGAATTCCTGATTAGACTACAGAAATCTAGCAATTATACCACTTTCCTGGCAACATGATCTTATATACAAAATGACTACAATGCCAGGAGTTTAACAGTACTATACATACATAACCTGAATATATATGCCTTAATAGTCATAATGAACAAAGATTCTAACCACTGGGCCAGTTGGCAGCATCAGCATGGATGGTGAAGAGATTGAGATAGCTAACAGTTTTAATTTACTTGGCTCCACAGTCAACACTCTTGGTAACAGCAGCCAGGAAATCAGGAGACGAATTGCATTGGGAAAGTCAGCTGTGAGGGACCTCTCAAGAGTACTGAAGAGCAGTGATGTCAGGCTGGAGACTAAGGTGTGCCTGATCCGGGCTATAGTCTTCGCAATTATGTGCTATGCATCAGAAAGTTAGACAGTGAATAGGGTTGATAGAAAGAGGATTGATGCCTTTGAGCTGTGGTGCTGGAGAAGAGTGTTGAATATACCATGGACTGCTAGGAGAACAAACAGGTTTGTCCTGGAGAGAGTGAAACCAGAGTGTTTCCTGGAGTCAAGGATTCTGAAGCTTCATCTGACATATTTTGGGCATGTTGCAAGGAGGTACTGGTCCTTGGAGAGGGACATCATGTTTGGCAGAGTGGAGGGGAGGCGAAGGAGAGGAAGACCTTTGGTGAGATGGATCGATTCTGTGACTGGAGTGGTGGGAATAAGTGTGTTTGAGATGGCTAGATTGGCACAGGATAGAACAGCGTTTAGAGCTCTTGTACATAGGGTCGCTATGAGTCGCAAGCGACTCGATGGCACATAGCAACAACAACAGTCATAATGAATGCATATATTACTGGCTCATGTATGTATGTACTGTACCGCAGTTTCTCTATTGTTATCTTTCTGTGGACTTTCTCAACTTACAGATGACAGTTTACTGGATATAGATACACACTCTCACTCCTAGGCAACAGCATCTAATCTCCCATATTGTACATCTTTGAATGCTGTCGTGTTATCTCTGTTTTCATTAAATGAGGTGCATCCTGGCCCCCTAAAAACAGATAAACCAACACTAGTGACAGCAACAGCAAGAGGCAAAGGAGAAGTACCGATTTGGAAATGAAAGTGGAAAATCAGTGGATGATACTGCTTGAGATTCAGGCATATTTGGGCAAAATTCAGATCACATTGTTCTGTCTCATAGGACATGTCATGGATGTTAAATAGCACATGACTGTATTTTTCACTTTCTAAAAGGTGGATAGAATACTGCAGGTGGATTGGACCACAGTTCATTTCTTTCAAAGATTGCCTCTTGAGATTGGTGTTCTGCCACACTTCCTTTGGGGAAAGCTGGATGAGACGATGTAGTGATATGCAGGAAAAGAGAGTTCTAGAAATGGAAGGGATCAGCAATCATCTAAGTATTTCATTCCAGGAAGAAGATCAGGGTTTTCTGAGGCAACACTTCTTTAAAGAGGTTCAGAGACCAGACATCAGAATTACCTGGAGTGCTTATGCCAAATGCAGAATCACAGGGTCCAGCCCCAGGGTCCTGAACAAGACTATCCCTCAATGGTGTGGCTCAAACCTCAGAGCGCAGGTCACTAAGGTTTCCTGTCCCAGGTTCAGCCCAGGTGGGAGAGGAGGAGAGGCAGGCACTCGGGATCCAGGAAATGGACCTGCTTACCTGCTCTTCCCCCAGGAGGGCCTCACCTCTTCCCCAGGAGGGTCCCAACTATTAATAAACAGCAAGAGCTGTGACTATGCTTGTTTTAAAATATAATTATTAACAAAGCATCAATCCTGACTGAATGTAATCACCCCCTGAAGGCACCAGATTTACTAATTAGGTACCTTGCAAAAAGCTTATTCACAACTTCCAGATTAATTGTGGAAGATCAATTGCTCGTTAACAGAGACACTGCTTTCCTTCTCTGGCTAATAAAGTGTCACTCCCCAGGACCCCAAGCACCAAAGAGTGTAGTGCTCTTGCCTCTGTGGCCTGAGTGCCCAGGTACCGCCCAGCCTCCTTGTGCTCAGAGCTTGCCCTCCGTTCCTGGAGTGGGCCTATTTATAGCCTCTGGCCCCCTTCATGTGAGCTGGACGGAGGACAAGTTCACCACGTGGTTCATGTGTTGATCTGTGCACAGTGGCACCAAAGCCACTTCCCCAGTACATGCCTGTGTCCCAAATCCCTGTGGCAGATGGCTGGGTCCTGAGCACTCAGTGGAATGTATGAGAGTGGCCACAGTTAGAGCTGCCATTCATCTACAAACCTGGAGCCCCATCTGTCCTACCCAAGGTTCACCCTAGAAATGAACCTCCTTCCCCTGGGACATGTCAAACACTGGGATCAACCCTATACTTGTGTCTGCTTATTTTTAATGACACCTAGGGAAGCCAAGGAATCCCAGGATTGTGCTAACAGGTGACATTAAGCTATTAGCCCAGAGCTTGGAGCTTCAAGTCCACCCAGAACCATCTCACCAAAAAGATATTGGAAATCTGTTTCTGAAGAATGAGCCCAGAACCCCTAATGGAGCACAGTTATTCTCTGTCCTACTTGGGGTCACCATGAGTTGGGGTCACCTCAACAGCAACTAGTTAGGGTAACCAGAGAATTCCTCACTCAAACTAGGACACTCAGGAGAGGGAAAGAGTGGAATATTATGAAAAGAGCTGATGCTCAGGGTAACCGAGTCTGACTTTTACACTTTTTGCAAAGAGGAACTGTTCCCATCAATAATATCTGTAGTAGAAAATAGATAGCTGCTTGGTCAGACATGCCACACACACACCCATACTCCTGCATCTCCTTCTACCAATCATTTGAGTCTGATACTCATTGTTGATTCACAGACTTTACTCACAATTGTGGTACCAAGAGTGGGGTTTATTACAGAAATAGTTTGAAGAGTCAGGGATGCAAAGAATATAACCCAATGCAAGTTCAGGTTTAGTCCAGTAGTCCCAAGATGGATTAACAACAAAATAAAATTATTTTAGTAAAAGTCCTGATTCCAATTTAGTAGCACAAATCCAAATCATCCAGCAAGATTTACCTTAGAGCACTTATAAATCAGCTTCTTCAGTCATCCGGCAAGTAAAACCTTTAACTGTGGCCAGCATAAATGCAAGAAGCCTCAGGTTACACCTTGCCACAGTCTCTCCAAAGCAGTGCTACATACATTCTGTCCTCTTTCCACCACTGTGGTCACCTGAGTCTTACTCTACAGTGTGGAAAGCTCACACTCTATTATACTAGTCCTACAGGTGTTGCTGATTTGCAAGATCCTGTGTCCCCAGTCATGGTAGCTGGAGACCAGCAAGGACTAATATAATGGCCAGAAAAGAAAACTTTTAAACTGACACCACAGAAGCTATACCAGCAGGGCAGCAAGTATGAAGAGACACTGTCCCAGGCCAACCAGAACATGTCACCCACGTACACATCTAAGCTTCATCTCCCCATCCTTGTAGACCCCTGTTCCTGCACCTGTGCATCCCCTGTCCCCTGTCCAGAAGAGCCAGCTACTGAGTATGCACATCTGACTGGTCACACCCCTCTTCTAGTTAAAATTCTTCTGCTTTTCTCATGGCTTTTGGATTAAGCCCAAACTCCTTTATACCACCCACAATATCTATTTCCTACTGAAGGGCCAGTTCTAGGAAAAAGACATCATGCTAGAAAAGGTGGAGGATAAGAGAAAGAAGGGAAGACTCTCAACAAATGAATTTCTACCGTGACTACCATGATGGGCTTGAGTATGACAGAGGTCATGAGGATGGCTCAGGACAGGGCAGGGTTTAGTTCTTTCGTTCATAGTCATAATCCACTTCATGGCACCTAACAACAACAGCATCGAGGCAGTCCTGGCTCAAGGCAACCCTGCGTATGTGATCTACTTCTGAAGAATCAGCCTAGAGCCCTAATAGAGCACAGTTCTACCCTGTCACGCTTGGGGTCACCATGAGTTAGGGTCAACTCAACAGCAACTCATTAGGATAACCAGGCTTTTCAGTGGCTCATTTTTGAGAAGTAAGTTGCCAGGCCTTTCTTCCTCCAAGACAGCTCTGGAGAGACTCAGACATCCAACGTTTTGGTTGGCAGCAAAGCCCATTACCATTCATGCCACCCAGAGACCCCACAAGGCCTTGCTTTCATCCCAGCCTCATCACTCTCCACTGCCCCCTTTGTATCCAACCACTAGACATACCGGCCTTTCTCAGTGCTGGCAGCTGGGCCTTAACCCCCACAGTTCCCCACACACTCAGCCCCTCCATCTGAGGAATGTAGACTCACTCATCGTCTGATCTGTTTCACCAGCCCTTCTTCTGGAATGCCTTTCCTTAATACCCAAATCCACATGAGCCACTCTTGTTCTGCATTCCCCTTGTGCCTCCTCTCCTTGTTGACCTTTAACTCTGAACTGTGGTCCCCTGTGGAGCTGGCCCTGAGGACTCTGGGCCCATCCTCCTCGTGCACGCCATATCCCTGGGTCCAGCACAGTGGCCTGCACTCGGTATCTGCTGTGTGAGAATGTGTTCTTTACAGACCAGTGCCAGCCACTGACAGGTTGGTTCTGATGCTTGGCAACCCCATGTGTGTCAGAGGAGAAGTGTGCACCACTGTTTTTAACACGTGTTGTGGTTTTGTTTGTTTTTAGGGAATTGAGTCTTTTTTATTTCATCTTTTTTAATTTTAATAATTTTAATGAATATTCACAGATATTTTAGAATTCCATTCATTCATTACTGCACTTCTCTCCCTGCCCAGTTCACTCCTCTCTTTGAAAAGTAAAAGAAAAACTCCCTCCCTGGTACACAATCCCCCCGCACCCCTCCCACCGCCCCAAGTACATTCCACTATGCAACCTTAATTTTGGACTCGTGTGATAACCATAATACCCTATCATACATAGCTTTTAAATTATTCTCCCCCTCATCTGTTTCAGTGCAGTATACATAATTTATCCAGTTTTTCTCAGTCTTATCCCAACCCTGATATCAGTCCCATTTTACAGCACTGGCATCATGCAGTATTTGTCCTTTTGTGACTGAGATATTTCACTCAGATGTCCTCCAGGCTCACCCGTTTTGAATAATATTGCATGAGTTCCTTGTTTTTCAATGCAGCGTAGTATTCCATTGTGTGAATATACCACAACTTCTCTATCCATTCATTTGTTGACGGGTACCTGGGTTGTTTCTAACTCCTTGCTGTTGTGAACAAAGCTGCGATAAACATGGGTGTGCATACATCTGCTTGAATGTCAATTATGGTCTCTTTGGGATATATTCCCAGTAGTGGAGTTCCTGGGTCAAATAGTATCTCTATTTGCAACTTTTTGAGAAAGCACCATACAGCCTTCCACAGTGGTTGTACCATTTTACACTCCCACCAACAGTGAATAAGTGTTCCAGTTTCTCCACAACCTCACCAGCATTTGTTGCTTGCTGTTCTGTTAAATTTTGCTATTCTGACTGGGGTGAGATGATATTTCATAGTTGTTTTGATTTGCATCTCTCTTAGAGCTAGGGCTTTTGAACATTTCTTCATGTGCTTGTTGGCCATCTGAATGTCTTCTTTGGTGAAGTGTTTGTTCATATCCTGGGCCCATTTTTCAATTGGATTATTTGCCTTTATCTTGTTGTGATGCTCAAGTATTTTATAAATTCTAGATTTAAGTCCTTTGTCTGACATGTCATTACCAAATACTTTTTCCCAGTCTGTGGCTTCCCTTTTTTACCCTGTTGGAGAAGTTTTTGGATGTTCATGATTTAAAAAAAAAAATAAAATAGAACTAGGCCTGTGTTCCTAGACACCTCTGGGTGAGTTTGAACCACTAACCTTTCAGTTGGCAGTCAATGCATTAATCATTTGTACCACCCAGGAACTCCCTAGGTTAATCCCTTGAAACCCAATGACTCCCGTAACTGTATTGCCACCGGAACAAGAGGTGTTTCTACCCAAGCATGACAGTGTGTGCTTGACTCTGGTTAAAGGGACTGTGGGTATTAGCTGGCTCAGGCAGCAGGTGTGCACACACTCGGGTACTGTCCCAGGCTGCACACATGGACGTGCTCAGATTAGATGCTCTCTGAGGACAGAGAGGCATTCGTGGGCAATCATTTCAGCCCTGCAGACACCCTGCTGTTCTTCGGGGCTTCCTGGCCTCCAGTCTCAGTGGCCTCCAGCTCAGGCGCTCCTACAAAGCACTGGCCACATCCCAGCCCTCCAGAGCTTTCCTGTAATGGGAGCGTACAGTGGCCACCTGCATAGGAGTTAGGACATGATAGAGTCCCACAGACCCTTCTGTCTTCCCCAACCCTGCGCCACATCCAGGGCTTGTAAGAAGACGGCGAGGGGGGAAACTGGAAGAGGGGAAGCCAATAACAGCGCCTCACACTGCCTTCAGCAGTGTGGAGGAGGGGCAGGACTGCCATGCAGGGCTTGTGCAGCAGCAAATATGACCGGGATTCAGGGCTCAAAACAGACAAGACCCCTGAAGCCCAGGGGGACCCCTTTCCTCCTTTTGCCATCCACGAATCCCGCAGACGTGAGCTTGGAGCTTTGGCGAGCCAAGGCGCCGTGTTAGATGCTGTGGGAGATGCGACAATGAATAATGCATGGGCCCAGCCTGCCACGGGCTCGCAGTCCACCCAGGGAGATAAGATGCATTTACACAGAGCTTTAACACAAGGCAGGACGTGATAAAGGCCACGGACGTGATAAAGGCAGGGCAGGAGGGATTGCTCCTAGCAGGACGATCAAAGAAGGCTTGGAGGAGGTGACATTTGAGTTAAGAGTTTAAACCCTAGGTGGGACCCAGAACTAGGCAACCCAGAGGCCACTTGGAGAAAAGCGAAGGTCACTTGAAGGGAGTTGTGTCCCTACCCCTTCTCCATCCATCAACTGCCCTGCCTCAAGGCTGTCTATAATTCATCCATTAGAGAAGGGAAAATCAATATTCACCAACATAAATTAAAACTCAGGAAGGGGATGGCTAGGGTGCAGGCGGGATCTGAGCAGAATGGCTCATGGGTTTTCAGGGGACAGCCTGGCACAACAGGCCCTGGGGATGCTCTGGGGACAGTGGATGCAGCCAGGGGCTGGTGGGGTCTGGTGAAGATGCTGTGAGTTAACACACAGCCTCTCTGTTCCCTCACAGCGTCATCCGCAGGGAGCACGGAGACCCCCTCATCGAGGAGCTCAACCCCGGGGATGCCTTAGAGCCTGAGGGCCGAGGCACAGGTGAGGGATCTTGAGGCTCTGGCCTGTTCTCCCCTGGCCTCAGTGCTGTCCATGCTCTGGGGGAGGGAAAGAGTGGAGGCGGGGGCAGCAACCCCATACCAGTGTCTGTCCCTGATGGCTCCTCGCTCCCATCCCTGCCACCCTGGGGAGCTACCAGGCAGGGAACAGAGGATATGTAGGCCCCTTTCCCATCCCTGGGCCTGCTGGGGCACCGGGACCCACAGACAAAGCTCTCTGATTCCCTGGCACAAAGAGGCTGCAGAGGAGAGGCAGTAGTTCTCCTCTGCCCAGTGATGGGACCAGGAGCCACACAGCCCAGTTCTGCCTTAGCCTTCTTTCACAGCCTGGGAAAAGGGACTTCATTCACAGAGCCCTATTCTCCACATTCATAAAATGGGGATCATCTCTGCCCTCCCCAGCTCTGGACTATTGTTATGTGCTGTCGAGTTGACTGAGACTCGTAGTGACCCTATGCACGATAGCCCTGAACGCTGGCCTATCCTGAGCCAATCTCATTAACTCCAACACACCTTCCCCCATTAATCAATCCATCTCATCGAGGGTCTTCCTCTCCTGCACTGCCCCTCCACCCTCCCAAGCATGACGTCCCTCTCCAAGGGCTGGTCCCTCCTGGCAGCAAGCTTCAAGACCCAAAAGAGGACCATATACTTCAACAATTTGATCAGTTGGCAAAACCTGGACAAATATGTTGTTGCTGCTGCTGCTGCTCAGTGACGTCAAGTTGAGAACAACTCATCGCAACCCAGTGAACAACAGATCTGAGCCCCGTGTTATCCTGCACCATCATCATCGTCTCCGCCGTGCTTCTGACCTACTTGAGCCCGTTGCCCATTGTCGTAGACTGTGTCAGTCCATCTCACTGAGGGTCTTCCTCTCATTCGCTGACCCTCCACCATTCCAAGCATGATGTCCCTTTACAAGGAATAGCCCCTCCTAACAACATGCCCGGAGTGTGTGACATTTCACCATCCTTGCCTCCAAGGAGCATTTTCTCCAAGACAGACCTGTTTGTTCTTTTGGCGGTCCATGGGTATTCAGTACTCTTCTCCAACAAGGAACGGTTATTATTCAAACAGAAAAACCAGAAGTCCATGCCCTCCACTCTGCCCCTCTCACCATCCAAAAGCCCAGGCATTTCTATCAGCATCTAGAAGTCCTGGGTCCCATCTCATTTCACACTTGCAGTCATTCTAGAAAGTGGGCAGTTTTGCAGGCATGGAAACTGAGGCCCAGATACTAGACTTAGTGACTCGCCGAGCTCACACAGAAGTTGAAAGGAGGCAGACAGGCTCCTCCACACCCCTAGAACCGTGTGCCCTTCCTTACAGCCCACTCAGAGTGGAGGGCACTGCACTGGCGGGGAGCCCCCCTGTCCCCATGGGGTTCCTGCCCACAGGCAGCTGTGATGTCTCTGTTGTTGCAGGGGGCGTGGTGACAGACTTCGATGGAGACGGGATGCTGGACCTCATCTTGTCCCATGGAGAGTCGATGGCTCAGCCGCTGTCCGTCTTCCGGGGCAATCAGGTACTCTGTGTTGGCCGAAAGGCGCTTTAGTGACATAGTGTGTGATGTACCAGGCTGCTAATAGAAAGGTCAGCAGTTCAAATCCACCAACTGCTCCTTGGGCGAAAGATGAGCGGTCTCCTCCTGTAAAGATTTACAGCCTCCAAAACCCAGTGGTTTCTGAGTCAGAACCCATTTGACAGCAGTGGGTGGGCCTTTGCTGAGGGTGGGTGAGTAAGCGTTATGCAAGCAAGTTCCCAGCAGCACAGGAAATCTTCGAGCAGGGCTGCCTGCCTGCTAACCCTAACCCGTACCCTTCACTCTCATTCTTCCACTGTCACATCCCAAAACCTTGAGTCTGCCAGCTTTGCCTCCTTCCTTCCTAGTCCTTTGTTCCCTCTGGCCACTGTCTCCCTTACCTGCCCCTTCTTCCTCTGCCCTCTTCTTCCCCCCTCTTCTTCACCCTCCCCAGCCTTCCCTGTCCCACCAAGACCACTGTCTGCCTTTCCCCTCCCACAGGGATTCAGCAACAACTGGCTTCGAGTGGTGCCTCGGACCCGGTTTGGGGCTTTTGCCAGGGGGGCGAAGGTCGTGCTTTACACCAAGAAGAGCGGGGCCCACCTGAGGATCATCGACGGGGGCTCAGGCTACCTGTGTGAGATGGAGCCCGTGGCACACTTTGGCCTGGGTAAGTTGGGGACCTCGGGGCAGTGTGTTGTTATGGGGACAGTGCTGAGTGATTCAGGGGCTTCCGCATCTTCTGGGGACCACTTTTATGTGGACACCTGAGGCTGACAGCAGTCCTTGGGCACAATCCCTGGAAAAGCTGGTTGCTCTGAGTCAACTCTGACACGTGGTGGCCCCGGCTTGTAAGAGTAGAGCTGTATGCCATAGAGTTCTTGATGGTGAGCCTTTCTACTAAGGTGCCTCTGGGTGGACTAGGACGTCCCAGTGTTTGAGGTAGCCGCTGCACATATTAATTGTTAAACGTTAATGATTTGCACCACCCAAGTACTGGAGCTCAAGGTGAAGGGAGCAGGAAGCACTGGCAGGGTTCGTGCCTTGCTTCTTGTCTCAGTCCTATTGTTGTTGTCGTTGTTAAGTGCTGTCGAGTATGACTCATACTGACCCTAATAACAGCAGACCGGACCCCGTCCTATCCTGTGCCATCCTCATCACCTCCGACACACTTGAGCCCATTACTCTAGTCACCGTGTCATTTCCTCTCACTGGGGGTCTTTTGGTCTACTGTGAAGTCAGAGTATTTAATCTTCCATTTGGCCAAGGCCACAACCTTATTCTTCAAATGTGGGCCTGCATCCTAATTCTCAGATCCACTCTTTCCCTGGCATCTTGGAAGTTGGCTTGGTAGTTAAAAATATCTCACCAAATCCCTGGTATTTTCCCTTGGGAAACAGGATATGATGTCACCCCAAGGGAGCAAAAATTGATTCTTGGGTAGGGCATGGGGGAAAAAAATCTTACTCCTTTTTAAAATTTGTGTGCAAGAACTGATGTACACAATACATAAACAGAAAAAAATGGCATGTGGTATTAATGAGGTATCACTACACTTATGAAACCCACCCACTGCCATCGAGCTGATTTACCTCCTAGCAGCTCTCCCTTGGGTTTCCGAAGCTGTAAATCTGCATGGAAGGAAATAGCCGTCTTTGTCACATTCTGTGCTACCTTGGGGCTCTAGTGGCCTAGTGGTAAGGAGCTGTACTGCCAACCTGAAGGTGCACAGGTCAAATCCACTAGCTGCTTCACAGAAGAAAGATGAGCAATCTCCTCCCACGTGATTTACTGCTTCTGAAAACCCAGTAGAGAGTCAGCTACAAGTCGGTTCTGACTTGATGGTTCACAACAACATGCTACCTTGTGAAACTTCATCTCACATAGTTTGGTTATGTTGTAGAGACATCATTCTGGGGAAAGTAGAGGGTCAGAAAAAGAGAGGCAGACAGACACCGAGATGGACTGGCACAGTGACTGCAGCAGTGACCCTGAACCTGCACCTTACCTAGATGGATTGACACAGTGGCTGCGGCAGTGACCCTGAGGCTAGCACAAGTTGTGAGGGTGACACAGGATAAGGCAAGACTTCCGTCTGTTGCTCACAGGGCTCCTATGAGTCATAGTCGACTCGGTAGCACCTAATGATGAACGACAGTGACATGCTACCACCGCCACACGCTTTCTAGAACAGCCAAACGAAATGAAAATAGTGACAGTATCAAATACCAGCAAGGATATGGAGAAAGTAGATTTCTTAGGGCTTGCTGATGGAAAGGAAAAATGATACAGCCTCTCTGGAAAATAGCTTGGCAATTTCTTTAAAACAAAACAACTAAATGTACGACTGCTGTGTGACATACCTTGTTAGATGTCATCAAATTGATTTTGACCCCTGTTGTTGTTGTATACCACGGACTCAGAACCGACCCTTGGGTGACCCTCCAGAGGGTTTTCAGAGGCAGCAAGTCATATGGGAGCCGATTGCCCATCTTTCTCCCACAGAGCAGCTGATGGACTCAAACCACAAACCTTTGCATTTACAGCACAGTTCCTTACCACCAAACCACCAATACCCAGTCTGACAGAGGAGAACAGCCCCATGGAGTTCTCCTTGACTGTAATTTTTAAAGATGCAAAATTACTAGGTCTTTTATTTCCATGAACTGCCAGTGGGTTCACACCACCAACCTTTTGGTAAGCAGCTGAGCACTTAATATTGTACCACTCAGGTTCCTTCCTGGGTATTAATCTCAGACAAATGAAATACATATCTACATTAAAAGCCCTGGACACACTTGTTCATAGCAGCTTCATTTGTAATAGCCAGAAAAGGTAAACAACCAAAATTCCCCTTCCTAGATGAATAATGAAGCAAACTGTGGTACATCCATACTATGGAATAGTACACAGCAGTAAAAATGGAACAGACAATTGATAAAACAACTTGGATAGACCTCAGGGGCACTGTTGTTGTTCTTGTTCTTCTTGTTCTTGTTATGTGCTGTCAAATTGCTTGTGACTCATAGCGACCCTCTGTACAATTTCCCTGACACCCGCTCTATCCTGTGCCAATCTTGTCTCTGACACACCTCCCCTCATTACCCCAGTCACTGAATCAATCCATCTCATCGAGGGTCTTCCTCTCTTGCGCTGTCCCTCCACCCTTCCAAACATGATGTCCCTCTCTAAGAGTTGGTCCCTCCTTGCAACATGCCCAAAGAATGTCAGACAAAGCCTTAGAATCCTTGCCTCCAAGGAGCAGCCTGGTTTCACCTTCTCTAGGATGAATCTGTTTGTTCTCTTGGCAGCTCATGGTATATTCCGTATTTGTCTCCATTTCCACAGCTCAAAGGCATCAATTATCTTTCTATCATCCCTAGTCATTGTCCAGCTTTCTGAGGCATGGCAAGTAATTGTAAAGACTATCACCTGGGTCAGGCACACCTTAGTCTCCAGATTGACGCCGTTGCTCTTCAGTACTCTAGAGAGATCCCTGACAGCACACTTTCCCAATGCAGTGAAAGAACTAATCTCAGAAGATAACATACTGTATGATCAAACATATCTAACTTTCTTAAAATGACAAACCTAAAGAGATGTGAAGCAGATTAGTGGTTTGAAGGAGTTAGAGATGGTGGGAAGGAGAGGAGTGGATGTGACACATAAGGGGCAGCCTGAGGGAGAGCTTTGTCGTGTGGTCTCATGAATCTACACATAGTAAAACATGACATACAACAACAACACACACATATTATACAGCTGTCCTATTTCCTGATTTGGGTTGTTGTTGTTAGGTGCTGTCAAATCAAGTACAACCCATGGTGACCCAATGAACAACAGATCCGAACCCTGTCCTATCCTGTACCATCCTCACAATTTCAGGCACACTGGAGCCCATAGCTGCAGTTACTGGGTAGTTCACTACTGATTTGAGTGTTGTACTGTATTATATTACTTACAGTTAAATAAGATGTAACCACTGAGGGGAAGTGCATGAAAGATATATGATTTCTTTCTCTATTATACTTGCCACTCTCTCCAAATCTATAATTTCAAAATAACAAGTTTTTTGAAAAAAAAAAATCATGGGGTGAGGAGATCAAGGGAAATGTATAAAAAGGCCTCAAGGGAGTTTGATGTGGAAAAAAAAGTTGAGAAACATTTCAGGTAACCAAGAGTGTATTTGCTATAAAAGACAACAGTTAAGCAAACATCTTAAGTTCAAAACAAGACACCCTCCCTCACATGTTAACACCTTATGAGGTGATATAATATTAATATTAAAGGCGCAGGCAACATGGTGTCAAATTAATAAAAATATACATGTTAATAATATACACACATCTTATGTGCACTGAAAAAAAATACAGCAAAGTGTGAAGAGTGATTAGTGTAGTCAGCTCCACCTGGCAGGAGCGGTGCCAGGCTCTTCGCTCACATTATCTTACCAAGCCGTCGTGGTGCCCCTGTGAGAGGGACATTCTCTTCCCAATTTTACAAAAGAGGAAAACTGAGGCTCAGAAAATGTGTCAACCTGCCCAAGTTCACATGCTAGGTAAACGGCAGAACTGGAATTCAAATTCAGGCCTGCTGGGATTTTATTTTCTTCCATATGTCTGTGAGTATGTGTATTCCAATTTTTATATAGTCAGAAAAAGAAGAAATAAATATTTAGGGGCTAAGCTGGGTTGTGTAGCATGTCCGCGGGCTGTCTCACCCTGGATGTGTTGGTCTGCAGTCGGAGCATCTCTCACTCCTGAGACAGCCCCACTTTATGCTGGCCCCAAATGTACAAGAGGACTGTTAAAAATATCATTCTCTCATAGCTCTTGCTGTGTACCAGCCACTGGGTTAAGTGTTTTGGGTGAAACTTGGGAAAAAAGCATTCATTGCCATCAAACTGGAATCGACTCAGCTTGCTCTCCTTGGAGTTTCCAAGGCTGTAAAATGCACTGGAGGAGACTGTCCACTCTCCTCCACGGAGCCACATGTGGATTCGAACTGCCAGGGAGGCACGGCCTTTGGGTCAGTAGCACGACTACCTGTGGGCTTCACCACTAGAGCACTTTACTTTGCATAAGATAACTCAATTGATTCACACCACAACAGAATGACTTAGGTTACCATAAAGATCCATTTCACACGTCAGGAAAGTGAGACTGAGGTTAAGTAACCTGCCCGAAATCAAACCTCTAGAAAGTAGATAAAACTAGGATTGAACTCCAACAGCTTGGGTACCACAGTACGAGTTCCAGATTCACCACATCCCATAGTCACTCTGGCCAGAGCCAGGCAAGGTTCTTCTTTCTGTTCTGCCTCTCTTATTAGGCATGCACGTCCCCTCAGGGACCCAAGGGGACCTAGAGAATGAGACCATCCAAGCACCAGGTGATGGCCATGGTGCTGTCAACAGGGTATTTATCTGGGAATCCTGTTAGATGACCCCACATGTGTTAAGAGGAGCCCTGGGCTCCCTAAGATTTTCACTGGCTGACCTTTTAGAAATAGATCACCAGCACTTTCTTCTGAGGTCCCTCTGGACCAACTTGGACCCCATTGTACAGATGAGAAAACTAAGGCTTGGAGACTTGCCTGGAGTTAGCCACATGGTATATTCGCCTCCACATCCCATGGCTGTATATCTCTGTATCCTATGAGATTTACTGGGCCTCTTCTCTGGTCAGAATCTACCTCAGGCAGGAAAGTCCCTGCTTCCATGTCACTTGGAGGGGCAAGGGTCTCCAGAGCTTCTGTGCCCTCTTATGGGCATTACCTCTGCCTGGGAACACCTCATCACTGCTTTTTCCTCACAGTTTTGAAAGCCATTAAATTTGGGAGATTTCTTTCTTCTGCAGGATCCGCTCCTCCCAGAAAGGTCCTCGAACGCTGCTCTGGGGCAGGAGTTGCAGGTCAGCTTCAGCTAGGGCCTGGGCAGCTCTGCAGGTGGCACACCAGCAATCCTGGGCCACCGTAAGAGAAGGACAGTTGCCATCCCTGAGATGCCAAGGCCAGCGCTGCCCCAGAGGGTTCCCTTCACAGAGCTGGCCGGGCACGGACCTTCCCGACAGATGGAGGAGCCTACGGTGGAGTGAGAAGAAAGGGAGATGTGAGGATGGAAGAAAAGATTGATCAGAGAAAGCAGGCAGGAGACAGACTAACTGAGCCAGAAAGAATGAGGAGAGATATAGGTCAGATGAAGAGGAAACGCCCCACCCTCCAGGTTCACAGTCCAGGGAAAGAGGCAGACAGACACAGTCAGTCTGGCACAGGGAGATGTGGAGGCCCACCATTCTGACCATGTGGCCGTGAGAGTAGGGGGCTGGAGATGCAGCTCGGCTCCAGGGTTCAGCTCAACTTTCCTCCAGGAAGTGGACTTGTAATTGAGTCTGAAAAGAGGGGAGAGATTTGTGCCGAAGGAATAGAAATGATCTAGTGAGAGCAAAGACTGGAAAGGGAGACCAAGGACAAAATGTCCTGGCCACCAGAGCCAGAAACTAGGGACAAACTGTCTGCACCACCAGAGCCAGCCTGGAAAGAGTGGTGGACTAGAGAGAGGGACTTACGGGGAGAGGGGGGAGCTATGGAGAGAGAGGGGGGCTATGGAGGAAGCCTGGAGTCCCTATCAGGGACTGTGCCCTGCAGGAGGAAGAATTTGTGATTGTTTTCAGGAGGCTTTTTTTCCCAAGTCATGCACACTGATTATAGAAAAATCCCAAAATAAATATTAAATATTAAATAAATATTAAAAAGCAAGTAAAGATCACCCAAAGTATCACCATTATATTTATTGTTGTTATGGTGTACTGTCGAGTCAGAACTCATAGTTGACCCTCCAGCAGGTTTTCAGAGGCAGGTACTTCCAGGGAAGGAGATTTCCCATCTTTCTTCCGCGACTAAATATACAAAAGCAAGTAAAGATCACCTACAGTATCAGCACTATGTGTGGGAATGTTAAATACAAAGTCGTTCTTTCTCCCTCCCTCAATGTTACGGATTTGTTTATTCAGTACATATTTACTGAGCACCTGCTATGTCTGAACCCTCACTAATCAAAGACCTTCACTATGGGTGATCTAGGAGGAGGAGGAGGAGAAATGTGTAGCAGGTAACCAACAAGATAATGAAATATATCAAATGTGGGGAGCCCTGGTGGCCTAGTGGCAAGAAGCTACACTGCCATCCCAAAGGTGAGCAGTTCAAATCCACCAGCTGCTTCCCAGGAGAAGGATGGCCAATCTCCTCTCATGTGGTGCACTGCCTCCGAAAACCCGCTGGAGGGTCAGCTGTGGGTCAGTTCTGACTTGATGGTACACACTACAACAACACATATCAAATGTTAGAAAACGTTAAGTGCTATGTGGGATAAAAAAGGTAAAAGGATTAGGAGTATGAAGGGGCAGGATCAGATAGCAGATACAGGTGGTTGTTGTTAGGTGCTGTCTCAGAGAGACTCTTGAGATGGAAACCTTGCCCTGTTGAGCACAGGACTCGGCCATGCTCGAGCCCATCCTTGCAGTCACTGTGTCAGTTCGTTTCAGGGACCTTCTTCCTCTCTTCCATTGGCTCTCTAGATTTCCCAGCATCATGACTTTGCCCAAGGATCAGTGCCTCTGACACATTGCCCAAAACATGTAGAAGTCTCACCATCTTTACCTTTAAAGAGCACCTGAGTGCACTTCCTTAAGACAGATTTGTTTGTTCTTTTGGAAGTTCCGGGGATATTCAATACTCTTCACCAGTTCAAAAACATCAATTCTTCTCCAGTCTTCTTTATTTATTGTCCAACTTTCACGTTCTATTTGAAGCAGTGGAAAATGCCATGGTATGGGTCAGGCATACCTTAGTCTTTAAACTACCATCCTTGCTCTTCAGCACTTTAAAAACGTTCTTGATAGCCTTTGGGATTGCAGTGTAGCTTCTTGCCCCTAGGCCACCAGGGCTCCCCACATTTGATATATTTCATTATTTTGTTGGTTACCTACTACACATTTTTCCTCCTCCTAGATCACCCTTAGTGAAAGTCTTTGATTAGTAAGGGTTCAGCACATAGCAGGTGCTTAGTAATATGTACTTGATGTGTTCTTAAAGATGTTCTTAATAGCATCTTACTTAGTGGAAGTAAGATGGGCAATCTTACCCATGATGTTTACTGCCTTTGAAAATGCTAAGAGGTCAGCTATGAGTGGGTTCTGCCTTATAGCTAACCCTAGGGGAGGAGGGGGGAGTCAGAGGCAGTAAATCATAAGGGGGGAGATTACCAGTTGCTCTCCCATGAAGCAGCTAGTGGATTTGAACAATCTACCTTTGGGTTGGCACACAATTCCTTACCACTGAACCACCAGAACTCCCTGGAACAGTTCCTCTATGTGGTGCACATTTCTAAGGGTGCGATGTGGGGGAGAGGAGGGCGTTGTATAGCATACATCCAGTTCCTTGCTCTTTAGCATGTTTTTTTTATTCCAAGCGTACACATATATACCATTTGTAATATTTTAAACAAAAATTATTATATTCTTCCTGTTGTTCTGAAACGTGCTTAGCTTACTTAAAAGCACACCTTGGTCATCACTCCATTTTTGTTTTCCGTGGTGCTGCGTGGTATCGCGTGGGGTGGCCGCATCCTCTGACTTATTTAACCACCCCTCTGTGGGCCATTGTTTCCAAGTGGAAGCAGTTTGCTTTGTGTGTGAGGGGGAGCAGTGGGATCTGAATGCGAGTCCTAGATAGGCCTGCCAATCTCAGTGTGGCTGAGAACTTGCGTAAGGTAGCACCTTCCATGAACTAGCTGCGGGGGCGGGGAGGTGAGGGCTGCCTGAAGCCCCCCATTGACCGTATGGTGCTCTCTAAGTGACCGCATGGCTACACCCTGCCTGCCTTAAGTCACTTGGAGACCTGAGTCAGAGTGTGTGTGTGTGTGCGCGCGCGCACGCACGCGCACGTGCACGCTTGCGCTTTTCCACAGACACCCCTTCACACTGACCCCCCACCCCTTCACACTGACCCCCTCAGTCTGCATGTTTTCTGTCTGCACACCACTGTGGTCCCTACACTTGCTCAGTGGTGCCTCTGTGCCCCGGAGGCCTTGCTCAGTAGGGTTGGTGTGACTGCAGGGACTTCTGACCTCACCCTCAGGGTAGCAGAACATTGGACTGAATTGAATCACACAATAAAGGCTCGGACCCCTAAGGGTGTTTGGCTCTCTGGCAGTTTCTTGGAGGCCCATTGTCTCTTACACAGTGTCTCCTCTTGGGGCTTGAACAGCTCTCTGGGAGAATCTGTCCCCACCCCACCCCACCTTGCTAGGTGGAGCCAATAGCTCAGGCTCCTTGGCCCTTCTGCACCCACCCTCACCTTGTCCTGGTCCTCCTCGATGCTGCCTGAAGGCTGGGCTCGTATGTAAAAGTTCTGCCTACAGCCCTTGCTCCATGTCCCCACACCTGAACCCACACCCCAGTCCCTGCACACTCACCCTGCATATCCTGGCTCTCTCCTTTCCTTAACTGACTGCAGGCGGAGGCAGCTCGCTAACAAACCTAGAAAGAAAATCAAACAATGATCTACATCACCTCCTTGCGCCTCCAGCCCCCAGCTCACTCGGGTTAACCCCAGGCCTCGACAGAGCCCTCTACTCTTCCAGCTCATTGTTTGCCTGTGACTCAGAGCCGCCTCCAAGCCGGCTGGTGTTCATTTAAGGAAGGAAAATTCAGTGGCCCACATAAAAATTGCTTTATTAAAGTGCAAAAATATTCCACCAACTGTATTCCCACCATCTGTTTTCCCTACAATTCGTCTGAAAAGCGCAATTCTCTGTGCCTCCTTGTCCTTTGTCCTTTAAAAGCTGCCAGGGGAGTCAAACGACTGCTTATGACCTCATGTCTCTGCTGGTTAAAGTGGGAATGGGGCTCTTCTCCGGGTCCCCACTCCTTGCTTGGCAGGTCATCCAGATCAAAGGCCGCTTTTGTAAGGTGTCTGGGAAGATAGTAGAAAGCCAGAGACAAAGGGAACAATAGCATGGCTTGAAGACAGCAGCTCTGGCTCCAGCCCCAGCTCACACACTTCATTTCACTAAACCTCAGTGTCTGCATCTGGAGAATGGGGAGGAAATACCCACCTCATAGACTCCTTGCAAGGACCCACATCTGCCACGTATCTACAAAACACTTCCCTAGTCTCTTAGCTCCCCTGCCTTCAACGACACTTTTTTTTAAATTTTTTTAGTGTTTTTTTAATAATTTTAACGAACATTTACAGAGATTTTGAATTTCCATTCATTCATTGCTACACTTCTCTCCCCACCCAGCCCTACCCCACCCCACCCCCAGTTCGCTCCTCTCTTTGAAAAGTAAAAGAAACACTCCATCCCTGGTACACAATCCCCCACACCCCTCCCACCGCCCCAAATACATTTCACTATGCAACCTTAATTGTGGACTCTTGTGATAATCATAATACCCTATCATACATCGCTTTTAAATTATTCTCCCCCTCATCTGTTTCAGTGCAGTATACACAATTTATCCAGTTTTTCTCAGTTTTACCCCAACCCTGATATCAGTCCCATTTTACAGCAGTGGCACCATGCAATATTTGTCCTTTTGCAACTGAGATATTTCACTCAGCATAATGTCCTCCAGGCTCACCCATTTTTAATAATATTGCGTGAGTTCCTTGTTTTTCGATGCCGCATAGTATTCCATTGTGTGAATATACCACCGCTTCTCTATCCATTTGTCTGTTGATGGGCACCTGGGTTGTTTCTAACTCCTTGCTATTGTGAATGAAGTCGCAATAAACATGGGTGTGCATATATCTGCTTGGGTGTCAGTTATGGTCTCTTTGGGGTATATTCCTAGTAGTGGAATTGCTGGGCCAAATGGTATCTCTATTTGCAACTTTTTGAGAAAGCGCCATACCGCCTTCCACAGTGGTTGCACCAACTACACCTTCTTACTCTCTGCTGCCCCAACTTTGAACTTCTGCTTGATCTTCAAATACATCATGCACATTACACACTTCTAAACTTGGATGTTACAAGTGGTTAAATGTTCAACTACTGAAAGGTTGTCAGTTCAGATCGACCCAGAGGTACCTCAGAAGAAAAGCCTGGAGATCTGCTTCCCAAAAGCCACAGCCTCGAAAACCCTGTGGTGCACAGTTCTACTCTCTAGCACATGGGATCACCATTGAGACCAACTCAAGAGAAATGGCTTAATTTGGACCCATTCTGAACCTTTCTGCCTGGGATGCTCTTTCCTCCCTGTCTCATGGACTCTTTCTCCTCTCTCAACACCCAAAGAAAATGTCATTCTTAGCACCCTGCTCACTCACTCAGTGGTACCCGTGCTGTTACTGTGTGTTTGTGACATTACACTCACTCGGTTCACTGCACCTGTGGGACTCAGCACCTCCAGCCTGGAGGAGAATGTCTCGTTCACTGCCGAATTCCAGCCCCACGCCCATGGTTGGAGCAAAGAGGTACAGGTGGGAGTATAACCCAGGATGATAGTAGATGGAGCTTTGGAATCAGGCAGTCTTGCCGGGGAATGCTGGATCATCATTTCACCTTCTCCAAGTATCAGCTTTCTCATGTCTTAACTGTGAATTATACAAATAATGTTTTTCCCATAGGAGAGTTGTGAGGATTTAATGGGTCAACACCTTAAAGCACTAGGTACAGTTTGGGGCACATAGTAAGTGCTTATCAAGTGGTCATATTACAAGGTGGAAAAGCCCTTTGGGAACTGCAGGATGTCTCCATGTCCATGAGATGCTGGTGATGATGGGGACCCAGCAGGTGCAGGGCTCACATGAAGAAGAGCCCCCCTTCCCAGGCCTCTAGACCTTTATACTAGCACCTCCATTCTGCAGGTGAAGAAACTGAGGCCTGGAGAAGTGAGTGGCTGAGGAGAAGCCATCTCCTCTGGAAGTATACTTTCTGGGTGTGTTTAGCTAATAACCTTGGCTGCTTCCTGGATCTGGAGGAGGGGAGGAAGCAGGACTCAGAATAACAGAGCCTCAAGTGCGAGATGTAAATTTGTAATTGTCTATGAATATTCGGCCACTCTTTTGAGTTATTTGTGGCACTTTAGTCAGACTGGAAAATGTATTCATGTAACTGTTCTGATGGCTTAGGTGAGAAACACTTGCTTTTCTTTGTCTCCTTTTTTTTTAATGGCACCTGTTTACTTTTATCCCGTGACACTGAATTTGGGCACTGTATGCTTTAAAAATACCAAATTTCTTGACCTTCTCCTTTACTTCAAAAGAGAAAAAAAAAACCCACCACAGTTGACACATCCAGCCTCATGTCTACCCTCCTTCCCTAAAAAAGAATAACACTTACTCCTCACTTACTCCTTATCAACTTGCTTAGGTTCTAGAGGTCAGGTTGATATGCAAAATTGACAGCATGGAAAAACAGAGGATCAGATCACAAAATTAAAGATGACTACATTGCTCCATGGTCAACACTCTTGGCACCAGTAGCTAGGAAATCAAAAAACGTATTGCAGTGGGAAAGTCTGCGGTTAGGGGCTTCTCTAAAGTACTCAAGAGCAACGGTGTCTTTCTGAAGACTAAGGTCCGCCTGATACAGGCCATGGTTTTTGCAATCACTTGTTATGCATCAGAGAGTTGGACAATGACTAGGGAGGATAGAAGGAGAATTGACGCCTTTGAGCTGTGGTGCTGGAGAAGAGTATTGGATGTACCATGGACTGCCAAGAAAACAAACAGATTCATCGTAGAGAGGATTAAACCAGGCTGCTCCTTGGAGGCAAGGATTCTGGGGCTTCATCTGACATACTTTGGACATGTTGTAAGGAGAGACAGGTCTTTAGAGAGGGACATCATGCTGGGTAGAGTAGAGGGACAGCGCAGGAGGGGAAGACCCTCTATGAGGTGGATTGATCCAGTGACTGGGGTAATCGGGATGGGTGTGTCAGAGGCAATGAGATTGGCACAGGATAGAGCAGAGTTTAGGGCTGTTGTGTACAACATAGGGTTGCTATGAGTCGCAAACGACTCGACGGCACGTAACAACAACAACAACATCATCACAAAACTGCCAATTACATCATCGCATAACTGCCAAACTACTGAGAATTGTACCTTGACCTTCACAGCCAGCTTTGCCCTCCCGTTACACCATAGTACTCAGTACCACCAGATGTCCGTTGTTAATGGGAAAATTAGTCAGATAGTAAACTTCTCAGTATTAAATGCAAAATGTCAGATAATGAGATGGTAAGTGAAGCTCTGTCTCACATACTTTGGACACATGGCCAGGAGGGACCGGTCCTTGGACAAAGACTTCATGCTCAGAAGGGTGGAGGGACAGAGAAGGAGAGGAAGACCCTGGATGAGATGGATTGACGTAGTAACTGGGATAGTAACTGGGGTTAGGTGTGTCCGAGTCAGTGAGACTAGTCTACAATAGGGCAGGCTTCAGAACTGTTGTACATAGGGTCGTGGTGAGTCACAGGGCAGCTCTAGAGCCATAACAAGTGCAGAGAAGGAATATTGTAGATTGAAGAAGCAGGGGACTAGGGATTTAAGAGAAATGTTTCATGGCTTATTAAAGCACGTCGCAGAAGTGGTGAGGTTGGGCCTGGATGAGGGTATCTCAGTGGGAAGAGCAAGTGAACACTGGGAGGCTCCACCCTGGGAGGCTCCCACCGTTGCTGCTGCTTCTTGGAGACCCACAGGGCGGGGCTGCTGCTTGTAGGGAGGAAGTGTGGCGGCTGGTCCTTACCTTCATTCACACACCAAGGCTGGAGTGTTCAAACAATCCTTCTCCAGATTTGGCGGAGAAATGCACAGAGTGGTCAAAGGGAGGACCGTGGAACTGGATGGTGTGCTCACGGGTGTGACTTCCTCTGGAAGCCCCACCCTGGCATCCTGGGAGGAAACAGAGAGCAACAAGGTCTCCCCAGCACCCTGGCTCCCTCTCAAGCGGGCCAGCTTAGCCTCTACTCCAGGAGTGGGGCTGTGTACATGTACAAATAGAGACAATCTACACAGATCCTCCTCCAACTTTAGACATAGTTTCCAACTCCTTGGTTTCCTAGTGCTGCTGTAACACACATACCCCAAGTGGGTGTGCAAAATACTCATTCATTCTCTCTCCTCTCTCTCTTCTCTATCTCTCTCTCACTCTATCTATCTATCTATCTATCATCTGTTACTCTTTCATTGCTACCAAGTGTCAATTCATGTCTGACTTGTAGCGGACCTTTCAATGACTTTCCACAGTTATAACAGCCTGTGAGGAAACGACCCATCTCATCTTTCTCCCATGGAGCAGCTGGGGGATTCGAACTAGCTGAGAAGCAGTGGCTTTGGCCTGGCAGCACAGCTAGCCAACACCACTAGCATTCTCTACAAAATCGTCAGCTCTTAGATTTTTTTTTTAAAGAACAGAATTTTATTTTCTTGTGGCTCTGGTGTTAAATGTCAAAATGAAGATTTTGGCTGCACTGCTCTCACTGTGGGCAGCCCTGTGTTCCTCGGTTCCTCCACCATCTCCAGTGGCATCTCTTCTCCCCCGTTTGCACTTGCTTCTCTCTGTGTCTGTTCTTCCCCTTAGACTCAATAATTCTCTTTAAGACACATCCAGCACTGATGGGGCACCACTAGCGTAAGAAAGCAAGCCTTATTTTCATGCAAGAATTACAGCCCCAGGCAGAGAAGTTTAGGATTCCAAGAGTCACTGTTGGAAGGGCACAATTCCATTCATAATACCAATCCTTTTCTAAAATATGGATATTTGTTCTTATGATGCACAGACCACATTCTGCACTAGTTAGTAGCCATCATTGTAATGGTGATGATAATGATCAAAAGCTAATATAAACTCAACAGCACTTTTAATTTGTTTTCTAATAGTATCTGTATACACTTGGGGGAAATAGTATTTAGCGGGGGGTGATACCTCATTTATTCAGCCTAGGAGTGATGTTTGGGATTATATGGATCTGTTGACCCTTGACAGGGTCCTGTGTCCCTAGAGCAGGCCCATGGTCTGGTCACCTTCCTTCTCATCCCCCACCCTCTCAGCACCCCGAGTGGTAAAGAAGAGGCTGCCCTCCCTCCCTCCTGCTCCAAGACGGAGCTCCCAGACACAGCACTGACCTGGTTCCCAGGTGACTGCCCGAGAGAATGGCATCTGCCCGCAGGTGAACCGCCCGACCATCACCATCCATCACCATTAGCCTGACCTTGCACAGTGTCGGGCCTGCTTCCTGACGCAGGAGCCGGGACAGGCTTTGACAGTGTCTAAACACCTGACAAATCCTTCCAGCCGGCTCTCTGTCAGTGACACCCCAGCCGTTTAAGGGGGTGTGTGCGAATGAATTCACAGAGAGCCTTCTTTGAGCAGCCCTGGTATCTGTCCTTAGCATCTGAGTTCTGTGAAATGATCTTTCTCCTGTGCTGTCCACCTCTCAGCCCTTTGTCACTCTAAGTTATTTATAGAGCTCTGCATTGTCCTTCTCCTCAGAGAAGCTGTGCTTGACCACTCTGAGGAGCAGAGACCCTCGGAATCCCCACTCCCTCTTCACTCCATTGCCCTGTTTTTGGGTTTGTCACAGTTGTTGTTACTGATTGCCTTCGAGTTGAGCACGACTCATAGGGACCCTATGAACAAAAGGCGTGAAGCCACTCTACAACTATCGACATTTATTTATTTTGCATAGGGTTTCTGGAGGCGTGTTATTTAGGTTTTATCATAGAGATTGTCAATATCAGACATTATTAATTTGTTCATCAGCTCACCTGTCCCCTCACATAAAAGTGAAAACTCCATGAAAACAGGGACATTCCAGTGACAAAGGGGAACCTGGCCCCCAGCAGGGTCTCAATAAACATGTGACATACCCAAGATTACACAGCAACTAGGCCACTGGCCTGGAATTTATCTCCAGTACTTCTCTATTCTTTCTAACCGTGCTCTTTCAAACATGTCAGCTAAGTGGTAGTGCCAGGATTTGAACCCAGTACTCCAATGTCAGCCTGCTTACCACCGGGCTGTACCACCTACCTTAGATATGGTCTCCTGTTGGTTGGCATGTCAATTGGCATGTAAGTTCTAGAGCTGCTTAAATGTAAATTCATTAAAATTTAATGCAATTTAAATTTAGTTCATCTATATACTAGCTGATGCCTTTGAGCTGTGGTGCTGGAGAAGAGTGTTGAATATACCATGGTCTGCTAGGAAAACAAACAGGTTTGTCCTGGAGAGGCGGAAGCCAGAATGTTCCCTGGAGTCAAGGATTCTGAAGCTTCGCCTGACATATTTTGGGCATGTTGCAAGGAGGGACTGGTCCTTGGAGAAGGACATCATGTTTGGCAGAGTGGAGGGGCGGCGAAGGAGAGGAAGACCTTTAATGAGATGGATTGATTCTGTGACTAGAGAGGTGGGAATAAGTGCATTTGAGATGGCTAGGTTGGCACAGGATAGAGGAGCGTATAGAGCTCTTGTACATAGGGTCGCTATGAGTTGCAAGCGACTCGATGGCACGTAACAACACAACAACATATACTAGCTACATTTCAAGTGCTCAGCAGGCATATGTGGCCAGTGGCTACTGCTTTGGACAGTGAAATACAGCATGTCTCCATCATTGCTCTGATGACATAGTGGTAAGGACTGCCAACCCAAAGGTGTGCAGTTCGAATCAACCAGCTACTTTGCAGAAGGATGGAAGTTTTGTTGTTGTGTACTGTGGAGCTGGAACCAAGCTATAGAGGGCCTTCCAGTGGGTTTTCAGAGGCAGTAAATCACGCAGGAGGAAATTGCCCATCTTTTCCCCACAGAGCAGATGCTGCCTTCGAACCTAGTACCTTTGTGTTGGCAGCACAATTTCTTACCACTAAGCAATCAGAGATCCTGTGATCGATAGCCTCAGAAAACCCGCTGGAGGGTCAGTTATGAGTCAGTACTGACTCAATGGCCCGTAACAACAACAACAGCCATTATTGCAGTAAGTTCTCCAGACACGACTGTCTTGTTCATCTTCTCCTAGTACTGTGAACACCCATTATTATTTTATTATGTGAATGGTGGTCTTTTAGCAGGAGGGCTCTGTACTCCTGTGATGTTCATCCATGTTCCTCCCCCCCACAGGAAAGGATGAAGCCAGCAGCCTAGAGGTCACATGGCCTGATGGCAAGATGGTGAGCAGGAACGTGGCCAGTGAGGAAATGAACTCTGTGCTGGAGATCCTCTACCCTCAGAATGAGAGCAAACTTCAGGATCCAGTCCCACTGGAGGTGGGCAAAGGCATGGGGGCTCATACCCAGAAAAGCCAGCACCACTCCACTAAGGACCTCTGGGCGGAAACTGGGTTCCCAAGACTCTGCACAATTAGCCTCTAGAATGATGGGAAATCTTTTTATCCAGTAGCAGGCCTCATCAAGATCCCTCCCCCACTATCACACCATTATCTCTGGCTTCTCATGGAAACACTGAGACATCAGCAGGGCAAGTTCTTTTTATACCCGTTTTACTCTCCTGGTTCTTCCTGAATTTCTACCAGGGTCTCCCTTTACCACCATGGACAGGGCTCAGGCCTCCTGGCAGGGCCCCTGGAGGCTCTTTGAGGAGGGGTCCTGGACCAATGTCTGGAGTTTACTAACTCCGACTTGGTTGCAAATAACAGGAACCCACAGAAGGAAGGGACTTATGAGCCTGCTGCGGGTGTGGGTCACAGAGCCCAAGGGAGAGGCCGAGTGGGGACTGGGCAGACTCAACCCCAGGAGCTCAAGGCCCTCTGCTCTTCCATATCTGCAGCAGTTTTGCAGGGTTCGGGGAGGGAGGTAGATGGAGTGGGGGTTGCCTTCCCCAGGAACCATCAGCCCCTCTCATTCATTGCTAGGGACCATTGACATTTTCTGTCTTGTATGAAATATTACACTTTAAGTCCCCCACCAGACCACCACACTGCTGGCTCTGTTGCCCCCATAGAGATATCACAGAGCCCCCACAGCAGTGAGTGACCAGACTCGCAACTCTGTCTCAGCATCAGTGAATTCACATCCCAGCCAGCAAGTCTTTGGTTCATTCCTGCCCGTGGGTGGCCACCCCTTGCCCCAGTGGCTGTGGCCAGCTGGTGCAGGGTGGCCTGCAGGGACCTACCCTGTGGGTAAGAGGGTTTGTCACTGAGCAGACGCCTCCATCTTCTCTGGACCCTCCTCACACTTGACCCCAGCTAAGATCCATCCACATCCCGCGGCCACATTACTCGAGAGGCAGGCTCGGTTAGCGTTCCAGCTCTGGCGAGTGTGCAGGGAACGCATTTAAACTATCTGTTCTTGGCCTGATCTTCCAAATCTCCTGTTCTCAGTACAAGTGAAGGGGTCCTGAAAGGGATGTCTGAGGCCCAGAGCTAAGAGCACCCCTCATTCTAGGGTAGGGGTGACAGTAGCTCTATGGCAGAGACTAGGAGGGCACATCAGGTGGGACCTTCTCAACTCACACATGTCTCTGCTGCTTCCCACTTTGCAGTGTGGCCAAGGATTCTCCCAGCAAGAAAATGGCCATTGCATGGGTGAGTTGCCTGCAGGCACACAGGGATAGAACAGAGGCCAGGAGGTCCTGGGCAGTATCAGGCTGAACCCTGCCACAGCCCAGGATGCAGACGAGAGGGTGGGAAGTGGGAAGGGAGTGCATTGTTTGTCCCTGAAGCTCCAGATGCCAAGACAACCACCATGTGACTCACCAAGGTGGGTGTGATCTTAGCAACCAGCAGGATGACTCACGGCCGTCCTGGCCTTGGCAGAAGTCTCATGAATGCAGAGAGAATGAGCACGGAGAGGGGGCAGTGTGTGCGGGGAGGCCTGGCTACTGGGCTGCAGTCACAGGCTTGAGAGCTGACCCTGGTCACAGTCCCCGTGAGGAGCTGGCACGGTGGCTTGGCCAGTGGAGGAAGAGCAAGCACAGGGCTGGCAGGCAAGGTTGCACGTCATTGGGGGTTGGGGGGGAATGAGATGCTGTCACAGTACAGAAGGGAGATTTACAGGCATGTGCGGTGAGAGAGAGCCTGGAAGGAGGAGGCTATCATCCTACCAGGACAGCAGAGGGCCCTGTGACCATCTGAGAGGCCACAAAGGCCTGGGGAGGGAAAAGGCAGCTTTGGAGAGGCCCAGCATTTGAGAGACTTTCTGCTCAATGGATTATATCCCAATGACCAGCAGGGATGGGGCAGAGCAAGGACACTTGGCTTCCTTTAGACCCTCCGGCTCTAGACAGATGGCCAGAAGGGCCTCGGAGGAGTGGACCTTGGAGCTGAGATCTGAAGGGGGAGAAGAACCCAGGCGAGCCGGAACCGAGGGAGCGCTTTGCTGACAGAGGGAAGAGCAGATGCGAAGACAGCAAGTCAGAGAGGCTCAGGGTGTTCTGGGAGCAGGGAGGAAGCTACGCGCCTGGCAAGGAGTGGAGAGAGGCTGAGTCCCAGTCCAAGAAGGTCTGGAAGGCTCCAGCATGGAGTCTGGATACTGACGCAGGACCATTAAAAGCAGAAGAGTGACATGTGATTACGATTTTGCAAAGATCGCTCTGATTGCTATAGTGCAGAGGAAGGTTGGAGGGAGAGATCGAAGCCAAGAGGCCATTGCAAGAATCCAGATAGGGCTGGCTTGGAATAGGGTGGACAAGGAGCGAGCAGCAGATGTAAGGTGGACCATGGGGAGAACTGGCAGGACCTCTTTAATTGCATATGGTGGAAAACAGAGGAGAAGGAGGGTTCAAGGACACTTGGATTTCTCATTTGAGATGCAGAGTAGATCAAGATGCTCTTTTTTGAGTTAGAGAAGATGAGGGTAGGAGGTGGAAGAGGTGTGAGGGCTGTGGACAGATGCAGTTTTGACAAATTAAGTTTGAGATACATATTAGACGTTTAAGTAGAGCTTTCAAATAGCTTGTTGGATACTGGAGTCTCTCTGGCCAGCGAGACACAGCTTAATCATCTCTGTATACCATACCAGACCACTTAAAGAAAATGGAAAGAGAGCAGAAAACTAGGACCAAGCCTGAGGTCTCCTGCATGTGTAGAGGGCAAGTAAGAGGAGCCTGCCAACAGACTTGAAGGGTGGAAACTGAGGCCCACAGAGAAGGGTCCCAAAGTGGGTGAGGTTGGCAGAGCCTCGGAGCCCACTTCCCCACGGCACTCCAGCCTGGATTGATGCCCTGGTGAGTGGCCCCCCTCACCTTTCAGACACCAACGAGTGTATCCAGTTCCCATTCGTGTGCCCTCGAGACAAGCCGGTGTGTGTCAACACATATGGAAGCTACAGGTGCCGAACCAACAAGCGGTGCAGTCAGGGCTACGAGCCCAACGAGGACGGCACAGCCTGTGTGGGTGAGTGGGGCCCCCGGCCACTGTCCAGTAGCAAAAGGAAGTTGTGTTGGGGAGCCCCAGGTAGGCCCCACATCAAGGTTCCCAGCCCTGCCTTTCTCCTGGATGGCTGGAGTTCTCTTAGACCCACCCCTGGTCTCCAGAAAAGTCATGGCCAATGTCTTCCCACCACTACCATCACCTGAAGGGCCCCCCCGGGCCCTTTGTCCCAACCCGAGCCACCCCTTCTTCTCACCCCTTCCCACATTTCCTAAAATAAACGCTTCCTAAGGGCGGCCTGTCTTTTCCTACCTGGGATGTCAACTAACACTTTTTTGTATGAATTTCTGAACTGGTATTTGTCTTCTTCTTCCCAAACTCTTTCCTCCACCCCCACCCCTCTTTCTCCTTCCCTGCTTTTTACCTCCCTCCCTTTTGCAGCTCAAGTGGCCTTTTTAGGTGGGTATCCCTCCGCCGCCTTTAAACTCTCTGAACCTCTCTCTTGGGCCTCATATCTTTCTTTAGGCCTTGGACTTTGTCTTCAGTTATATGCACTTTAAATCCCATCAATAAAAAAAAGCCACACAACAACAAAACTAACGACCTTTGTGGAACACTAAATCTCTTTCCCGCTGCCTGTCTCTCTCCACGCCCGGTAGATTCTGCTGCGTGCTCCCTCTAAATGGACAGCAGGGGTGGCCATCTTTGAAAAGGGAAGTTTGAGAGCTACTGACACACTTAGTTGTTCATGAAGCCTTTCTATGCATGGTTTGGGTTTTGGTTTGTTTGTTGTTTTTTTGAGAAAACAGAAAAGGAAAGGCTCCCTTCATTCCCCTCCAGCTTCCCTCAGCCCTTCAGAAGAATCAAGATAGCCCTGTCTTTTCTTGTATCCTCCAGAGTCCTGAGCGTCTTATTTTGCCCTTAACAAAGATGGCTCCCAGGTGGCGCTTGCTCAGTTGATATAACAATGTATCATGTGCCTGCTGGTTCGGCCTGTGCTGTTTCTGCTTTGTGCACCCTGACTCTTCTTTCAAGAGAAAGCCTTATGGGGTTTGGTGGTGATGCTGGGGGCGGGGTGGGGGGAAGGTGGCCCTTTGGGACTCATAAAAATGTTAACGTTTGAACTTACTAATTAAGTCTTCCAGTCTCTTTTCTGGAGAAATTATGCCAATAAACTCGCTGCTGGATATTAGTGCTTAGCTAATGGCAGGTTGGGGGTGGGAGTGTGTCAGGGGCTAGGAAATGCAGGTTGGATGCTGCATTAGATATGGCTCCTCTGCTATGCAGTCTTTGGAAAGCAGATCCCCAGCGCTGGATGTGGGCAGGTCTGGGTTATGTGACTGTCTTCACACTTAGGGAACATTTTGGACCAGTGAGGGGCATGGGATGGGGGCCTACATGGAGGGAGTCTTGGCATCTTACCTGGAAGAAGTCACTTCTCCATTCCAGAATTGGACTGGCTTATCCCGTGAGTTCTTTCCAAGACTCTAGTATGTGACTGGGCATCAGCATGGCTAGTCTTACATTATCCAGATTTCTAGAAACAGCCTTGCTGTTTGGCTTCCCCCACAATATGCTTGGGCGCCTGGAGGCTTCTGAATCCAGTGCACCCTTTGGGAATAATGCAGCCTTCCACCATAGAAGCCTTCCACAGTCAGCCTCAGTATTGAAGGCTCCCACAGACCTTTGTTATAAATTACAGATCTGTGCTTCATGGGGGAAAAAGTTGCCCCAAGATATAATAAAATCACACTTAAGAATGCAGCCAGCCTTTTAAAAACATATTTAACAAAAAAAAAAAAACACCCCTACCACTTTCTGATGCAATAATAATACTTCAAATAAATCACAAAATAGGAATTCCTCATAGCTAGTGCCATTTTTACACTTGGAACCAGAGCCTAAATGAAAAGTTCTGAAATAAAAACAGCTAGAATTGCACTGAAAAGCATATAAAAGGCATCTACTAGCTAAAAAGCCACTTCACTCTGGGAAGCCCATTCCTGTGTGTTGACATAGAATTAAAAATCTGAAAGGGCACCAGGGATAAAGCTCAGAAAGAAGAAGTGATTTGCCCAAGGTCACAGGGCCAACTGGTCTCCGTGTCAGGCTGGAACCCTCTGCCACCACACCGTTTTGTGTCTTTTCAGCAGAGTAACAGCTCTGTTACTGTTCAGACTCTATTCCCTAGTCACCTGGAAGCTGCTGCTGTTTCTGAAATCCACAAGTGGATCTAAGATAGTGAGATCAGTAAAGCCCCAAACGCACAGTGGCAGTGGTCCCAAGCACAGCAGTAAATGATAAGTGTCCGTTGACACGAGAAATAAGTGGCTAGAACAACTAGCAAGAACCCCTGCTGAGAACATCAGGAAATTCACTATGACAGCAAACTCCAGAGGATGCCTTCTAAATAATAACCATGAATCCCTGTGCTAATGTGTATGTGTCTTGAAAAGGGGTATGTATGTGTCAACTTACTTGGTGCGTAGGCTAAGTGAGTCACCAAGAGAAGTTCAGAATACCTCTAGCAGTTAAGAACACAATTGTAGTTTCTAGCTCTGGGTAAAAAGGTTTCCCATTAGTTTTCTTCATTCATTCATTCACTCAACAGATATTAGTTGAGCACCTTCTACATGCCAGGTACAGGTTAAGCACATGCGTATAATGTAAGTGAAGGCCACATGGTCCCTGAATCCACTGCCTCAGCTCCAGCCATATGATGGAGCCACGGGCTTGGATGAGAGTAAGATGGCAATGGGGCTTTCTGAAAAGTCTTGCTAAATTCTTAGACTGTCATCTCCGAAAGGAAGCTCTCTGCATCCCTTCCTTCATTCACTTATTCCACAAGCAAGCATTTATTGTCTACTGTGTGCCTAGCGCTAGGTTCCTCCCGTGAAGATGTCAAGCCCAAGATACAAGACAGGAAGAAATGCAAGGCTACAAGACACAGAAGGAAGCCAGCACTGAGTCCTTGTAACACTACACCAGCATAACCTGAGTGTCATTCTTAGTGGCCACCCAGTCAGCTTTGCCTCAAAGGGACCACACATGCAATACACTGAAACCTGCCCGGTCCTATTCCATCCCCAGGACCAGGCCTTTCTTGCTAGCCCATCTTTTTAGACAAAAAGCTTGGCTGGATCACCACTGCCTTTATAGGTAAGTACTGTTGTTAGTTGCCATCAAATCAGTTCTGACCGTGGGAGAATCAACTGCTCTAGAAGGTTTTCAAGTTCGTGATCTTTTGGAAGCAGATCAGCAGTCTTGTTTTCCACGGCCAGACTCCAGTCAGTCTGTCTCTAACACTGCCATCAAGTTGGAACAGACTCGTAGCTGACACCCCATTGGGCTTCTGAGGCTGTTCATTACCCAAGAGGCAATTGCTTCTCTTTCTCCCATGGAGTCATTGCTAGATTTTAACCACCACAGAGGCTTGGGCTTTGCGTTAGCAGCACATCGACACCATCATTCACTCCACTCAGGAACTCCGTCTCGGCATTGTTGGTGGTGGTTTTGTGCTATCAAGTCAGAATCAACTCACAGCTGACCCTCCATTAGATTTTCACGGGCTGTAAATCACACAGCAGGAGATTGCCCATCTTCTTCCTGTAGAACAATTGATGAGTTCGAACTGCCTACTTTTTGGGGTTGGCAATGCAACTCCTGAACCACTAGGCCATTAGAGGTCCCTATCACCTACTATTTATAACATGGCCTCTCCAGTAGACTAGGGAGCCCAAAGTTTCGGATCAAACCCCTCCAGTTCAATGCCTTTCTTGATCTGCTCTGTACCAGCCCACAGAGGGGAGGCAGAGTCACACCAAGTGAGCTAGACTCAAGATTCAGGAACAGCAAGTGGCTTCCCATCCTCCTCTTTCTTCTGATCCCTTCTCCTCAATACCCACTGAGTTCCACCCTCTCTCTCCCAGCCCTTGCCCTTCTGTGCTGAGCACAGACAAGTTGATCTTTTCTTGGTTCTGTAGCCCCATTTGGGCTTCTGCCTCTCTGTTCACTGATACTCACTTGAATCAAGTGCCTTCAGAAACAAATAACACAAAGGAATTAAATGGGCCAGGAAGGGATGGTGTAAATGGGAAAGCTTGTGCCCCAACTGAAGGAGGCAGCTGGTACTCGCTGGGCCATTATTGCCAGACCTTCCTATTTGGTGAGAAAATCCAAATCATAATAATGCCATTTTCATTCTGCCCAAAGATACTCACTCCTCTCAGGTACGTACAACCTTAAAATTACACTGGGTGAGTGCTTTGTGCCCAGTTGAGATCCACGCTGCTTATAACAATTAACTTGCTTAATTCTCACAAGAACCCCAAAAGGAAAGTGCTCTAATGATCCCCGTTTTGCAGTTAAGCAAAGTCTTTTGTCTGAGGGCACGTAGCTGAGAAAGATGAAGGCAGGATTAGAACCCTGGCAGTTGCGCTCCCTGAGCTCTGCTTTGAACCGCATTCCTTCCTGCTTCATTTGGAGTGAAGCCAGAGTGTCTCATGCTATCGAGAGCCAAGGACTCAGTGAGGAAAAAGAGAAGCAGAAGCCCTGGAAGGCCAGGGATCTGAGACAGCATCCCAGGGTCGCATGCAAGTCTGCGAGGGGCGATGACAGCTCTGGATGCAGGACTGTGGCTCGTCCCAGTGGCCTGTTGGAGCACTACTCCACTGTCAGCTCTGCTCTGGGAAGGTGCCATTCTGAGGGCCAGGAGTTTGATTATGTGTCACTCTGGCTGCTATGGCCCCCTCCCAGGGTCTGGGCATCACACCGCTGGACTGCAGCCCAAGCAAGAACTCGACTCCGGCCTGCACACTGAGGCCTCGCTTGCCTCTCCAGAACCACCTGAGACAGGAGACTGAACACTCAATTTTCTCTGGCAGCAAGCTGAGCTTTGCCAGCAGATTCCACACTGTTCCTCCCCCCAGAGCCCAAGAGCCCTCCCCCAGGGTCACCCCATGGTCTCTCTCCTTCTGTGTGGTCCAGACATCAGCTACAGCCTGTCAGGAGCTGGTGTTGTGTCTCCTTAGCAATTGGCTCATCCTGGAAAGAAGAAGAAGAAGGCGGGCAAGAGAGCATGGCTGGATCACTCCTCAGATAATGCCACCTGCCTCTTCAGTGGTGTTTCTTCTTCAAGAACTGCTGTTGAACAGAGAACTGGTCAAAGGGTAGGCCATCAGAGGGGAACTGAGGAGCAAGAAGAGGGAGGAAAGCCAGCCTTGGAGGAAGGAGCTAACATTTACGGAATGTCTGTCATATGCCAGCAATGTTATACTTGTGTCCCGGTTTATCCCTTTGCTCTCCTGTGAGATAAATGCTATTAGCCAGTTTTATTACCAAAGAAACTGGGGCTAAGCAAGAAGCAGTTAGCCAAGATCACATAGTGATCTAAGCGGCAAAGCTGTAATTCAAACGCCTGATTATCTGGCCCCAAAGCCTCTGTCCTTCATTCAGGATACGCTCTGGTCTCTGGGATGCTGTGTCATGGTTCTCAGAACGTGCCTGGACACCTACTGTATGCTGGGAACTCTTCTAGGGGCTTGGGGTACTTACCAGAAGATGGCGTCAGCAAAGCTTCCTGCCCCGGTCACACAAGCAGGCAGCAACAATCGCCATCAGTGGTCGGAAGATACTAGGTTAAATATGTGCCTAGTAGGTAGGGAGTTGTGCAGCTAACCCAAAGGTAAGCAGTTCAAGTCTATCCATGGGGGGGGGGGAACCCCAACCATGAAGTAATGGTGAAGAGGCTGACACTGTAAACAGTTTTAGTTTGCTTGGCTCCACAATCAGCACTCTTGGTACCAGAAGCCAGGAAATCAAGAGATGAATTTCACTGGGAAAGTCAGCTCTCAGGGACCCCTCCAGAGTACTGAAGAGTAATGACGTCAGGTTGGAGACTTAAGATGCACCTGATCCAGGTCATAGTCTTTGCAATTGCGTGCTATGTGTCAGAGCTGGACAGTGACTAGGGATGATGGAATTGATGTCTCTGAGCTGTGGTGCTGGAGAAGAGTGTTGAATATACCATGGGCTGCTAGGAGAACAAACAGATTCATCCTGGAAAGGGTTAAATCAGGCTGCTCCTTGGAAGCAAGGATTCTGAAGCTTCATCTAACATATTTTGGGCATGTTGCAAGGAGGGATCAGTCCTTGGAGATGACATCATGTTTGGGAGTGTGGATGGAAAGTGCAAGGCAGGAAGACCCTCGATGAGATGGATCGATTCAGTGATGGGGGTAATGGGAGTAGGTGTGTTAGAGACAGTGAGGTTGGCACAGGATAGAGCAGGGTTTAAGGATCTTGTACACAGGGTTGCTATGAGTTGCAGGTGACTCGATGGCACATAACAACAATCTCTTACTGTGCATTTTACAGCCTTCGAAACCCTCTGGAGGGTCAACTATGAGTCGGTTCTGACCCAACAGCCCCTAACAACAACAACCTGGGAGAGAAGAGTAAAATAGCAGGGATGGGATGGAATGAGATGATGCCATTTTAAATAAGGGGGTTCAGAGTGGGGCCCACTGGGAAGGAGATGTTTGTGCAAAGATGTAAAAGTAGGAAACACATCCTTGAGCCTCAGTTTTCTCAGCTGTTAAATGAGGATAGTCCCTATCTCACAAAGTTACTGTGAACATTAATGAGAGAATGTAAAATGCTTAGCCTGGGGCCTGGACACCTGGACCTGGGCCACATGAAGCCAGTTGTCAACGAGTTCAGCTCATAGAGACTCCCTATGCTCCATAGTTGATCTTTTTCTTTTTCACTGTAATCTTTATGAAAACAGAGCACCAGCCTTTTCTTCCAAGGTGCTATTGGGTAGATTTGAACTGCCAACCTTTGGGTTAGCCTGTAGGCCTTTTGCACAAACCAGGAACTGTAGTACATAGTTCTTTTTTTTTCTCCTTGTTATCAAGTCAGAACCAACTCATAGCTGGCCCTCAGTGGATTTTCAGTCTTTTAATCACAAAGGAAGAGATTTCCCATCTTTTTGCCTCAGGGCAGTTGGTGGATTCAAATTGCTTGCCTTTGGACTGGCAGCACGACTCCTTACCCACTAGGCCATCAGAGCTCTCTGGTGGTACAGGTTGTGATTTTGTACCATCAAGTCGGAATCGACTCATAGTTGACCTTCCTTTGGGTTTTCAGAGACAGTTAATCTCATGGAAGGAGATTGGTCCCACAGAGCAGCTGGTGGATTCAAACCAGGGCTTTCGGGATTGCAGTGCAGCTTCTTGCCGCTATGAGTACTAATTACCAAAGTGTCAATGATAGGGATGGCGCAGGATAGGACTGAGTTCATATCTATCGTTTACGGGGTCACTGTGAGTCGTACTCGAAAGCACTAACAACAATTACCAAAGTGGGGAATTCTGAAGGTGCACAGTCCGCAGGGACTCCTAACCCAAAGACCGTAATTCTCTCTGATGGCTCAAATCTTGTGTCCAGTGGCTCCTCCAGACCAATATACACAGCCTTTTCTTGCGTGATTTATTGCTTTGGAAACCCAATGCAGTAGTCCGCTATGAGTCAGTTCTTACCCAATGGCAATGAGTTTGAGTTTGGATTACCAAGATTCAGGATGGGATCCAGATCTGTTCAGTATGAAAGCTCACATGTACCCCAGCTCTCCCTCCCCTCCGCCCCTCCCCCCGGCTGCTTCTTAGCAGACCCAGAACACAGTAGAGTCCTGCAGATTGCAACATGCAGGAGAACACCAGTCGTTCAGGAAGCTCGGAGTTTTAACAGAGAAGTGGCAAGAACACAGATAGCCATGAGGGGACAGAGCAGGCCATCCCCAGGACCGAGTGTGCACTGTGCCTGGCTTGGTTCCCTGTCATTCTCAGGGAACATAATCCTCAAGTAGGATTAACCGAGCATGGGTGGCCTAGAATCAGTTGGACTACACAGTGCAGGGGCCAGTGAATGACCTGGACTCTCAGAAAGTGCAGAAGACTAGAACCAAATCCCAACGACCTCTGTGATGTCACACGTAGCCTTTTCAGATGAGGAAACTGAAGCAGACCCAGAAAGGAGACTTTCCAAAGACTTGAGCCAACTCTGACCAGAAGTCATCTTACACTGGCCCTGCCAGTCTGCCCACCATAAGCACTGGCTTAGCTGACCTACCTACTTACTAGGATAGTGAGCAGTTCCACGCTGCCTAATTACCTCAGATTCTGCTTCAAGGGATGACTGGCAGTATCTCACTCCCAGTTCCACACCCCTTCCCACATAACAAAGCGCCACACTGAATTTACAATCCCTGCCAGGTTGGGAGTGCCCAGGAAGAAAGGCAGACGTGGGCTTACTTGAATTTGTTACTGATCTTTCATGAACTTGGGAACGGTCAGATCAGTGAGGAAGCAAGGTGAAGCCTATGCTTACCATGCTTATCAGACAGTCCAGCCCTGCTGCCCACGGGGACCACCCACCACTCCAGCGTGCTTCTCCAAGAAGCTCAAAATGTCTCAGAAACACAGCTTTATGAATCCATTTCGGGAGCATGGAAGGGGAGCAGTACTTGGTTGTCCCTTTGTGGATGCGGAAGCTGTCAGCATAAGTACTCAGCCAGGTAACAGATTCAGGTGCCCCAGGCTGGGTATGTGGAGATAAAACACAGAGATCTGAATGCAGGTGCTCGGGCCAGGGAACCCCGCTCAGGGGAGAAGGACAGAGTCAGAAGTGTAGGGGATGAGACTGGGGGAAGCACGTGCCACCCTTTCTAGGAAAGGCCACCCAGAATCTCCTGTGGTGGTGGTTAGTTGCCAGTGAGTCGATTCAGACGCCTGAGGACCGCTTGTGACAGAGTGGAACTACTCCGTAGGCTTTCCTAGGCCAGTGACAGTGGCTGGTTACGTGTGGAGCTGCTAACCATATGGTCTGCAAGCCACACTACTTCTATTCAGATTTACAGCCTCGGGTGCCTGAAGGAGGGTCACCATGAGTCAGAATCAACTTAACGGGTTTGGTTTGAGCTTCTTCATCTTTGTGGAGGAAGATCAAGTTTTCCTCCCAGTGAGTGTTTGAACCGCCAACCTCCCAATTAGCAGCCATATCACTGCACTGCCAGGGCTCCTTGAGCTATCAAGGGTCCTAAATAATTCCTGTAAAGACAGCTCATTCTCCTTCACGGCCCACTGCAAAGTACCATGAAGAGCTGGATTCCCTAGAATCACTTCATGCATTTCTCCCCTCCCCACTCCTCAACACACAAAAATATCTAAGGACTCACGCTCCTCCCTTCACCCCAGATGTGGGTTCACAGGTCCTGGGGAAGGGGAGGAAGACACCCACATTCCCCAACTCCTTGCTGGGGCGGTGGCACAGAGACAAAGGGGTCAGGGTCAGGGAGGAAGAGAAATCCAATACACATCATCACTGCAGCATCTGGCCTCAAAATCAAGATGTGTATCTTGAAGACCAATTCACAGAGTTACAGGAAAAAGCTCTCAGCACATTCTCCCACCACAAAAGAACGCTGGTGCGTTCTAATTGCCACCTGCTTTCTTAGAGTGCTCCCTCTCATCCTTCCTAAAACTATCTCTTCACCTTGAGGGCTGGGGCCAGGCAGAGCCAGGCTTGAACACCAGATACTCCGTCCACCCACTCTGTAAGTGACCTCAGATGTGTCCTTTCATTTCCCTGGGCCTCAGTTTCTTCACCCACAAAGCACAAGCCATCCATGGTAGCCACATCCTAATACTGTTACTCAGAAGAAACACCTAACCATCTGCTTCCAAAAGTCAGCACAATTCTGCCCTCCAGCAGGGAGCTCTGTTCGCCTAGGGGGTAAGGAGTCCTCTGCCATTGCAAAGGCAAGTGGTTCGCATCCACCAGCTGCTCTGAGGCAGAGAGATGGGCTGTCTCCTCCGGTGCAATTTACAGCCTCTGAAAATCTGCTGGAGGGTCAACATGAGTTGGTTCTGACTCAATGACAATGAGTTTGAAACTGCAACATGAGAGGTTGCCTTGACTTAAAATCAGCTAGCCCTCAACTGGTGAAGTTGTTGTGAAGATTGAGATGAAGTGTGTGAAGCGCTCAGCGGGGTGTGCCTGGGCAAATAAAATGTAGGTATTGTTATTAAAACCTGCTCCGGGGCCTTTGACCTCCTACTGCCACTTCTAACAGAGTCAGATTTTACAACAATCCATAAGCCATTAACTGGGGCTGTATTAGACCCCTAAGAATCCTTCCCAACAAGACACATCCATCACTCAGAGTTACAAATGCAGAGTTCATTTAGGGACTGGGTTAGCACAGTCTCTTCTCTTTGAACAGCTCTGGCCTGTGTTTAGATCTGCACAAGGGAGAACAGAGCCGATCAGAACCCATCCATTCACCTGCCTCTCCAGGGCCTGCAAGCATTCATCTGGAGCCAGGCAGCTCTCGCGTTCATCTCGGGCCCATCACTCATCTTCTGCACACATCTCTGCATCCCTCCACTTATCCATCTTTTCATCCATTGTGACACTTCCTCCTCCAGGGCCCCAGGCACAGTAGTACCCGGCCTAACAATCTTGGGGCTGAGCAGGGTGGAGTCACACACTTCCCCTCTCTTCCCCTGGACCAGCAGAGCCACAGGACAGCAGGACAGAGCCAACAGCCAGGCAACTGGTGACAGCTGTTGCGCAGCACAGGGGGTGGCCTGGGGTCACTACCTCTACCCTTTAATTGAGTTACTCGGTGACCGCTTGCAGTCTGATTGAGTTATTTAGTCACCACTTGCCTGTGTGTGTCTGCCTAAGCGGCCTCTCGGTAGCACATTGCCCCTGGGACCTGGGAATGTCAGGCGGTATATTTCCATCTCTTCCTGTCAGCCTGTGATTGGCTGTGTTTCCCTTTCATTTGCCAGGACTGAGACGTTTAGGGTCAAGGAAAGGAAGTGGTGGAAATGTGTGAGACAAGATACTCAGCCTCCGATTAATTGCACCAGCAGGGAAGAGGGCCAGGCCCATAATGCAAGGTCTTGTACGCCATGTGTAACATTTCCTCCTTCCCTGGACTCGCTCAGTCCTGCGCTCAGGTGGTAGCTAGTCCCCAATCACTTTTCCATTACAGAAATCGATAACCTGAATTACTCCGAAATAACTAGCACCTTCATGGCCCTGCAAAGCTAATTTTTCTGTGTCTGCATCTACCCACGTGTTCCTCTCTGGGTCTAGAATTGGTCTTTATGAGTCAATCCAGGTATAACAAAGTCTTTGCCTGTGACATATGGTGCCAGAAGGAGGGTGGGGTTTGGAGCCAGAGACCTAGGCTTGAGCCTGTGCTCTGACAGTAGCTGTGGCCTGGGCCCTTGTCAAGCTGCCTAACCACCTGGAACCTCAGTTTCTTCATCTATAAAATAAGAATTCAAACATAACTACCTAGCAGGTGTTCGAGAACAAACAACAATAGTGCATGAGGCTGTTCCTGGCATACATTAGGGAATCAGTGAAGCTTGGCCTCAATAGCTGTTTATTCTGTGCAAGAATATGAAACTTGGCTACCAATCTGTCATGAGGCTGCTGTGTAGTGAGGTCTTTGTGTTACGTGGGGAAGCTCTGCTAATACAGCCCATAGCGAGTTACGATGCTAATCCAGAATGGCTTAGTCTCCCTGGGGGTTGGAAACACTAGCAACTCCAAGAGAGAAAAGTAGGTGGTTTCCTCCTGTGTGATTTACAGCCTCAGAAACCTGGTGGAGGATTAGCTGTGAGCTGGTTCCACCTCAGGAGCGCTGAGTTTGAGTGGGTTTACCTTCAGAGTCCCTGGTTGACATAAGTTGTTAACATGCTCGGCTTCTAAATGAAAGGTTGCCATTTGGGCCCACCCAGGGGTACCTTGGAAGAAAGGCCTGGCATGAGTCAGTGAGAACCTCATGGAACTCAGTTCTCCTCTGACGTGCTGGAGGTCTCTGAATCAGAACAACTCAGTGGTTTAGTTTAGAGGGAGGAAAAGCATGATGATAATATTTCACAGAGAGGTCGCCATTTGCAAAGTGCATTATTCCCCATAATACTCTCCTTTTAAAAATGCTGAAGCCGACGTTCGAAGACACTAAGTCAGTTCTTGGGGTCCCCTGGCCCCTTGCACCACCACATGCATCCCTAATTCAGAAAAAGAATGCTCCATGGCTCCCTGGAGCTGCAGTGAGAGTTCAGCTCTTACCCAGCAGGGGCGGAAATGATGGGCCCTTTGAACGACCTCATAGAGGAAGTGCTATGAGTCGGGTATAGGCAACCCTGCGGCCGCCAGCAAAATAAATCCTCCTAGAAGTTGCCTGAGAAGTGTCAACGCAGAAATCCCTGGAGGCTGGACTCCACAAAGGAAGGGCTGAGACCGACTTCATTGAGCCCCTACTTCATGCCAGGCACATTCACAGACAGCGTCTCGCTGATTCCTCAAAACCAGCTGTTCTTAACCTTTTTGGAGGGTCATGACCCCTTTTGAGAATCTGCTGAAAGCTGTGGCTTCATTTCCCTAGATAAAGGCACATCATTTTGCATGCAAGTGCAGCAAGTTCAAGGCCAAGAACTTGCACAAACCTGGGTGCTTTTAAGACTTTCTTGGGCCTCGGGGATGCTCTCTTTTAGAGGCCCCACATTTCATCGTACCCAACATCCTCGAATATGTCAACAACCCACACAAAGTATTATATATACATCCATGCACATGTATCTGCCTTCGAGCCGAGTTGGAATTGCAGCTGACTTTTTGACATAAATGTTACATTTATAGATCTTTAATAAAGCATTCATTTCAATCTTGTGCTTGCTTTTTCTATTTGGGGGCTAATAAACTTTTCTGTAGGTTTTACCACAGTGGCATCATGCATACAGAAAAATACACACATCATGAGCCTTTACAGTGCAAGAGTTCTCTCGCAGTAAACCTTCCAGGGTAACAGCACTCTGATGGAGATAAGGGAGGTACGAGCAGCCCAGAGCCCCCAAAACCCCTTCCCAAGCACTACCATCCTCCCACACCCCATACTGCTCTCCTGACTTCCAACATCAGAGATTTGTTAATCCTTGAACTTGTCATAAAGGAAATTACACAGTTCATGCTCATCTTAGTCTGGACACTTTCCTGAAACCAATTAGCTTTTAATTTGAGACTCGCATTTTCAGAGGCATGTGAGAACCTCAGGGGCACTTGCCGTTGTTAGTTGTTGTCCAGTGGTCTCCGACCCGTGGTGACCTCCCCCTCATAGAGCAGAAGGACGCGCGGCTGGTCGTGTGCCCGCTCTGTGGGGGTTGGGATGTGCCAGCGCCTCGCCGCAGCTCTGGCACTAGCCTGTCTCAGTGAGGCTCTCTCCTTCCCCTACCTTCTACTTTATCAAACGTGATGCACTGTTCTTAGTGACGGCTCTTTCCTGGTGGCATGGGTAGTTGAAGCCTCGTCATCATTGTTCCTAAGGAACCTTCTGGTTTGGGCAGTCCACATTATATCCAGTTTCTCCATCAGCACGCTCGGAACATAGGCTGTGCCTTCTCAGTGGCTCTCAGTATTGTCTAAACCAGGGATTCTCAGCCTTCACAGGAGCATCGCCAGGGGAACTTTGAAAAAGCTTGGTGCCCTGCCTGCACTCTGGCCAATTAAATAGAAGTATCTGGAGGCAGGACCACGCAGGAGGTCTGGAATATTCCCAGGTGATAACAATTGCCACAAGATTGAGAACTGTTGGTCTAAACAATTCCGTGACGCATGACAGATGAGATAACTGGGCCTCCAGGAGTCTGTAATGTACCATCATAAACCTAAAACTCTCTACCTTTGAGTTCAACAACCAGCAACCCTGTGGAGCATAGTTGGACCCTGGAAAACGTGGTTCCCGAGGCGGTGAATCTTTACTGGTGAAGACTACGTCCTTTCTCTAGAGCAGAGCCGCTGGTGGGTCCCAACAGTTAGCAGTTCAGCTCTTAACTCACAGCAGCACCAGGGCTCCTGGTGTCACAAAAGCAAGCTCAACTTCAGCTCTGACTGGGGCTGCGTCTGCATCACCTTTGCTCTGGGAGAAGCTGTGAAAAGTGAAAACCAAGCTCTTTGCAGTGGAGCCTGTTCTGACTCAGTGGCCCTACAGGACGGACTAGAATTGCCTTGTGAGGTTTCCACGGCCATTGTGTTTATAGAATCACATTGTCACATCTGTCAAGGGGTGACACCTCCAGCCAGGTAACTCTAATTACGGCACGTCCTTCCAGGGATGTGGGGAGACTTCTGGAAACAGCACCCCCAGAGCTGGCTGTAGACAGGAAGAGTTGGCACCACTGGAAGTCCCCCTCCTCATGCTTCCAGAAGCCACAGAAAAACCCTCGCCAGTTGGGAGCAGTTGCTAGCTTGGGTGAAGGGGAAGTTTCTTCCAAGTAGCTCTGTCCTGGATGTTTTCGAATTCCAAGTGCAGTGCACTATTCCACCACTCTGCGGCGCCTCGAGCTTCTGTAAACCTGGTTTCACCATAACCTGCTTTAGGCCAGAATGCTGGTGACATTGAGGGAGGAGGAATACTCAGGGCTGACTGGTTGGTTGGCTGGCCCCTTCAGATCAGAGTTGAGGAGACAGCTTACTCAGGCAGGAGTGGAGCTCCCCTTCTCGCTAATCCTGATGGGCCCTGTGTGAGGCTGGCAAGGAGGATACAGGGACATGACTCTAAGCAGAGAGAAGCCACAAATAACCAGGCCTGAAGTGAGGTAAGTTCCTTCCTGCTGCCCGTCACCTTTCACCAGGCTGCCCAGTGCACAAACAACCCACATTCCCATAAAGCCTGTGCTTGGAGGTACCAGCCTTTCCTTGGAGGCTATATACCTGTCAAAATCTTTCCTGCAAACCTGCTAAATGTTAACCCTAAAATGGCAGAAAACTTCAAACTATTGATGAGACTCTAACATCTTCACAATTTTGAGTTAGATTACGTAGGTTCAGAGCCAACCTCTGTCCCGTTTTCGATTCATTTCCATGAGGCTCAAGATTCTTTATAAAATGGAAATTATAATAGCCCACATCATAGAGGATTGCTGTGCAGATTAAATGATGTACTGTGTAAAGCTTTAGGCTAGTGTCTGCTACAGAATAAGTGATAAGGAAATGTTGGCTCATATTATTTGAAAATAGAACGATTAATTGTCTCTCAACCAAGGAGTTCTGGTAGCCTAGTGGGTAAGGAGTTGCGCTACCAACGCAAAGGCATGTGGTCTGAAGTCCACCAGCTTCTCCACAGGACAAAGATGGGCAGTCTCTTCCCATGCAATTTACAACCTTTGAAAACCTAGCTACTTGTCTTCTCGTCCTCCTTGTTGACTGACCTGTGGTCTAGCCCCTACTGGGACTCAAAGCAAAGTCATGAAGTAATTACCCTTGACCTTGCCATCCATCCAACCTGTTTTCTCTGCCCAAGGCTGCAAGTTACCCCCAGAGAGAGTCCCAGAATTGAGGGGCCGGGATGTCTGCTGCCATGCAGACCGTAAGCTCTAGGAAGACAGAGTCATCTTGTTCCCATGACAGGACCTCTGCCACGTAGAGCACAGTGGTCAGCCCAGTCCCACCTCTGTGTGAAGTGGGTGGGTGGGCGGCCAAGCCTCTCTCTGTGAACCTGGACATGGCCACCACCCCATCACTAGGAAAGAAAGCAACACACGATCTCAAGCTGGGCGATCCTTTTATTGGAAAAAGTAGAACAAAAGGCCAGTAGAACAATGTGATCATTGGTGTGCCCAGCCACACCTCTAGGGTATGCAGGGAGCATCCTGGGCTAGATCCTCTGCAGGGGATCAGGACTCCCTGGGGCCTCAAGGGTGGGTCCAACCCTCTCCATCTCCCCGATATACTGCTCATATGTCCAAAAGGAAGCCTGGCCCCTCTTTGGTTCCAGAAAACCACCTTCAGTGGCTGGTCTTTCCGGTTCAGTTATAGCACCTCCTGCTGGCTGAGGTAGGCAGCTTCTCCTGCCCATCTTCAGGGCACCAGGCCAGGCTGCTCCCTTCCCTCTGGGCTCCCCTTCTGGCCTGAAACCCCAGCATCCTTTGCTGGGTGGCCCTTCGGCTCTTAGTGGAAGGGGAGTTCTCTGTTCCCCTGCAGGGTGCTGGCTCCCTCCCTCAGCCTTGAAGGCCTGAGGACTGAATATGCAGCATCTGAGGCCCCAGTGCTCTAAAGGGGCTGGGAGAAGGACACGGAAGGTGCTGGAAGCTTGGCTTTGCCCTCTGAGAACCCCAACTTTTCTACAGTGTGGACACAGAATCTGAAGGTGAGGCATGGGAGGAAGAGAGTTACTCGAGGGAGAGACAGGGAGAAGAGCTACATTGGCAGCCCCACGAGGAGAAATGAGACCTTGGGACGTTTATTTACAGTGAGTGCAGAGCTCGACCCCAGGGAAGAAGCCACTAACAGATTGATTGCGTAGCTAAGTCAAGACAGAATGCAGAGAGAGGCAGTGCTAGCCAGCAGCAAAGAGGAGCACACGGGCTGACACACGTGAGCACACCTCACACACGTACTTGCACTCAACACACACAGATACACTCATACAGAGTCAAACGCATGGATTCACACTGCGCATGTGCATGCCCATTTCTCACGTACGTGAAGGTTCTAATCTCGAAAGGTGGTTCCAACTCAGGAGATCCAAGCCCCCATAGTCACCTCTCTCCTGAAGGGTTTCTCCAGACTCAGAGACCCTGTCTGTGACCTGGTGGCCTGCAGAGTCCCAGGACATGGATACTTTTGGGGCATGTTAGATGGCCTCCATGCTCTGGAGAGAGGACAGGAAGTCCCAGGACCGCCAGGGTGTCCATCGATGACCACTCCTGTCTCCCCAGGCCTTGAATTCGGTGGAGGCTGAATCATAGGCAAAGGCCTGGAGTGGCGTCAGAAAGAGCAGCCACTGAGAGGCAGGACCCTGGGGGAGGGAGAGTCCTGGTGGAGTGGGATGAGGGTGTCATGCAGGATGGGGATTCTCTAGGCCGAAGGCCAGGGCCCTGCGCCAGATGATGGAAGAGGAGCTGCTGAAGCAAAGAGGCTTTCCAGATGTGTCCTCTCCACCCCAGCCTGCCCCAGATCCAGACAGGCCTTGTCAGGACCAAGCCCATCCAGAAATGGGCTGGGGGCGAGGGGCAGGGGTACGGGCAGCCAGCCCCCTCCGCCCGAGGCGGCAGTGTGGGCCCAGGGAATGACTCAGAAGCGGGTGCTCTGATAGCGCAGCCGCCGCAGATCTGAGAGGCCCTCGCTGCTCCGGCCATACACCTCCCGGCAGGGACTCTCGGCCAGTCACCGGGCCCCTGCCCCGCCACCCCCGCCACTGCTGCTTCCTCCGCTGCCGCTGCTGCTGCCGCTGCTGGAGCTGCCACTGCTGCAGCGGTCCTCGTAGATGGAGATCTCGATCTGGGCAGCAGTTAAGGGTGTCACACAGGTCAGGGGCCGGTGGTAAGAGGCCGGACAGTGCAGCCTCCTAGGCAGTGAGGCCTCCTCCTACCAGTGCTGGAGACTTGGCTGTCCTGAGTTCCAATCCTGCCTCACTTACTCACAGGCTGTTATCTTCTGCGTGGCACTTGTTAATCCTCAACTATCACATCTGTAAAATGGGGACAATCGCAGAAACTTGGTGCTGTCAGGAGGGTTAAAAGGAATGATGTAAAGCATGAGACACAATGCTCAGCCCATAGTTAAGTTCAGTACAAAGAAACACTCCCTGCTGAAGGAGATGTGAGACTCTGGGAGTGTGTGCTTTCCACAGCGAGTGTACTTGTGAAATTGATCTCCTCATCACAGTTCTGCTCTCACTGCTGCGGAGCAATGTGGATGACGGTGTGTGCACCTCGACTGTACTATTCTGTGTAGAGTGAGAAGACCTATTACCACCACCCACCAGCACCCCACATCTCCATCCCTATCCAGTCTAGCACCAGGATGAAGACTTGGGGAGTTGTCTCATTTTCCTCATCTGCCAAAAGGGCTTCATAGGACTTCCCTCAAAAGGATAAAACGAGGATTACAGGAGATAGGAAAACATATGGCAGATTTGCATATTCCTTGAGGAGCAATAAAGCCTCATGGTTAGGACTGAGCCTGAGGCTTAACTTTGACCTTTGCCAGGCAGGGGTCCTGAGCCATTGATTTAATCCCAGAGTGTCCTCACCTACACAGGGGATAAAAAGAGAGCAGCCCCTATGAGTCCTCATGAAAATCATGTGGATTTGTATGTCCAGCACTCTCTTGCAACAATCTCTGGCATATATTAAAACTGATTAAACGCAGTTCCATAAATGTAAACCCTGAGTATCACATGGACAGCTCATGGTGGAAGGGGTGGTGACCAGTGAAGTGTGGAATCCTGGGAAAACCTGAACAGATGCCCCCAGAGCAGTGTCCATTTCCTGGTGGCCTCACATGGCCAGACAGGCCACCCCCAGAGACCCCCACTGGTTGACTGCTCTGGGCCCTTACACAGAACAGCCAAGAAGGATACGACCCTCATCCCACGCTCCACTGGGTCTGTGAGCAGGAGGCCTCGAGGAGCAAAGACCTTCTCATTCTGCTCCTGGATGTAGCGAGAGATCTTCTTGAGAACCTGCAGAGAGAACTGTCAGTAGGGGATGTGCATGCAGGCTGGAGGCCTGGGGAGGATGAGTATAGGGCAGCCCAGGGAGGGAGCCACCTTTTCATAGTGGGTCTCCATGCAGAGGAAGATGAAGTAGGCTGTGGCACAGGCCAGGCAGCCCTCGAGGTAGGAGCTGCCCCCAATCTTCTCCGCCTCTGCATAGAAGCTGTTGAGGGTCTTCACGGTCTCCTCAAAGAGCTGTCGCTCGATCTAGAGGGAGAGAGGGAACAGGGAGTCAGAAATCAGCGGCCCTGGAGTGTGGACAATTGCAGGTGTGGGGTCACAGGCACACTGGCAGGGAAGCCACAGGGGTCACACATGGGCTCACAGGCCAGACAGGACAGGCTACAGGTACAGGTGGAGCAGAAGAACTGGACTGGAGTCAGGAGGTCTGAACCATCAACTAGCTGTGTGATGTTAGACTAATAGCTTAACCATTCTAGGCCTCGATCTTCTCACCTGGAAAATGGGAATAACTCCTTGGCTTCCCTCAGAGACAGGAAGCTTAGATGATATCTTACCCAATATATTCTCCAGGGGCTCCAACAAGAACTCAACAGACTTTGCTACCCTTCTTAATGGCAGCAAAAGAGTGAGTGGGAACTCCACTTGCATGAAGCTAGAGGGACGAGATCTGGGGATGGCACGCTTCCTCCTAGCTAGAAGGGTGCTCACAACACCACAACCCTGTATATATGGACAAATGAAAAGCTGTCCTGTCTGCTATAATAATAATAATAATAGCTAAGGAGGCTTTGGTAGCAGAGTCCATAGATTTGCACTGCTGACCCAACGGCCACACCTCTCTGATGATTCAGTTCAAATCTACTAGCAGCAACATGGGAGAAAGATAGACAATCTCCTTCCATGCAGTTTACAACCTCAACCACGCAGCAGCTTAGTGAAGGCTCGGCTATGAGTTGTTCTGACTCAACAGCAATGAGAAAAAGAATATGAATTATGCTGTATGGACCAGGTTCATTTTATGCATTACACCTGTTCCTCACTTGTCAACTATTCGACATTTTGAATTTATACTACTGGTAAAAAGAACCACTGTCTAACTATTTTGTACACTAATAACATACATGTAGCAGTAACAGATACTAAGGTATAAGTGAGAGTAATGCTGGCTGTAAAGACTTAAGGCTGTACGTCACTTCTTTGGGCCATTATTCTCAGCTATTTGGTTATAGAATGGCCCATTCCTTTCTTTCTCACATCTCACCTTAAAAAGCCTCTTCCCGTCTGTTCACTTCACCCAGCTCTCCTGCCCTGGCCTCCTCTTTCTGTTCTCCAGAAGCTACTATATAGGATAGCTCTGGTGGCATGGTACATTACTTGTGCTGCTAACTGAAAGATCAACAGTTCACACCAGCCAGATGCTCCATGGGAGAAAGACAGGGCTCCTCCTGCAAAGATGTACAGCCTTGGAAACCTGATGGAGGGTCGCTGTGGATCAGAAATCAGCGATGGTGGCAGGTTTGCACTGAGGAAGTCTCCTTTCAGGGACCTCTTCAAAGTGCTAAAGAGTCATGATGTCAGTCTAGGGACTAAGGTGTGCCTGATCCAGGCCATGGTCTTCACAATTACTTGCTATGCATCAGAGAAAATAAGGAGGGCAAAAGAAAAATCAATGCCTTTGACTTGTGGTGCTGGAGGAGAGTACTGAATATACAATGACTGCCAAGAGAATAAACAGGTATGTATTACAGAGGGTGAACCCAAGTTTCTCCTTGGAGGCAAGAATTTTGAAGATCTGTCTCACATACTTTGGGCATGTGGCCAAGAGGGACCAGTCCTTGGAGAAGGACATCATGCTTGGAAGGGAGGAGAGACAGCACAGGAGAGGAAGATCCTGGATGAGATAGATTGACATAGTAACGAGGGTAATGGGGGATAGATGTATTGGAATCAGTGAGATTGGCTCAGGACAGGGCAGGGTTCAGAGCTATTGTGAATCGCAGGTGACTCAAGGGCACATAAAAACAATGATTATCTAGTCTATGGACTTGCTTGTGTCTTTTCTGTGCCATAATAGCAAATAAAGGGAGCTCCGGTGGCATAGTGTGTAGAGGCTTGTGTTACTAATACAAAGATGGAGAGTCCAAAATCACCAGCTTTCAACTAAAAAAAAGGAGCAACCCAATCTCCTCCCAAGAGATTTACAGCCTCTGAAAACCCACTGGAGGGTCAGCTCAGTCAGTTCTGACTCAATACCAGTGAGCCTGAGAAGAGGAAATAAATTCTAAGAGGGCTTTAGACCTTCGGGGTCCAATATATAGTAGGTGCTCGATAAATGCTTGCTAGATACTGAGTAAGTTTTGCCCTGTGTTACACAACTCTGACTCCAGAGTTGATGCTCTCCACCATGCAGGTCTGTATCAGATGACCTGGAAGGTCATCTAGCAGATATTAAAGGGCCCATGGCCAGATCCATGTTCTCCCAAACACCACTAGTCATATTTCCATAGGACCAGAACTTGTCCATGAGGCAGGTTAGGGACCTCCCATGTCTGTCTAGCGTGAAAGTTTTTACTGGGAACAGTCAGAAATGTTGGCACTCCCAGCTTTGCTCCTACACAGATCTGGAGGGAACACAGAAATTGTGCCCATTTGACCCATAGCTCAAGCCCATTACCCTACCCTAAGAATCAACTCATCTCATAGGACACATATGCTAGGATGAAGAGACCACACTGCTCCCCAAAACTGGTTGGGCATCAGATCAGCCAAGATCTCAGACCCATTCAAGTCTGCCTCCCTGGGCTGCTGCATGGAAGAAAGATGGGAGTACCCTTCCCCCAGCCCCAGCCCAATTCTAGGGCAACCCCGAATGAGGGCTTTCATACACCCTAGAACAAGGGCAAAGCATAGCAGGAGGAGTTGATGCCCTGTAATAGGTCTCTGGACCAAGAAGTGCCCAAGCAGTTGTGGCCAGAACTTAGCCTTTGATACAAGCTTTCATTGTCTGCATTTAATGCCACTGTCAGACTCTGAGATGAAGCATCAGGGTCATCGCCCTCTTTCCAAAGCAAAGAGGAGGAGGGAAGAAGAGCCACCAGCCCCTTCCTCTAAGTCCCTAAGCTTTCCCTGCTGAGATGCTGACCCCACAGGCCCCCATTTTTACTCCTCCTCACTACCAATGCAATTGCATCAGTGAAAGAAATGCAAGCCCGTGCTAACCCAAGACCAGGAAACTCAGGGTCTCTGGCACTGCTGCTAGCTTGCTTTCCATCATGAGTAGCCCCTAAGTTCCCTCTGTTAAATCACTAGGGACAAACCAGTGCAGTGTTTCTCAATTTAACATGCACACAAATAACCTAGAGATCTTGTTAAAATGCAGATTCTGACTCAGGAGAGCCAGGGAGAATCCTGAGAGCCTGCAATTCTAACAAACTCGCAGACGATGATGATGATACCAGTGCCCAGACTGCAGCTTTAGTAACCAAGAGTTTAACAGTTTGTAACTCCGGCTGCACACTGTTGTTGTTGTTGTTGTTATGTGCCTTCGAGTCACTTGCGACTCATAGCGACCCTATGTACAACAGCCCTAAACTCTGCTCTGTCCTGTTCCAATCACACTGTCTCTGACACTCCCATCCCAGTAACCCCAGTCACCAAATCAATCCACCTCACAGAGGGCCTTCCCCTCCTGCGCCATCCCTCCACACTCCCCAGCATGATGTCTTTCTCCAAGGACCGGTCTCTTCTTACAACATGTCCAAAGTATGTTAGACGGAGTCTCAGAATCTTTGCCTCCAAACAGCCACCCGGTTTAACCCTTTCCAGAATGAATCTGTTTGTTTTCCTAGCAGTCCATGGTACTCTCAATACTCTTCTCCAGCATCACAGCTCAAAGGCATCAATTCTTCTGTCCTCCTTGGTCATTGTCCAACTCTCTGATGCATAACAAGTGATTGCGAAGGCCATGGCCTGTATCAGACGCACCTTAGTCTCCAGAGAGACACCATTGCTCTTGAGTACTTTGGAGAGGTCCCTAACAGCAGACTTTCCCATGGCAATGCGCCTTTTAATTTCCTGGCTACTGGTGCCAAGAGTGTTGACTGTGGAGCCGAGCAAACTAAAGCTGTGAACAATCTCAATCTCTTCACCAGCCATCCTGATGCTTTCAATTGACCCAGTGGTGAGAACCTTTATCTTCTTGATATTGAGCCTCAATCCATATTGGAGGCTGCAGTCCTTGACCCTCTGCAGCTCTAAGTCACCTTTAACACCTGCAATGCCCACATCACAACACCACCCACCCCCGTAAGGGATTCTGTTCAAATTGGGTAGAGGACTGGTGTTGGGGAGTCAAAGACTATGTCTGTCTTGTTCTACCCAAAATGACTCCCTGCCAAGAACTTTCAAAACTTCCCAGATGATTCTGATGTGCAGCCAAGCCCGTCAAGAACACAGCGCTAGAAGACCCGTGATTTTCACAGGATGCTCTCTGGATCACCTGACTCCCAATCACCTGGAGATTCCGCATCGAAAGGCAAGGCCTTCTGTGCTGGCTGCACATTTGGAATCATCTGGGGAGATTTCAAATACTGATACCTGAGCCCTAGGCCCAGAGACGCTGATCTAACTGGTCTGAGACGCAGTCAGGACACTGGGATTTTTTTGTAAGCTTCCCAGATAATTCTAATATGCATCCCAGGTGGAGAACTGCTGCTTGAAAATGAACATTCCCAGCACTCAGCGCACCAACTGAGTCAGTGTGGAATAGGGCTCAGGAATCGATATTTTAAATAAGACTCTCAGGGCAATTCTGATGCCACTGAAAACTGAGAGCTGCTGGCTAGAGGGAGCTCTGGTGATTCTGTGGTTAAAGCATTCTGGTGCTAACCAAATAGTCACTGGTTCATTCCCATCAGCCACTGCGTGGGGGAAAGACGAGCAGAGTCTGCTTCTATAAAGACACGTGATTATTGTTAGGTGCCATTGAGTCAACTAACTCATGTCAACGTTCACGGACCGAAATCTTACCAGATCCTGAGCCAACATCAGAATTCTCAGCTGTGCTTAAGGCTAATGTTAGAGTCAGCGTTTCCATCCATATCTCTGAGAGTCTTCCTCGCTCACTGACCCTCTACATTTCTAAGCATGATGTCCTTTTCCAAGGACGGGACCCTTGTGACAATATACCCAAAAATGTGACGCCAAGTCCTTGGGCATCCTGTGGGGTAGTTCTACTCTGTCCTACAGAGGGCAGGTAAGTCAGACAGACCCCCCTTGAAGGCAGTGGCATTGGGTTAGCACTAGAAGATCTCTAAGGTTGCTTCGACCCTTAACTTTCTATGAAGAGATGCTCAGACAGTGTTAAGGATATTTGTTTTTATTCTTTCATATGAAGTGGTTCAACATGTTCTATGTTTCATGATAATGCATTTGTCCTGAGGGGATATACCATCACATAATCCCATCCCACTTCTATCCCAGTGTGTGTTCCAAGTGTAGGAAGAGACTTCTTACCCGGCTGTCCAGTTCTGGGGGGAATTTGGTCTGGAACTGACAGATGGTGCCTTCACTATAGTCTCTTTGGATAAAGACTTTGGTGGCCAAGGAGGCACTTCGCCGGAGCTCCTGCAGATTGTGAACCTGAGAAGACAGAAAGGAGGCACAGGCTAAGGTTCTGCTCTCTGGTTTTGCATGGGACAGTTGATGTTAAAAAGGGGGAAGGGTCAGGCAAACTGGACAGGAGTTAGCTGCTCTGCATGTGCTCCAGGAAGAACCAGGGGAAACAGGGCTGTAGGGATGAGAAGAGGCCTTGAGCTATCCCAGAGAATTCTAGCAAAAGCCTGAAGCAAGGCCAAAGCTGAAGCAAGCTGAGAGGTCCTGGAACCTCAGGAATAAGAGAAAAAAGACCTTTTGGTGACCAGTTCAGACACTTCCCTTCCTCCCCTTCTCTGATCCTTTATTCACTGAGCAATCATCAAGTATTTCCAATTTGTCAGGCCCTACCTTTGACGAGCAAGACTTCAGAGGTTGCTGATTAAAACTTACAGTGAGGTTGGGAGAAGGGGAGAAAGTGTAACAGCAGAGTTAGTGGTTGATGTAGCCATGAACTTGGAGGATAATTCAGGTTCAAGCCAAGTTTTGGCTCTGACCAGGGAGAACTATATATTATTTCCATGTCCAGTACAAGGAAAGGACGGGCCCATGAGTGTCCAAAATTACCCAAAAATGATTGAGTGGATTGAGGACAGAACTTGAAGGACTATCTTTCTCTGAACGGAAAAAGTGGGGCAATTTCTATCCCTTTGCCCACCTGTGGATTTGACATTACCATAGACTCTAGCATTTGTGGGAAGTGGGTTCAATTTCTCTGGAGAATGGGCCCCCTTTTTCCAGCATTCCAACCACTGGAACTAGGATGGGAACTGAGCCTCAAAGGCAGAGTGAAAAAACTCTGCTAGATCATCCTGTGTAATTAAGATTAATCTGTTCCATCGCCCAGCTGTCATTTATTGAGTCCCTACTATTGCCAGGCTCTGGGGACACAGAGCAGAAGACAGTCTGTGAGCTCCAGGGAGAAAGACAAGTAAATATATAATTAATTAGACTGTGATAAATGCTACGAAGAAGTAGCATCTTGCCTAGAAAACACTCAGAAAATGCTTGTTGAATCCCATGTTAAGTCAGAAAGGCAGGCCAGGAGTTACCAGTGGCCAACAGGAAAACACTGGGTAAATATAGGGAAGAAAAGGCAACTCAGACAAAAAGGGAAAAAAAATATGATAGCAGAGAACTTTCTTCAAGGCTGGGGGGCAGATTACAACAAGACTGGAGATGGTTTAGAGATTAGCAAGAGAGGTGGGAGGCGAGAGTGTAGAGGAAGCCAAAAGGTAGATCACAAGTAGCTGGAAGCGGGTTTCTGTTGGGGATTAAAGATGGAAGATACTTGAACTTGCTTAAGAAGAAATAGAAGAAAAGCTGTCAATAGGTTAGAAAGAGCAGAGAATTAGTGGATCAAGGTGGTGAAAGACCAGGAAATAGAAAAGTACAATTTGAGACTTTGCTACTCTGAGTGAGCCTTGTTTTATATAAGAAATGCGATCCCAAAGTATCATGATTGGATTAAATAATCTATAAATGCTCTTCTAGTCTTAATATTCCTTGATTCCTCTAATCAGAGTCTTAACTGAAGTCCCTTTGACATATACGAGGATCCTATTATAGCTGAAATGTGGAGGGTCAACGAAAGAGAAGACCACTCTCGATGAGATGAACTGACAGTGACTGCAGCAGTGGGCTCAAGTGTGTCAGAGATGCTGACAGCACAGGAGAGAGCAGGGTTTACATCTGTTGTTCATCAGGGTGCTAAGAGTTGTACTCGATTGGATAACACCTAACAATAACAATAATAACAACGACATTGTAGCTGAAAAGAATCCTTTGGGAATAGAAGTCATTTTTAACATATATGCTATCTGGTGGTTGTTGTGGCTGAACTGGTTAAGGGTTCATAATCATATGTTTTCTAAAGAAAGGAATGAGCTAGAGCCTTCATCCACCTTTCAATTCGTATCAATTTTAAGTCAATTGATCTTGAGGATGCACTCCCTTGGTTTGCCTTAGGAAACTCATTTCTGCAGCCTTGGGAGAGATTGATGGCGAGTGGTGGAGGTTAGGTTGGGAGTACAATTGAAGAAATGCTTATCTTTGTTGTTGTCAGTTGCTATCATGTTAATTCTGATTCAATAAGTACATCTAAGCCAAGAGAGAGACAGAAAGGGCAGTGCTCCAACCCTTCTGACAAGGACTCAACTTCCCTCCAACCGTATCCTTCGTCCCTGCTTAAACACACCATACACACACACAATGTCTCTCTAGAGACTTCCTAGATGTCTACAACTATTACTTCTTCCCCAAGCATACAACTAGATTAATAACGAGATTCATGCCCAACATCTCTTGCAGTTAGGTGTAGTCATGGGAATGAGTAGAAGAGGTTCATGCCATGTAAAGGCTGAACCCATAAAACCTACCACTTTTCTATGTTCTTTCCCCCTTGGTGGAACCATACACTGCAAAGAGCCCGGGTCCCTGAATCCCTGCCTGGAGGAGAACCGTCCCTGATCAGGAATATCCACCTGAGCCTCTGCTCAGCAGAAAATGAATCTCCATTGTATTAAACCACTGAGATTTAAACCCTGACGACAAAGTGGTTGAGTACTCAGCTGTTAACCGAAAGTCAGCAGTTTGAAGCCACCAGCCAGTCCATAACAGAAAAGATGTGAGCACCTGCTTCCCAAAGATTCCCAGCCTTGGAAAGCCTGGACGGTGGTTCTACTCTATCCTACAGGGAATGTGTCAGAATCTATTCAAAAGCAGAGTTAGCCGAAATTATACAGTCCCTTTCCCTCTTGGCTTTGTTTGACCCATGGCTTCTCAAGTAGCCAGAATGGGAGATGTCAACACCCTTTCTAGTCCCAACCATATCCTGAGCCTTTGAACACTGTCTTGGGTGTGGGTGACTAGGGATCACCTTCGCTCCCTGGAAAGTGTTGGTGGCATCTTGGGGAGTTTCCAAGAGGTGATCAGGTGCATTTTATAGTCAGGAGCTTTCATCCCCCCCCCCCCAATTCTACATAGAACACACATCTCACTAACCCGAGTACAGTTACTGAAGAGCAGCATTTAAGACAAGGCTGGCTCTTCTGACCCTCTTATCTATAGCACAACTGTGAGGTGCCCATGGTGACGGCTGAGAACAGGAGATCTAGGGGCTAGTTCGGGGAGATTCTTTCCCTTTTTGGCCTCCATTTCCTCAATTAGAAGACAGAAAGTTGGGACGAGGTAATCTCTGAAACTTCTCCCAGCTCTGGCATTCCAGAGGCCTTCTTAGGGCTTAGGAGTGTAACTGTTTACAGGGCTATGCACTGAAATGGGCCCGGTGGAGACAGCAGCTAATTAGAAAGCTCATGCCCTCTCCTGCAAAGGCAGTTGATCAGTGAATGCCATGTGAGAATGTGAACCTAGGTTGTTAGCACTTCTGGTTTTTTCAGGGGAAGCTATAAATATAGTTTCTCAATGTGAGATGTCCTGATTTAGAAATGTCTAAAATGTGTGAGTGCTAAGAACACCCAAGAAAGGCACATGTGCAGACAAGAGATTCAGTCCTGAAGCTGCCCATTCGTTGCTGTGTGCTGTCAACTCAAAACCAACTCATAGCTGACTCTCTAGTGGGTTTTCAGAGGCTGTAAACTGCACAGGAGGAGGTTGCCCATCTTTCTCCCTTGGAGTAGCTAGTGGTCTTGAACCGTGCACCTCTGGGCTGACAGAGCAGCTCCTTACCACTAGACCATCCTTACCACTAGAGTTCCCTAGAGCTGCCAGTTTAGGATCTCTGAATAAGGAAAGCCGTGGCAGGAGCTCTTGGCCAGAGCTTGAGCTAGGCTTCAGGCTCCCTGCTAGCTATTTCGCTTCCAGGAAGCTAGTGTAGTCTTTATCAGAGACTCATGATGCTCTCAAGTCTTAAAAGAAGATCCTCTCTCAGAGCCTTCCACCCCAAGCCCCTCCCCAGGCCTTTCTTTTTTCTTTTCTTTTTTTTGGCCTTTCTTAATTGATCTAAAGATCTGCTTCTCATTTACTTCTCACCTTCCTCAATCCTCTCCATCACCATCTGCTGACCTCTTAACTGCTGGGTAAGTTAGGACCAAGAGACATTTCACGAGAAAGAAAGAGAAAATCAGTGGCAAAATTGTTGGCATCAATTTTCAGACTGCAGTGGGGCAGGGAGGGGAAGGCTGCCCCGATGAAGAGTAAGACCTGCCAGACATTTAGTCTCATACCCACCACAGTCAACCTGGCTGGCTGAGAGGAACAAGCACTGGAGGACGCAAGAGCATTCCTAGGCTATTACACCAAGATAAACAGGAAGTTGCAATTGAACACACATTACATCCTCCTTGAAAACAATCTCATTCCATGGGGAGGGGGCAATTCTACTCTGTCCCAGTGTTGTTATGAGTAAGAATTGACTTGATAGCAGTGGTTTGGGTTTGACTTGAAATAATTTTTTAGGATGCATTTGAGTCTTCAGCTGGAGAATCGGATTAAGTTGAAGAACCCTCTGGGTCCCACTAGTTATGGTGAAGATGAACAGGAAGCTTACAGGTAACCAGGACAGATCTCAGGATGGACAATGACCAGGCACAGACTTCCCTTCTCAACCTGAACCAGGAGCCAAGCCCAGCCCATTCTCTGCTGGCAGTTCATTCTATGCCTGAGATCAGTGTCCTGATGGGATAATGCAGTTTGGATGCCTTTAGGAATCTCTTAAGGGCCAGAACTCTACCATTCAGAGAGCCCCTCCCAACTGACCATTGTGATCTGGACTGATTCCTGGGTCAGTCCCTGCTCCCAGTGACACACATTCAGGAAATGGGCTCGCTGCAGCCTTCCAAATGAGGTCAGTGCCTTGTCCCTCCTCCGAGTTCCTCAAACACACTTTCCCCTAATGCTAACTTCTAAATAGAAGTTAGGGAAAAGAAAGGATCTGGTATCCATGACTTCCATCCAAGACTTTTTCTCATTCACTGTGCCCCTTTACACACACACACACACGCACACACATACTCTACTATAGCTGAGGATTTTTTTTCTTAATTCAGAATTCCAAAGGAACAGCCATAGGAGTTTGAAGTGTGATTTTTCTCCTGGTAATTTTTACCAAGTTGTTGTTATGTGCCATCTAGTCAAAACCTACCCTCCAGTGGGTTTTCAGAGGCTGTATTATCACATGTGAGGAGGTTACCAATCTTTGTCCCTGCTTAGCAGCTGGTGGATTTGAACCACATGCTTTTGGGTTGGCAGTGCAGCTCTTTACCACTAGGCCAACAGGTTTCTCCTGGTAATTTTTATCAAATACGAGTAGGGAGCTCTGGTGGTGGTGTGTAATTTACTGCTTCTAAAAACCCACTGGAGGGTCAGCTATGGGTTTGTTCTCACAACACACAACAACAACAAATATTAAAAAGAGCATAGGGGAAATCAATGACTCATCCTACAGCCCATATAATACACGAATCCTGTGCTTTGACTGGAAAAAGGCTTCCTCCACTGGTACGACCATCAGCACTGGCTGAAGGACAAATTCCAGAATGGGCTATGATTGTCCTCAGCTCCTATCTTCCTTGGCTTCTTCGTTGGCCTTTTGGTTATGCCTCTGAGTGATTCTCCCCTCAAGTTTACTAAATCAGAGCAGTTAAGGGTCCCTGGGTCACCCTGCTCCAGCTTTCCTGGCCTCCTTTATGACTCTTATTCCATTAAAATCCCTACATGAAGAACCCTAGCACTCATCTTTCTATTAGGCAACACAACTGGCTAATTGGATTAAAACGCAAACAAACAAACAAAAAAAACAACTGTAAGTAGTTTGTGGGGGTTTGTTGGTTTGGTTTTTTTTAAAAAAAAAAGCACTAGCCAGAGAAGCAGAAGACTCAAGTTCTAATCCTAAACTTGCCACTTTACAGTCACATTTTCTTGACTAAGTCACTGGGCTCCAGTTGCATCACCTGTAAAATAAGATAATGATGCCTTCCTTGGCTCTTTCACAGGACTCAGGTAAGCTACTGAGTCTCAGTTGTCTCCCCTTTTAATTGGGTTTAATAATACCATCCTTGCCCACTTCATAGGGTTGCCTTAAGCCTCAAAGGAGAGCACACACGTGACATTGCTTTTTACACTGGAAAGTGCTGTAACCACAGAGGCATTATGAGCAGAGCCTCTCCCAGAGGAGAGCCATGCACACCTAACAGCAGCTTCCTAGAAGCAGTGCCTCAACCTAGAGATGTGAGCACAGTGGTTGGAATCTGTGGACCATCATTGCCCCATGAGGGAGAGATGCTGGGACAGATGGGCCTCTTGCACTCTGTCAGATCACATCACATCACGAGAGATGGCCTCCCTGCTCACACTGCTGGCCCATGGCTGAAGCGTCTCCTTTATATGAGCAGCTTCTGCTGCAGTCTGGCAGCTTTATCTGGAAGGTGACCAGCTCCTTGGCTATTTCTCTCTTTGTTCTTCTGGCTCGTTTCAGTGTCTTTGGCAGTTTCTGGGAACTCACCATTCCTGCACTCTCTAATCCAAGGTCCCTGGGTCTCTGTCTGCTCAGAGTTTGCGTTCTCAAAGGGATGGATGCTCATCCTAGCTAACCCATGCCTTCTCAGGAAGCTGAGTGAAGCCAAGCAATGACACCTTGTTCTGTAGTGACTACGACTGCAGAATAATAACAATAACACTTGGTATTGATGTCACGCTGCTCACCAGGATGCCCAGAGGCACTGCACAGAATCGTTCAAAAGCCTCTGCTCTCCTCCTGGTCTTATGTTTCAATCGAGCTGGAAATAGAGGAAAGCCACAAAGGAGATCCACGTCAGAACTGGGAAGACCCTGGTACCCTGCATTTCACTCTAGAAATGAAAAGAAACTTTCTGCTTTGCTGCCAACACGCTGTGTGAGCATCAGAAAGGTCCTCCCCTTCTTTATAGGTTAGTTTTACCACTTAGAAAGTGGGCACAATGCCGATTGCCCACCTCCCTCATAAAATGAGGTGGTGGTGGTGATGAGACGCCCCTAGGAGTAGAGTGAGTAATTCTGCCCAGGTTCCTTGGTTCAATCATCAAGTCCTTTGAAGGTGACACGCCCATAGGCACCACCCGGAGACAGCAGCACCTCCCATCATACACAGGGGAAATATGTACATCCCAAGACAGGAGATTCAAATGGTGTGACAAAGAAGGATGTGCCAAAGTCGGGGTCACTGCAAGCAACCCATTAAAACTAACCATTTTGTTCTTGGCCTGAGATTACCTTTCTCCCCCTCCCACTCCAGAAGGAAATGCAGATATCCATCTTTCATCACTTTGCAAAGGTTTTGGATTCAGGAGCTGGATGACAGCACTGCATAGCAACAGTGGCTGGCCGGCCTTCCCTTGTACACACTTACACACGCGTATATCCCCAGCTCTCTAGGGAAAGGCTCAGGACTTACAGTGCAGGGCAAGTCAAGAGGAAATCCCAACCTGGGGCCCTGGAGAAATCTCAGCCGCAGAGCCAACAAGTGGCGCGGGCAGCTTTGGGGTTCAGGTGGGACATGGGAAGGACTGTCAGGCCAGGGATCAGATCTGAGCCCTCAGGAAGAGCCCCTGCCTCTCCCCCGCACCCCCCACCCCTCTTCCTCCGGATCCCACCCAGGGAACCACCCCATCCCACCCCCGCCTTCCTCTCCCGCCCCGTCTGCCCCTAGCGGGGATTTGTTCCTGCAGTCAGCACTGCCTGCGGGCTACTTGCTCAGCCCCCTACCTCGGTGGCCATGTTCCAGCTTGCAGCCCGCAGCCAGGAGGGCGAGGGAGGGGACTGTCCACGGTGCTGACGCGGGGAGTGGTGGGCCAGGGGCCGCGGCCAGGTGGGGCCCGGGGCGCTGTCCGCGGTGCTGATACAGACGCCGCAGGCCGGGGCTCAGACGCACTGGTGGGCGGTCAGGCAGCGAGGTCCCGCCGAGGCGCGCTGTGCTGTCCGCGGTACTGACCGGCGAGCCAGGCCGGGGAGGCGAGGCCGCGCCTGGGGCTCTTCGCGGCCGGATCGCCCACTGCTGCTGCTCCTGCAGGCAACCGCTCGGTTTATCTCTGACAGCCGCGGCAAGAGTGGGGGCGGCGGGGGGAGGAGGGGCCAGGCGCCTCCGCGGGCGGAGAGGGGGAAGCGGGTCCCCCAGACTCCCGCGCCCCGCCGGAGGAGCCCCGCCCGCGGCCGGAGGCCCAGCTCCCGCCCAGCCCGAGGCCCCGCCTCTCCCACCTGCCCTTCCCCCTACCCGGAGCACACGCGCTCTGCGCTCTACCGCGGCCTCCCGGGACTTGGCGCCCAGGAAAATAGGGAGGCTGCGTGCTTCAGAGACAAGAAAGTCAAACCTGCGGGGCGGACAGGTCCCAGACGGCCTCGCAGGCCCCCAGGTGCGTCCTCTTTACCCTCTTGCCCACCCCCCAACCCTACCCGGAATTTCCCCCTGTATTTTTTTCCTCTTCCAGTTTCTTCTGTGTGCAACTCACACACACACAAATATATACACACACAGAGCTTGCATAGACGTTCTCGCCTCTCCCCTTCCCTCTTCTCTGCCTTGAACCCCATGCTCTAGAGGAGGATGTTGCAGAACTCAGAAAAAATGTATCTGCATTTCAGCCTCAGCAATACTTGGGGATCCCTTCTCAGAGCCCTCCAGAATTGAAATCATTCTCTCCTTGCTGTGCCTTCTGGCCTTGCCCTCTGCCTCCGCCCTCCCCCCCCTCCCATTCTTCTTGCTCTGAAATCCAAGAGTTTACACACACTTACACACCCGAGTGACCACAACTCAAAACCACAAGCAGGTGGTGCCAAACCAATCCACTCACTTCCGGAGGATGGAAGTCTGGCCCTGTTCACAAGTCTGGCGGTGGGAGAGGACGCTGCTTCCTTCATAGTTTTGGCATTACATCTTCCATCTAGATCATCTATTTGCTTAAGTACGTATCTCTCTGCCAACCCACACTAACTTTCTCCAGATTCAAAACCTCTTTTCAAATTTACCATCTCTAACAGGGACAAGGTACCCAATAAGCAAGGCAAATAGGGCAAACCTGTGCGTATTAATCTGTAGTGAAACTCATTTGTCAGCTCTGAATAGTTTCACATGTGGTGGGGAAACGTGTGAAATTTTTTGTTCAGGCTAGTGGGTAAGGTCAAGGAAGTCCATTCTCACCTTGCTTATTGGACAATCCACTCTTGCTTTTGCACGTTCATAATACTCTTTGTTCGATCTCTTTGAGGAGATCCCTGTGTGCACATGCAGACCCTGCTGCTGGAGAGTGACCAGCACAACCCACACAGAGGGTGATACAGAGAGCCAGGAGTGTGGGTTCTCACTTGGCCTTCCCCAGCCATATGACTCCGGGCCCATAACTCACCTCTGGCTCCGCAGTTCTTGATTCTAAAAGATGAGTGTAGACTTCATGAGACTACTTCTACAGTCCTTCCCTTTTTTTCCTTCAATTTTTAAAAAATTTCTATAGAATAATTAGAAATATGGTGCAATAAGCTCTCTTTATACTATCTACTGAGCTTCAGCAATTCTTATCATTTCACCATACTTGCTTTATTAATTGTTGTTGTTGTTATGTGCCGTTGAGTCGTTTGCAACTCATAGCGAACAGCCCTAAACCCTGCTCTATCCTGTGCCAATCTCACTGCCTCTGACACACCCATCCCGATTACCCCAGTCACTGAATCAATCCATCTCATAGAAGGTCTTCCCCTCCTGCGCCATCCCTCCACCCTCCCAAGCATGATGTCCCTCTCCAAGGACCCATCCCTCCTGGCAACATGCCCAAAGTATGTCAGACGAAGCCCCAGAATCCTTGCCTCCAAGGAGTTGCTTGGTTTAGTCCTCTCCAAGATGAATCTGTTTGTTTTCTTGGCAGTCCATGGTACACTTAATACTCTTCTCCAGCACCACAGCTTTATTAATAGATGGAAAAATTTAGTAACATTTTAAAATAAATGTTCATTCAATCTTCTAATGGTCTGGAATTGCTTATTCCCACAAAACCGTTCAACAGCTATGACCCTTTAAAATTTCCCCATGACTTTTCATTTTTAATATCTAACATTTGTTGAGCACTCTCTATGTGCCAGACCTGTGCTACACAGTTTGTTTTGTTGTGGTTGTTAAGTGCTGTCAGGTCAAGTGTACTCTTAGAATTGTTTTTTTAATTGAATACCATTATTATCCTTTATATTCCCATTCTGTATACACATAGGGTAATATTAAATTGGCCTAGGTCACATTGGCTTGTGAAAAGTAGAAGCAGGACTCAAACCCCAGGAAGTCAGATTCTAGAGTCTGGAGTTGATCCTTTTAATGATACAGACTCATTCCAGCATTTACAGACCATCTGTTGGCAGTGAAGTGACCACCTCTCTAACTACTTATATCATGGAGACCTAAAGAGGTTATATGACATGAAGGACAAGTCAAAGGCTGATTATTTCATTCCCCTTTCCAGTTTAAGAAATGATTTGGTATTAATACACTGAAAAATATCTGTGGTCCCCAGGATGATCACTGGTAATAAATAAATGTACAGCATGAAGATCCTCACACATACCTTGCACAGTCCTTCCAACCTGATTATGAACATATTCATTAGACAATCATCTGCAAACCATTTCTTCACCTGATGACTAGAGATTTGGGTGAGTCTATCTGATAAATTCATTTCACTATCATATTTGTTAAATACCCACTATGTTTCAGCCACTATTCTTGGAGCTTGGGATGCAGCATGGAGCAAATATCCAAAACCCTGTTCTTTTTCTTAATTTTTTTTATTATTATTAATCTTAATTAAAATTTACAGTGACTTTGGATTTCCATTCATTCATTGTTGCACTTTTCTCCCTGCCCCCACCTCCCCAGTACACTCTTCTCTTTGAAAAGTAAAAGAAAAATTCTTTCATTGTTTTACAATCCCTCCCCCCAGGTCCACTCCACTATGCAGCCTTCGTTCTGGACTCCTGTCATAAGAATAATACCTACTCACATATCCCTTTAAAACAGTTTTCTCCCTCATCTGTTTCAATGCAGTATACATTATTTATCCCATCTTTCTCAGTCTCCCCCCAACCCCGATGTCAGTTCTGTTTTACAACAGAGGCATATGCAGCATTTGTCCCTATGTGACTGGGATATTTCACTCAGCATAATGTCCTCCAGGGTCACCCATTTTTAATAATATTGCATGAGTTCCTTATTTTTCAATGCAGTGTAGTATTCCATTGTGTGAATACACCACAGCTTCTCTATCCATTTGTTTGTTGATGGGCACTTGGTTTTTTCCAACTCCTTGCTATTGTGAACAAAGCCACAAAAAACATGGGTGTGTATATATCTGCTTGGGTGGCAGTTATGGTCTCTTTGGGGTATATTGCCAGTAGTGGAATTGCTGGGTCAAATGGTATCTCTATTTGCAACTTTTTGAGAAAGCGCCACACCGCCTTCCACAGTGGTTCCACCCAAAACCCTGTTCTTATGGAACTTACATACTAATATCAAATAAATAATGTATGAAAACATGTATACTTGCAGTCATTGCTAAGAAAAAAGGAAAGCATGGTAAGGAGATAGAGTGTAGTGGGGAGGAGCTATCTTAGAAGGAATATTCAGGAAAAGCTTTCTTTGATAAAGTACAATTTGGGCAGAAGCTCAAAGGTACCTGGGTAAGAGTATTGAGGCAAAAAGGAGAGTACAAGGGCCCCAAGGCAGCAGTGAACCTGGTATAATAAAAAAACAGTAGGGAAATCAGTGTTACTAGATTGGAATAGGCAAAAGAAAGGAAGATGAAGCGAAGACCAGCCAGGTCGCAGGAGCCAAGTGTGACAGAAGGGCCTTAAGGTTCTTTTCAGGATTGAATGGCAAAACTCAGAAGGTTTAGAGATTGTTCTAACTGCTCAGGGTCAGGAGGAGACCCATTGAAGGCTGCTAGAATAAGCCAGGGAGCTCTGTAAGCCTAGCAGTAAGGAGTTGCACTGCAAACCCAAAGGGAGGTGGTTTGAGAGAGGGATGGGTAATCCTCTATGACTTACAGCCTCTGGAAGGTCAGCTATAAATCAGTCAGTCAGAATAGTTCAAACAAGAGACAGTCTTGTCTTAGACTACAGCAAGACTAATTAAGGTGGTAGGAAGTGGATAGATGTTGGTATAAATTAAAGGTGTTGGCAGGACCTACTGATGGATTGGATGTGTAATATGAAGAAGAGTCAAGTGAATCTAAGTTTTTGAGCCACTTGATGAATGTAATTGCCATCTACTGATGGGATGATTGGGACTGAGCAGCCTTGGGGGCATTGCTTTGATCGTGTTTAGCTGATTTTGGTTGAAGTTTAATGAGCATGTTATACATTTAAGTGGAAGAGGCAACTGGGGTTCACAGAAGACATCGAGATGGGAGGTACAATTTCAGGAACCATCATACGAATGGCATTTAAGACCACATGACTGGATGACATCATCTATGGAGGAGGTGTCACTGGAAAAGACATGCATTGCCTGAGCTTGTGCACTTCCTTACTTACGGGTTAAGAACTAAAGAGCTTGAGAAGAGTGGCCAATAAAATAGGAGGCGAGCCAAGGGACAATGGTGTCCTGGAGAGGAGCAAGGAAAACTTTTCAAAGAAGAAAATATAACCAGATATGTTGAGTGTTGCTTATTGTAAGACAAAATGAGGGCTGAGAAATGACCAGCACATTTGGCAGCAGGAAGGTCACTCATAGATTTAGTAAGAGCTGGTTTTAGTGAAGCACGGAGATGAGATCCTGATTAAAGCACATTTGAAAGTCAGAATGGAAACAGAAGCCGTGGAGGTCCTCAGAGTGTAGACAACTCTCTTGAAGTAGCTTGCTACAAAGGGAAGCAAAGAGTGGGGTGGTGGTAAGAGGGGGGAAATGGGAGAAATGGGGGCTCCTTTTAAGGTGGAGAAATACAGAGCTGTTCGTGAACTGATAAGCATGCCCCAGTCGCTCAGGAAAGGGAGGAATTAATTGCAGAAGCAAGTTGGGCAGGGGATGAGATCTAGAGGAAATATGAAGGGGATGGACCTGGAGAGGAGCAGACAGCTCTTACTATAACAGAGAAGCTACAGATGTGAGTGGTTAGGAGACTTTTAGTGGAAGCAAAGACCTGCTCTCTAGTCTTTAGGCTTCAACTGGGCAGGTATCATTCATGCACCACGATCAGTATGTATAGCACACAACAAGCACCTACCATCAGTATGGATAGAATGTGTTAGATCCCAAACCCAGTTCTGGCACTTTCCAGGGTCAGCTAGAGTCTTCCTTCTCATTGACTTTACAGGACTAGCACGCTACAGCGGGCTTTGAGATCATCCACGCAAGGGTGAATGGTCTCTTTTAATACCCAGCTCCTCTGCTGGGAGAGAGACTTTAATAACCTCAGTCTTTTATTATGACATTGCCTCAGGGCTTTTATAACAACCTGGACAGACACCTCAAGGTTTAGAGACAGCAAAGTGATGGCTGTGGCAGGGGATCCACATTCCGGTGCATGGAGTTTAACACTGCTGATTCAGGCTCTAATGGGGTGTTATAGGGCAGGTTGTCCTCACCCTCAAAACACATGGACTTTTAACTCTGCAGGCAACAAGGACTTGGAGATTTTTTTCTCTAACTAATAATCATTATTTTCTAGTTGCCTTGGGACAATCCAGTCCTATGCAAGAGCCTAGCCCTTTGATGTTTTTGTCATAAATTAATGAGTTCACCCACAAAATGACATCAAAGGAGATCCAGTAACAAATTCACTGTTATCATCCTCCAGTCTGTGGCTGCATTGAAACGTCTAAAAAAAAAAAAAGGAGGGGAGGTGGGGGACCACAGCCAGAAAAAGATACCAAGTAGAAGATTTAGAAATCATGGAGTCTGGAAAGAGATGAGAGAAAAAACAAACTCCTGCAGATTACAGAGGAGCTTAAGAAAGAGCTAGCAAACCTGAGAAAGAGAAAGCCAGCAAGGCTAACAGGGAGATTATTTCAGCACAAGGATCTGGAAAAAAACAACTGCATAGACGTTTGAGAAGGGAACTGTGAAAGCTCTAAGCAGTGTTGCCTCACAGCCCTTTGTGGGGAACACAAAGCAGTGTGTGGTAAGAAACAATGTCCTTGTTGTCACAAGACATGAAGCTGAACCTCAGCTCTGCTATTTTCTACGTGATATTAAGTCTAACTCCCTGAGCTTCAGTTCCTCAGTCTGTGCAATGGTGTCTCTAATGATCCCCGAGGGAGATGATCCGGTCAAGTGTGGCTTCTAGATGCTACCTCTCTCAAAGCTTCTCTTAGAGGGAAAGCAGGGCAAGATTGACAAAGTTGCCTCTCTTGAGATCTTCCCAAGATGTCATTTGCTTCTGGCGCAGCAAGATTTCCTAACTCGTGGAGAAAATAACAGCAAGGACACCTCATCTAACTCGGTGAGCAGTTCCTGAACACATACTGTAAGGAGATCTGGTGACATCGTCTGCAGTGACTTGAACTGCTAATCCAAGTCACGAGTGGTTCAAATGTACAGCTGTGAGTGTGAAAGATGGGCAGTCTCCTTCCATTAGGATATGCAGCCTCGGAAACCAGGGTCGCTATGAGTGGGACCAACCTGATGGCAGTGGGTTTGAGTTCTGAGTACACCAGACATTAAGATCACCGTAAGATATTGCTAACCTACCAGCAAATCAAAATCAAACTAAGTAATGACCAGGCTGGTTCTTCAGCTTGGAGACCAGAAGTTTTATAAATGAAATGATATTTGAGCTAGACCTTCAAAGATGAGCATAGATTCCATTAAAAAAGATGGAGGAAGAGAGGGTGCAATGGCAAGAAGGTTTAAAGGGACCTAGAAATGCAGAACCTCTGCAAACTCAAATTCAAAGTAGCTGCCAGGTAGAAACAGGGATATATGCCTTTGAGTTGTGGTGCTGGAAAAGAGTATTGAACATATCATGGACCACCAAGAGAACAAACACATCTTGTCCTAAAGAGGGGGAAACCAGGCTCTCCTTGGAAGCAAGGATTTTGAAACTCCGTCTCATGTATTTTGGGCATGTTGCCAGGAGGAACTAGTCCTTGGAGAAAGACATCGTTCTTGGGAAGGTAAAGAGTCAGTGCAGAAGAAGACCCAGGATGAGATGGATTGACCCAGTGATTGTGGCAATGAGGTCGGAAGTGTCAGAGATAGTGAGGTTGGCTCAAGATAGGGCGAAGTTCAAAGTCATTGTTCATAGGGTTACTATGAGTCATACTTGACTCCATGGCACCTAACAATAGCAACAAGGCTCAGTGGGTGTTCTGGTGGTATGTTCCATAGACAGTCACATTGCTAACTCCAAAATGATGCTTCTCTGGTGGTGTGAAATCCCCCAGCCCCTCCCATCGAGGAAGATGGGTAGTCTCCTTCCATGCGAGTTACAACTTTGGGAATTCACTGGAGGATCAGCCATGAGTCAGACCAACCTGACAGCTATGAGAGAGAGAGAGAGAGAGAAAGCCAAGGAAATACAAGTGGAAGGAGCCAACCCTGAAAATAGAACTGCAGCAACTAGACCATGACACACATCTGGGAGTGGCGTCACTAGGAGGTGATTAAGCTAATGGGAGGGGACGAAGAGGTGCCTTCTTTTCTTAACTCCATTCATAGTCTCTCTCTTTCTCTCTCTCTCCCTCTCCCTCTCTCTCCTCCACTGGAAAAAGGAGAGTAGGAGGCAAGTGTCTGTAAGTGGAATTCACAGCTGTCCTTCGAGAAACTACAGAGGCTGAGATGATGTTAGGTGATTACTGACCAAAATTTTTATGTCATTAAAGTGACCACTGTGCCCAGGGACTGCTGTCCTAATAAAGGCTACAGAGAGGACCCACTGGATGATTGACTATAGTGCCTCACTTCCATAAGGCCCCCCCCGCCCCCCCACGAACAAAACCTTGGCAATGATCTCACCAATCACTGCAAACCATAGCCAATTGGGGGAAGGCGGCAAGGCTTATGAATACATTATGAGATGCTTTGAGGAAGTAAATAGGCATGAGCATAAAGGGTACCAGGTGCATATAAAGCATAATTAATTAGGAGAGCCAAAAGGGATCATGGAGTTCAAACCAATTTCAGCTGCAGAACGCTCTGTTCAAACAAAATCTTGCATGAAAAGTCAGATCTATAAAGCAGATTAAAGGGAGTGGGCTTGGATGAGGGGTGCAAATATGCTTTCTTTGCCACCCCCTCACTCCTTGCACAAGCCCCCAAGGCTCCCTCCTGTGGACCCCCCTGGGCTATGTTTTTCTAATCACCAAAGCAACACATGTTTATAATTTTTAAAATTTAAGTATAAAGAAAGGCTTATAATAAAAGGCGAGAGTCTGTCTGCCTACTCTATTCTACGCTTTCCCAACTTCAGTCCTTTCTCTTCCCCTAGAAGAAATAGCTCTTCACTCTTTTTCATTTTTTGCTTTCAATTCTTCTACTAGTCATCTTTACAGCACTGAACCTGCATGCAGTTCTCTGTCTTTAGGTATTAACTTTAGAAACCATGTCCTGTTTTCCACAGTGGCAGAAGAGAACTTGGTTCACACTGCCACCTTCACCACTCAATATTGTTCTACCCACTATTTCAATTTTTATTTTAATCTAAATTTGTGTGTTTAGTTGGCAATTGCAGGAACAGAGGTTTATAACAAGAAACAAGGGGAGCTCTGGTGGCCTAGTGGTAAGGAGCTGCAACTACAATCCCAGAGGCGCATGGTTCGAATCCACCAGATGCTCTGCCAGGGAAGGAGGGACAATCTCCTCCTGTACCAGTCAGATCTGATTTGACGGTACACTCACACAAAAATAATAAAATAAAAATTAAAAATAACAAGAAACAGAAGAAGTGTCCATTCTTGTGCTATTTTCCGTCCCCCTCCTCGAGTAGAGGACTTCTCCAGTGGAAAGGCTGGGGGCCTGAGTCCCTGCAGAGGTTTTGCAGAAGAAAGTCTTGGTTATCTGCTTTCAAAAACTCAGCCATTGAAAACCATGAAGCACAGTTGTATGATACAAAGAAACGTATTATAATGGAATATGCAGAGAGCTAGAGTTGAAGAATAAAAAGGGAAGAACTTGCTCTGCATTTCTCAAGCCGAGAGTGCTGGAAAACAAATTTAAACCTTGAGTTACAATATTGGAAGATGCTATGGGCAGTATATTGAATGACTCAGAAAGCATCAGTAGAAAATGGAGGGAATACACAGATTCATTGTGCCAAAAATAAATGACACTGAAAAATTTCAGAAAGTACCATGTGAGCAGGAGCCAATGGTAATGAAGGAGGAAGTGGAAGCTGCTTTGAAGGCACTGGCAAAAAAATAAGGTCCCAGCAATCCATGGGATACCAAGAGACTTGTCTCAATTAAGAGATGCTCACCAGTCTATGTCAGGAAATTTGGAAGGCAGCTGTCTGGCCAATGGATTGGAAGAGATCCATATTTGTTCTTATTCCCAAGAATATGGAAACTATTGAACAATATAATTAATATCACATGCAAGCAAAATACTGCTGAAAATTATTTAAAAACAGAACAGTACATAGATAAGGAACTTGCAGAAGTTCAATCAGGATTTAGAAGAGGTTGTGGAACTAAGAATATCATTGCTGAAGTCAGATGGATCCTGGTTGAAAGTAGAGAATACCAGAAGAATCTATGTTCTGTACTGACTATGCAAAGGCATTGGTGCAGATCATACCAATTTGTGGCTGACATTGAGAAGAATGGGAATCCCAGAGCACATGCGGCACATACCTGGACCAGGAGGCCATTGTGCAAACAGAGCAGGGGAACACTGTATGGTTTAAAATTAAGAAAGAGGTGTGTCAGGGTTGTATTCTCTCTCCATACCTATTCAATCTGTATGCTAAGCAAATTATTCGAGAAGCTGGACTCGAAGAGGAATGTGGCATCAGGATCAGAAGGAGCCCTGATTAGATAATACTTTTTATGCACTACAAGTATCTATACCAACCATGATTTTTTAAATATATGGGGTATTTCCTGCTCTTTCCCTGTAGGTCGCAAGTCCTTTAAGGGCACGAACTTCATTCCTGGTGCCTAGAATAAAACCTGGAACTTACCAAAGCCCAAAGCCCTCTGCTGTCAATTTGGTTCCACTTCGTGATGACCTTCTCCATTGAGTTTTGAAGCTGTAAATCTCTATAGGAAGAGACTGCCTCATCTTTCTCCCATAGAGCATCTGGTGCATTTGAACCACCAATGTTTTGGTTAGCAGCCCAAAGCACAATGCACCTGAACTACCATCTGGAACACAGTAGACCATTTATCAATTTTCATTTATGAGGGTAGGTTGAATCATAAGAGTGTAAAACCTCCAAGCAGCTCCCCCGTATAGAGCCTCATACACAGAGAGAGGTACGGTTCCATTCTTAAAGGACTTTATACAGTCTGGTAACGGAAACCAGGCTCAGCCACCAGCATGCAGTGAACAGGTGACAGGGGCTGCAGAGGTGCCATGGGAAAGCTGAGGATGGTGTGATCTCAGTGGTCTAATGACTAGAATCTTCTCTTAGCCTGACGGAAAGTTGGTCCTGAAGGACATGGTGTTTGACGCATAACAGAAGAGGTAAGGCAGCCTAGGGTAGGGAGGTAGCTGGAAATGAGTGAAAGCCTATGGACTTCCAAAAGAGCAAACAGATCGATATCCTGGAGAAGGTGCAGCCAGAGTGCCCCTTGGAGGCAAGGATGGGCAAAGCTTTGTCTCACATACTTCGGGCATGCTAGGAAAGGTTATTCCTTGAAATAGGACATCATGCTTGGAAAGGTGGAGGGATGGCAAAGGAGTGGAAGAACCTCAACCAGGTGGATTGACACAGTGACTGAAGCAATGGGCTCCAGTGTGTCAGAGAGTGTGATGTGGGCACAGGATAGGACAGCGTTCAGGTCTGTTGTTCATAGGATCCCTATGAGTCGTATATAACTTGATAGCACCTAACAACAACAACTGGCTGACCATGCTGGTCAATTTAAAACATTATGTAGAAGAAACAAAGTTGGAGTCAGGTGTTAAAGAGTGGTCAATGCCAGGGTTGACTTGCATGGACAATGGGGAGCGTGTGAGAGAGCCAACATGGTGAGGGGCCTGAGCAATGTAGCAACATATCAGCGTGTCCATCCTGGGGCAGTTTGAGGGAGGGACTGAAGGGAAAGGGCAATGCTGCTGTGATAGTCCAGGTGGGGGAGCGTGGGTCATTGACTAAGAATGACGGCAAAGGGACAGATTCAAGGAACATTTAAAATGGAGCTGTCAAGGCTGCTGCTTCAGGGGAGCATAAGATATAAAGAAACGAGGAGCAGAGAAGAGGCAGCGTCATCTATCCATCTCCACGGCTGGGAGATGCCACAGTTGAAAATCACAAAGGCAGAAAATTAGATAAGCTCTGTGCATGCCAGATGTAAGGGGAGAGGAGAGGCAAGCGTGATCTTTCAGGACTAAGGGGATAGTGCAAGGCTGTAGGTAAAGACTAGGGAGAAAGCTCTATAAAAGTTAGTGATGTCATGAGACTGGGCCACTTGTTATTAGGAGAGGTGTGAAAACAGATGAGAAGGGGATTAAGATGCCACAATTCAAGTCAAAGACATTTGTGCTCAAATCACAGCTGTGTTCCTTACTACCTCAATGACCCTGAACAAGCAGCATAGCCTTTTTAAGTCTTAGACTCTACATCTGTAAAATGGGGATAAAAGTAGCAAACTCATAGTTGCTTTTGTAAGGAGCAGATAAAATAACTCGTGTCAAAAGCCAAGCTCAGCTCCTGAGCTGCGGCACATGTTCAGCCACTAGCTCAAGGGAAGGAGTCAGTGTAAGGAGAAGAGAATGAAGGCATGTGGAGGAGACCATGGGCCTAGAGCATCACTGAACCCCAGGGAGGAGTCCCCCACAAAGACAGGTAAACGGTCTCGAGAGTTGTAGAAAGCTCAAGAGGAACCGGATTGGGCTGGAATGATATTACTGGATCTTGGAAAACACAATCTGGATGAGCAGTACAAAAGAGACCAGAGAACAGAATAAAGGGGGAAAGAGAGAGAGAGAGGAGTGAACGCAAAACAGGGTATCTGGTCTGCAGGTAACAAATGACACTACGGATACGGTTTGAGCAATTGAAACAAGCACAGTTGCGGTCAAGTCTATTCTGACTTACAGTGACTCGCAGTAGAATCCTGCTCATTATGGTTGACATGGCTGTGGCTTTTCAAATGCAGAGGGCTGGGCCTTCCTTTCTCCCAAGTAATCTCTTACTTGAGTTTGACCTGCTAAACTTTAAAATCGAGCAATTAAAATATTCAATTAGCAAAGCAAAATGTCTGAAAAGAGGTTGCTCTAGAAGTAGTTCAATAATTCCACAGTGCCCCCAAGATTCTATCTCCCACCACCACCATCTTTCTTCTATAACATCTAAGCGTCTCAGCTTCAGATTTATTGCTTATTGGTTGCAAGATAACTGTCACAGCTCCAGACATCATATTATCATATATAAAATTCCATTCTAGGGAGGCATTCCATTCTGCTCCTTCACTCAGGGACAGAATTGATTTTTTCCCCTAGGAGCCTTCTAGATTTCCCTTTATTTTTCATTGGCCTGGAAAAATAAAGACTGGGTTACGTGGCAATTTATAGCTGCAAGAGAAGCTAGGAATCTATAGGGGAAGAATGCAAGAAAGAGGTTGAAAATAGCCAGAGGTTGAGTATGCAATTAACACTGCCTCACTACACTACTCCTTTCTCAAATCTAGAAATCAAATGACAAAGAGACACAGGGTGAGAACTTATAAAGATATATGGAAAGAGTCAGGAAGAGGAGGTCACTGAGGAATGTGAAGAGGGAGGGAAAGAGTGGGATTCTAAAGGAGAAAAGAAGAGGCTCAGTTTTGGGGGGGAAATAAAATTGTATCCTCCTATACCTTTATAAGAAGGAGTGGGAGGTGAGCAGGCAAACAGATTCTAAAGAAGAGAGAATAATAAGGCTCTTAACCTCAACAAAGCCCCAAAATAGTCTCTTTGGAAAATACCCTAGAAAACCCAGGGAACACAATGAGACACCACCTTCCAGACTAGCATAAATTAAAAAGGTTTATAACACGGGCATTGAGAAGGCTGTAGAGTAACAGGAACACTTCCACCCTGCTGAGGGGCGCACCAGGAGGTTACGACAACCGTGGAAAACAAGGTAGCATGATTCTATAAGCCAGTGATCCCACTCCTAAATTTATACCACTGCATATGTGTGTCCACTGCGAGCAGGAATGTTCACAGCACACTGTTTATAAAAGAGAAGACAAAATTGGAAACAACCCAAATATCCTTGGACCAGAGAATGAATAATTAAATGGCAATTTAGTCCTACAATGAAATGCTATACACCAGCAATAACATGCATGAATCTCGGGGAAATAATGAGGGGAAAAAAGCAAATGGTAGAAGAATCTCTACAGCATGGCTCCATTTATACAGGCAGTTCCAAAAGATGCAACTTCAGACATTCTTTTGCTTCGGTAAGTACATAGAGTGGGAGAAGGATGGGCAACCTCCTGCTATGCGATTAAACTGTCTCTAAAAACCCACCAGAGCGTCAGCTATAAGTCAGTTCCAACTCGATGGTACAACAACAACAAGTACACATAGGTGGCAAAACCATAACACACAGCAATTGATGAACACAAATTTTCAGAAAGTGTTTGGTTAGCTTCAGGTGAGGGAGGCGTCCAGAGTACAGGGGACTTCAAATGGGAGAGTGACGTTCTTATTTAAGCTGAGCAGTGGCTACACAGGTGTTCCTTGTGCTCTTAGCCTTTACACAAACCCAGAAATACTTTTATACCTACTGAATAATTAATGAAGTTATATAAAAATAAGAGAACCAGGGTGAGGTGAACACATGCCTGCCAGCCCATAGCAGTGGCAGGAGACCCACTGTTTTATCACCTCTCGGAGCCTGCAAAACTCAGACAACACACACTGGACTTGTTATGGGGAAAGTCTGGCCAGTTCTGGGAGTCAGTTGGCCTGGGAAGAACCCTATGTAGGGAGGGGAACAGACTGAGATTTTAGGGTGTTGTTCCTTGAGGAACTGAGAATAATATTGAATAAGGATAGTAACTAAAAGTAAGAAGTATTTCTAAAGGAGAGCTCATCATGTGCTGCAAAATGGTTAGGCACTTAGCTGGTATCTGAAATGCAAGAGGTTCAAATCTGCCCGCAAGTGCCTTGGAAGAAAGGTGTGGCAATCTACTTTTGGAAAGTCAGCCACAGACAACCCTCTGGAGCACAGTTCTCATCTGACGTACACGGAGTCGCTATAATTTAGGGTTAACTCAGAAACTGGGGGGAGAGGTGGTAACATGTGCAAGGCACTAGTGTTATACATAGATCTCATTTAAGTTTCCTGGCAACTCTTTGGAAGACAACATTTCTATCTCCAGTTCACAGAAGAGAAGATATTTAAACAAATTAAGTCACACAATGAGTGGAGTCCATGGAAAAGCCACTAAAAGGCACTAAAAATCTATAAACTCTTCACCATGCCCTGAAGATCCAACACCATCTGGGCCTCATTCCCCTCCAACGTGGCTCACACCTGATGACTTCCCTACACCAAGTCTTTCTTGCCCAAAGCTCCATCCATCTGTCTCCTCTCCCAGGAGCCCATTTCCTCACGTCTTTCCTCACAGTCTCTTTCACCCTCCAGGTCTCAGCTTCGGTGTCAGCTGCTCAGAGAAACTTGCCTTACTGCTCCATGTAGGAACTCTGTCGCTTGCATCCCTGCCTCTGTCTTTTGTCCTCATTGCAATTCAACTGCTTACATTAACCTATTGCTTTGCCTGCCTGCTGCCTTTCTCACACAATAGAACATAAACTCACTGGCAAAAAGAGCTTAGTGGCTGCCCACAGTGTCCTAGGACCAGAGCACTGGTGGACGAGTGGGTAAAGGGATGCACTGCCAATCCAAAGGTATGCAGTTCAAAACCACCAACTATTCCATGGGGAAAAGATGAGTAATCTTGTCCCGTGCAATTCACAGCCTCTGAAAATCTGCAGGAGAGTCAGCTATGGGTTGGTTTGTTTCATCTTGATGTCAGTGAGTCAAATTTGAAGCTCCACATCTGTCTGGCACACAGCAGATGCCTGCTCAGAGAAGCTTCAGGTCACTCTATGCCCAGAAGGCTATTTGGTGAGGTCCGCTGCCTCCCACACCCCACTGCCCCCAAAACCAGAGTCCGAGCAGCCATGAGCATCCAGAGAGGGAAGAAGTCAGACCCACCAGACACCGCTGCTCTGCACTCTAGGATTGGCTCTGCCCTTGTAGGGACGGTCCCTCCTGGTCTCTTCCTAATGAGAGCTTTTCTGACTTTAGCACTGGCCTGTTGGCAACCACCACTCCAGAAAGAAACCCTGAAATTGGAAGATGTTCAGAGACGAAATATCAGAAACAATGAGGGACCAGGGGAAATGGAATAATTAGAAGAGATGAAAAGACCCACACTCTGGCTTCTGCCAGCTCAAACGGAATAGGGTAATTGTGCTCGGCTCTAAGGGGTGTGACACCCGCAAAGGAAGGGAAGTGTTGGGGCTGACATGTGAGGGGATAATTATGTGAAATAGAAGATGACTCCCTGGGAATTTTAGGCTTAATGGCAGGAACCACGGCCTCCTAGACAAAGCTCTGAGATGGAGCAAGAATTTCATAACAGAAGGAGTGGGCAGCACCCCTAATGGCACTTACGTCCGACTTAAGTTCAAAGTACTCTTCACATATGGTGGCTTCATACTAGAAGGCTGGGCCAGTGTTAGAGCTAATCTGATGGCCGTGTGGTATGATGGTCAGTTGCCCAGGCTTTCTTCTGAAACAGAACTGCCTTCCAGTCCCAGCTGTCACCTCTCTAGCACTATGAGCTTGGGCACGTGTCTCCACATTCCAAAGTCCCTGCACCTCTGAACAGCATCCCCTATATTATAGGTTATGGTGATAGTTAAAGATAATAATACATGTGAGCTGATGTCACAGTAGCAAGTAAATGAAGAATGCAGGTGTCAGTTCAAATCCCTGCAGAGAAGCTCCTGAGATCTTGCTGGGTCCTCTGATTGACCTGTTCTAGGAGAGGATAGCACCAGAGCCCAAGGATCCCAAGGCTTTGATGGGCCCTGATGTGCAACTTCACACAGGAACCAGGCAGGAAATGCTGCTGCAAAGTGGGTGGCAGGCTCCAGAGAGATATTCCAGTCCTGGCAGTGTGGGATTTCGAGGAGCTGGAAAAGCTGGCTTGGCAGGTCCAACACGGAGAACAAGAAAACCCCAGCTAGCTGGCACACTGGGCCCCAAGCCCTCGGGCCTTGGACCCTTTACGTTTCCTTTCCAGCCTCTACTACAAAGGTGAGAGCTTGTTTTAGACCATCTGTGCTACAACAGCTTTACAGAAAAGCGCTGTCCTTGATTCAAAGATGTGTGTTAAGAGTTCAGAGATGAATGAGATCATCTCTGGGGGTGGGGGTTGGGGTAACAGAGTTTGGCTGGGTGCATAGCAAAGCAGGGGAGGAAGCCAAGCTTCGAAGGCCAAGGGTGAGATTAGGCAAGGCCTTGTTCCCTACTTGTGGCCTCTGAAACTGAGTTGGCTTCCAAACTCCTTAAAATGAAAATCAGAGTGGTAGCAGTGCTGATAGGGGTTGGAGCTGGGGCTATTAGGTACCTTAGAGATGCCTGAGATGTGCTGTTGTTTGTGACTCAGATTGTGACTCCACAGGATAAAGCAGAACCACCCTAAAGTGTTTCCCAAGTGAGTCTGCAGATCACAGAGCTAGGGAGCTTGGGCAGCCTGGTGGGTAAGGAATTGCACTGCCAACCCAAAGATGCTGTTTGAACTCATCAGCTTCTCCACAAGAGAAAGATGTGCAATCTCCTTCTGTGCAAAATGAAAACCGGCTGGAGGGTCAGTTATGGGTCATTCTGAATTGATAGCCGTGAGTTGAGTTGAATCTTTACAGATTACTTGGTCTTTCTCCAGCAGAGTCACTCAGTGCATTTGAGCCAACATCCTTTCTGTTTACAGCCAAACTCTTAACCATTGTAGCACCAAGGATGCAGAGAGAGAACCTAGAGAGTATATATGAAGGTTGATTCTCCACCCCACAACAACTTGCCAGAGGAGGAAACTTGCCCAGGGGAGTGACTGAGTGACCAATGGCTGTTTTCACCAACTACTTTCAACCTCACAGCCCTGTAGAAAGGGCTTTATTCTTCCCATTGCACAGCTTAGAAAACTGAGCTGAGCTTAACATCAGAAAAAACTGTGTGGATCCCTCCACCTACCCTGCTCACCTGTCCAGCCCCCAGACTCTCCCCACGCCCACTTCGCACTTGTCCAGGCAGCCTCTCTTCATTTCCCTACCTCCACATAACCCTTCAGACCTGAGCTTTTACAAGCTATTTCAGCCGTCTAGAACTTTCCATCTCTTCCCCTAACTGTACATGAATGTATACTTACATACACACATGCCCCAAACTGCCATGCAAATTCCAGCTCATCCTTTGAGAGACTAATCATGCTTTGCCTTTTTGAGGGTACTCTCACATCAACACCAGCACAGCAATCCATGCCCTCTTTTCTAGAAACATGAGCAGCACAGCCACCTGCTGAGCTCCTATGTGCCTCATGAGGCTAAGGCCAAGGTCAAAAGCATACTAGCCTCTGCTTCCCCAGCAAGCCTTTTCAGAATCAGAGAGACTTGACCTTGGGCCAAGTTCAAATGCTGCTGATACTGTATTGGGTTGTCCTGGGATACTGCAAATTTCTGTGACTTTTTAAAAAGTCTTCTTTCATACTTGTTCATTTCTATATATACACACCTGACCTAGAAGCTCTGGTGGGACAGTGGTTAAACACTTGCCTGCTAACCAGAAGGTCAGCAGTTTGAACCCACTAGCTGCTTGGCAGGAGAAAGATAAGGCGGTCTTCTTGCATAAAGATGTACAGACTTGAAAACCTCTGGAATGGGTCTATCCTGCCTACAGAGTAGTGTAAGTTGGAATCCACTCTAAGATTATGGGTTCTATTTCAGTTTTATTTACACCTGACCTTGGACCAGTATCATATACTGATGGACAAGGACCCACTTTCAGAGAATGATGCTCCTACCAGGAGAGAAGTGTATGAGATGAAAGGCACAATGTGGACTTGAGAACCAGCCAGACTCAAGTTCAAATCCTACTCTGCCTCACATCAGCTGTGTGGCCATGAGTAACTTATTTAATCTGGGCCTTTCTAGCCTCATCTATCTCGACACTAGGGTAAATAGTATCCTCTTAAATGCATTCTGTGAGACTTGGAAATAGTGTGATGGCAAGCACTAGGTGTCTCTCAGGAGATGACTATAACGTCTCTGTCCCTTCTCTTCCTAACCCCAGACCTGCCCTCACAGATGTCCTGTGCTGTCACCTTGCTGCTGTGTCTTGGGAAGCTTCCTACTCCTCAAAGACCATGGCAATCAGCCCAAAATCTAGTTCTGAGACAGGACCCGCCACTTCCTGACGGGGCTTCTTCAGCCCTGGTCCCTCACCTCAGGGACCCTAGCCTGTGACCCTGGCCTTAAGGGGAGAGCGGACATCAACTCACTTTCGGCACAGAAGTCCCAGAAGCATAGTTTCTGCCTCCAGTTTCTCCAGTAGCCTCCACAGAAGCCATTTGTCCAGGCCCTGCACCAGCTGCCAAGGCAATTGATTACCCTTCATCTTCACAGTCTCCTGAGGTGGTTGTTTGTTCTTGTCCATTGATTGTTACTATGTCAGTGGCTGCAAAATGCTTAGAAGTTAACAATGTGACACAGGGAGAAGGAGAGGGAAACTGGCATGTATTTAGTCCTAGAATTCTAAAGTCAGAGCCACAGAATGATGCAACCTACAGACACATGAAGCCCGGAGTCCTGGGACCTCAAACATTCCCAGCCTGGCTCACAAGATTCCTAATCAGTAAATGTGGGGGAGACTTGAGAACCTGTATTCAATTCCTCTGGGGAATCAGAGGTATCTGGGAACAACTGATCTATACAGCCTTCTACCAACACCCTTGGTACCAGCAGTCAGGAAATCAAGAAACACTATATTGCACTGGGCAAGTCTGCTGTCAGGGGCCTCTCCAAAATGCTGGAGAGTAATGAAGTCATTTTGAAGACTAAAGTGTACCTGATTTAGGGCATGGTCTTCTCAATCACCTGCTATGAATCAGAGAGCTGGACAATGAATAAGGAAGACAGAAGAAGAATTGATGTCTTTGAGTTGTGTTGTTGGAGGAAAGTACTTAATACTCTATAGACTGAAAAAAGGGCAAATAGATAGGTCTTGGGAAAAGTGTGGCCAGAGTGCTCCATGGAGGCAGAGATGACAATGCTTCATCTTTCATACATCTTTTGGGCATATCCCAAGGCAAGACTATTCCTTGTTAAGGGACCATCATACTTGGAAAGATGGAGGGTCAATGAAGGAGAAGATGATCCCTGGCCCAGAGACTTTAGCAATGGGCTCTAGTGAGTCTGAGATGATGAGGATGGTACAGGATAGAACTTAGGTTGGCTGTTCATAGGGACATATGAGTCATACCTGACTTGACAACAACAATAACCCAACAAGGAAGAGGCTCTGGTGGCCCAGTGATAGAAGCTGCTCTACCAACCCAAAGACACACATTTGGAATCTCCATGGGAGAAGGATGGGAGTCTCTTCCCATGCAAATGACTGCCTCTGGAAACCTGCTGGAGGGGCAGCTATGAGTTGGTTCTGACTCGACAGTACATAACAACTGCTCCCCAAGGAGTCCCTCCCACCACATCCTTGCAAGCTCTTTCATTCTAGAACAGTTAGAAATGCAGCCGGAAGAGCATAGGTGAGATGAGACTAGCCTGTCAGGTCCTGGCCCACCTTCTATGATTTGTTGTTGGTGGTGAGTCTGTCAAGTTGATTCCAACTCACTGCAATCACAAATGACAGAATTGCCCATAATGGTCTGTTGAGTGCAAATCTTTATGGAAGTAGATGGCCAGCTCTTTCTTCTCTGAGCTACTGAGTGGGTTTGACTACCAGTCTTTGCTAGGTTCGCAGCCTAGTGTTTAAGCTCTGACTCTTTTTTTCCTGTGATTAATAAAAAGAGAAAGCTAGAGTATCGAGTCTGGCTCATAGTGACCCCGTATCTCAAAGTCAAGCAGAGTAGGGTTTTACTCGCAGATGGTTTCCCGGCTATCATCTTTATCAAACTTCTTCGTTCTAGGCTAGGGGCTAGGCATTCAGATGCTGCCACTGTCTGCATAAGTCAGAGGCCTCAAGGACAATTGCCAGGCCTCACCCAAGTACACCCTGCAGACCCCTGGCCTCCCAGTCACCATTCTTGGCCTAGGGATGCCCAGAGTCCACTTGGCCAGGATTTCCCTGTCCAGCACATTGGGTTCCCACATGGTAACCGCCGCTGCCCCTCTTCTTCCATGGTAACCCATGATGCCCCTCAGTGCACATCCTGCTGTCGTGGGAACATCTGGCTGTCATTCACACAGAGTGCCAGGTACCGCACTGAGCGCCAGAGAACTTCCTCCTCCAGCCTGAGATCAGAGCTGGCCCTAGCTGGGAGCAAGCAGAGCCCTGTCTTCGCCGCCAAGTGCCACCTGGTTCCTGGAGCCATCTTGCCAACTTTAGATCTTTCTAAATACAGTGGAGAGAAATAATTATTGTTCCTCCCAAGATAACTGGGCTTGGAGTCAAAACACCTGAATTCTCATTTGGGCTCCACACACTTCCCAGCTGTGTGACCTTGGACGAGTGACTGGGCCCATATGGTAAATCTAAGTTGCTTATGGGGAAAAAATATCAAGCCAGATCACAACTCATAGTACCCTTCTCATCAGTGTCAGGATGTGTTCTACCTTCATCCTCGCTCCTTTCCCATGCTCCCCTTCTGGTCCTTTGGACAACAGGAACACACAGCTGTGGTCCTGGCCCAGAACCTTGCCTGTTGGTCTGACCAACACTGTTCTCTAACCAATACGATAGCCAACCACAAATTTGCCTTATATAAAAAGCTGCTTGCATGGGGTTGCCTAGCACCATGTCAGGTGAAAAGAGGCTCAATAAATACCCCACCGCTGCCATTCAAGTCAGATCCAGTCAGCCCTTATCACAACCCTATACAGTATGCCTAGCACCATGTCAGGTGAAAAGGGGCTCAATAAATACCCCACTGCTGCCATTCAAGTCAGATCCAATCGGCCCTTATCACAACCCTATACAGTAGAGCTGTCCTGTAGGATTTCCAGGGCTGTGAATCTCCATGGGAGCATATTCATCCTCATCCTCCTCTTGAGGAGAGGCTAGTGGATTCAAACTGCCAACCTTTCAGTTAGCTGTCCATGCTTATCCCATAGCAACACCATGACTCCTCATTAAATATCAGTGGTGTCTAATTTACTAGTGCCAATCTATATCTACAAGTAAAGTAAAAGATGCAAGTGTACCGCAGTGAGATACCGCTTTCCACTAAGATGTCTATTGTCAAAAAAAGAAGTAACAAAAGTGTTGGTGATGCTGTGGAGAAAATGGAATGAATCCTCATGCATTTCTGTGGATGGGAATTGTCTAAAATGGTGCGGCCACCGTGGAAAGCAGTTTGACAGTTCCTCAAAAAGGTACAGAATTACCATACGGGCCAGCAATTTCACTCTTAGGTATATCAGCCCAAAAGTGGCAAAAGGGACTCAGGCAGATACTTGTACTGGTGTACAAGTATATGTACTGGTGTACAGCAATATTCATTGCTGCGTTAGTATAATAACCTATAGAAACAAAATATGGCAGGTACACACAATGAATTACTCAGCCATAAAAAAATGAAGTTCTAACATATCATAGTACAGATGAACTGTGAGAATAATATATTAAATTAAATAAGCCAGGCACTGAAGCTACTTATTTTATGACCCTACACATGGCATGTCCCAAAGGGGCAAATCTACGGAGGCAGAAAGTAGATTAGAGGTTCCAGACTGGAGTAAGGGAAGAATGGGAAATTATTGACTATTGGCAACAGTGTTGTTTGAGGTGATGAAAAAGTTTAGGAAATGGATAATGGCTATATCACCTTATTAATATAATTAATATGACTAAGCCATATGCTTAAAAATGGTTCAAAAAAGCAAATGGTATGTTATACGGTAAGTCCCTGGATTACACACCTCCAACAAAGGAACAACTTGCATTTAGGCTTTAGTATTACTTAAATTCGCCTTCACTTTGAAATGAATGGACCAAGCCCTACTTGCAACACATTCTTCATCACAATCATCTTCACTTGGGCATTATACATCATGAATAACTGAAAATGAATCCAGCCTTTAACCCGCATCAAAATCAGATGCGGAGCCATCAAGTCAATTCCAACTCCTACAACCCTGTAGGACACACTAGAACTGCCCTGTTGGGTCTCTAAGGCTGCAAATCTTTACGGAAGCAGACTCCCTCAAAGGGCTCCCAAAGAGTAGCTGCTGGATTCGAACCGCTGACGTTTTGGTTTTGTGCTGTGAAGTTGAAACCAACCCATAGCAGACCTCCAGTGGGTTTTCAGAGGCAATTAATCGCCAAGGAAGAGACTGTCCATCGTTCTCCCACAGAGCAGGTGGTGGATTTGAACCACGTGCCTTTGGGCAGCCTCTTACCACTTAGCCACCAGACCTTTTGGTGGTTGTTGTTGTTGTTATATACCTTTTGGTTAGCAACCAAATAAGAACTGCATATAACTATTTTTACTTACCTACAAATTCTACCTAAAGACACTTAAGATTGATCTCACTCATAACCCAGGGATTGCTGTATATATTTTAACACAATCAAAAAAATAAATGTAAGCATTGGACAGGACTGTAGTACTCACCTGCCCACACTTTACTGATGAGGCTCCTGAAACCCAGAGAGGATAAGGGACTTGTCTAGGTTCACATAGTGAGTTCAGTCCGTACCTGCTCTGTTGCCCCAGTACTACGTCCGTAAGGCCGGGGTGCTGCCATATCATGGCTGACGAGAAGGCGCGGTGCCCCAGAACAGCTGCTGTGGCAACCACCCAGTGCTGGCAGTGCTCCTTCCCAGCATGCCGGGTGCTGGCTCCTGACCAGCACCTGCCCCAGGCAGACGTCTGGGAAGCCCTGGGGGGGGCGGGGGGGGGGGCTTGGTGTCCACCACCTTCTCCCAGCATGTGGGGGTCAGGGGGGCGGACAGCCCCCTTTCCTCTGCCAGGTTATTTTTAAAATGTTCTCCGATGAGTCAGGAGAAGTGCTGCCCAGCGCCCGCAGGGACTGTTCCCGAGGAAATCTATAAATGATCTCGAGCTCCCAGCCTATAACCCGCGCTTCCTGCGAAAGTGGAGGCGGGAAGCTGGAACTGTGGAGTCTGCTGAGCTACCTCCGTGCCCCCCAACTATTAATCTGAGTCCCAGGCAGGAATGTGAGCCCTGGTAGGCCAGCTCAGTGGTGTCACCAGAGGTGACATTGTGTGAGGAGGTGACACCAAAATGAATGTAAAATTCTGTGCAGTGTTTCCGCAGAAGTTTATTCATTTAATTAAAATATCTGTTAGTTACCACAAAAGCATTTTTAATAAGCCTTGCTTACATGTATCAATACACCTACAAGGCTAAAATTCTATGTTCTTTCACTTCCTGGGCCTTCTAATGCACTCCACTCAGGGCTGTCATTATTACCCAATTACAACAGTGCTCTGAATGGAGTGGTTTCATCTGCACTCGCTACAGGCACAAGCTGCCGCTTGCTTTGCTCTGCTCCTGTTTTTATAACCACTGATTTTGTCAAATTTCCTGGTGTTTCAGCTACAATATTGTGGTAATTAGTACTGTGAACCTGTATCAATAACTTTTTTCAGAGTAGAGGAGTAATTAAAAGAGACGGAGTAAAAGAAAAGCCAACTTCCACTCAGTTACTAATAATGTTAACTAATGGTGTTATAATTCATCCAGAAAGATTTTATGAAACAGTTTTGCTATTAATATTCATATAATCAAAATACTACATTTAAGCAATTTTCAATTAGATCACATATTATTCTGTAATTAGAATGAGTAAATAGCCAGCTAAGGATTCGGTAGGGTCCGGTATGGGGGCCTGTGGCGGGGGGGTGGCAATGGTGACACCATCCATCGTGATGTGATGTCACTGGGCCAGCTGTGGGGACAGATGGGGGAGCCCCCAGGAGGTAGAGAAAACAGGACCTTAGCCAGGCACCTTCCCGGCTTATCAGTACACATGCCCTATTCCCACCAGGTCAACTCCCTTTCACCTTCCCAAACCTGAATGACAGACACGCAGAAATCTAAAGCCCCCACCTGCACAGCACCCTGCCTCCCCCCGCCAAGCACTGGCTGCTCCCACCTCTATTCCCGTGTGTACTGCCACCTCCGCCAACAGACCAGGCTATTTATAACTGTGAAAAGGCTGGAGCCTCCCAGCCTCTCCCCACTTCCTGCTCCTGGCAACACTCTAATTACTTCCTCAGCTGAGGACAGCCTGCCTGCTCCCCCCACCAGCCCCGCCACCATAAATAAATGCACCTGTGTTCACACCCAGCTTCCAGGGGGCCCAGCAGCCCTGCCTGAGTGCCTCCAGGGCCTGGGTGCCCTTTTGTGAGCCAGAACTGAGGCACAGAGGGTCTGTGTGACCCACAGCTCTCTCAGCAGCTGCCAGAAGTCATCGCCCTGGAAAAGCTACCTGCCTGTTCATAAACACACTGTGTGGCTGGTGAGGGTTGGCACTGCCTGATGAAGAACAAGCGGAGAGGGGAGGGCCCAGGGATGAAGAGCTGTCCGCCCTCCAGGGAGGCAATCCAGTAAACAACTTATTATGCAACAAGGAGAAGTGAAATAAGTGCTAAATTAAGGTGCAGGCTAAGCGCTGGGCAGGCAGGCCTTCAATTCTTCTCGCCTGAAGGATTTCCACCCCCCAGTATAATTATTTTTCTAATGATTCCTATTCATTTTATAAAAATTTGTAAATGAGTTATAAAAAGAAAAGTGGTAATACGTTCAGGGTCCTAAACCCACGGACAGCTCTGTCCACACCTGAGGCCCAAACTTTAGACACGTAGGGAATAGAGCGAGGTCAGGCTGAAAATGTGAGTGTCTCTCTTACCTGGGGGTCTGCCACTTGCTCCTGAGGCAGTTCCTGGAACCCACGAAATTCACCAAAAATTTGGGTAGGAAGACTTCAAAACAAGATAATGAACTAAACAAACTAAAAAACATATAAATGCCTAGGAGCATCTGCAAGTGGATACACCACCACTGCATTAATATTGGTTGCCAACAGGGAAATGCATCAAATAAAAGCAGTGAAGCAGATACAAGGGATTTATTTTCTTCTAGAATTTTCCTTATTATTTGAATGATTCAAGCAAGTGTGTATTTATATATGATTTTTAATAGTTATTCTGATGAATGGCTACCAGGGATAAGAAGGAAAGAGAAGAGAGACAAAATTAGTTAACAGATAAGTAAGGTAAGGGGAAAGGTAATACACAATGTGAGGCTGATTAGACATTGTAATTAATTAATTAGATGATGATGATGTGCTGTCCAGTCGAGTATGACTCCTGTAAAGAAGAGATCCTATCCTGTGCCAACCTTACACCTCCTGACACACTCAAGCCCATTGCTGCAGTCACTGTGTCGATCCACCAGGTTAAGGTTCTTCCTCTCCTACCTCGTCCCTCCGCCTTTCCAAGCATGATGTCCTTCTCCAAGGAACAGCCTCTCCAAACAACATGCGCAGAGTATGTGAGACAAAGCTTCACCATCCTGGCTTCCAAGGAGCATCCGGCTGCACTTTGTCCAAGACATACCTGTTGGTTCTTTTGGCCATCTGTGAGGTATTCAGTGCTTCCCTCCAATACCACACCTCAACGGCATCCATTCTTCTTTGGTCTTCCTTATTTATTGTCCAACCTTCATATGAAAATGAAGCATTTGAAAATATTATAGCTTAGGTCAGGTACACCTTAGTCTTTAAACTGATATACTTACTCTTTAGCTTTTTGGAGAGGTCTTTGGCTTCAGCTATGATAGAGAAGAGAAAAAGGGCTTTCTTCCTTTAGTGAGAACTCACTTGCTCTTATGAAGCATGCCAACAACTTCAAGAGGTCAGTACTATCATCCCATTCTCTAGATGAGACAACCCAGATTCACTCAAACACACACCTTCTGTCTCCAAAATCAGGCTTTGTGAACAACGGTCAGAGGCATCTGATACACCCCCACCCCAAACCAAGCCAAACTGCCCCCTGTCAAGTCAAACCCAACTCACAGTGACTTTCTATCAGGTTCCGAGGCTTAAATCTTTACGAGAGGAGACTGCTCATCTGTCTCCAGCAGGGCAGCTGGTAGATTCAAACTACTGACCTTTGAGTTACCAGCCTGACACATAAAGCTGTGCCACCAGAGCTACTCTAGCCCAGGGCTGAGTCCTTCCAGCGAGCTGGTCCTCAGCTGCTGGCCTTCCAATAAAGGCAGAAAAGGGGGACAGAGAAAGAGGGAGACTAACACGCATGTGGGGTGCCCTGCCTGGAGTGGGACAAGGGAGCTCCCAGACACCTCTCCTTCCCTTCTACATGGTGTTCTCTGCCTGACTGAGGCCCTTCCCTGTTCCTCACCTGGAGGTTAGGGTGTGTTTAGCACTCTGGCTCTGGCCTGTACTTGTGGTTTCAAACGGTGACTCAGTGGCGTAATAGTGCTGTGATGCTAGGCTTCCATCTCCTCATCTCTTAAGTGGGGTGATGAGATCAGTCCCAACTGAATAAAAGAATAAAAGCGACAACACTCAGAAAGGACTTCGCACAGTAACTGCTCAGCGGGTTGCCTTTATTTTTAGCTCAGCATCTGCTGGGATCACCACAACTCTCCAGTTCACAGGATGAAGGCTCAGTCCCACTCTCTTTCACCTCCTGTCGCGGAGGGAAATCCCCTTGTCACTGTGGGTCTGGAGAACGTGCCAAGTCTGGCACTATCGCACTGCTGGATCTGCCCTGGCCACTCCAGCCAGGCCTGACCTCTCTCCTCAGAGCCATGGTCTGTATTTCCTTCCTTCCTTAAGATCTAAAAAGGTCAAACCATGTTGCCCGGCTCTTTATAAGGGCTCAAATACTCCTAGGTTTGTTGCGGGTTTGTTTGGTGTTTTTTTTTCAGTCCTGGTTTTCTTTGTAATTGTTGCTGCTGAATGAATTCATTTTTATTCTAGTGAAGGTTTACAAATCCTATTGGCTTTTCATACACTCAGAGACATTTTATTTCATAACATTATCCCTGATTAATGTAAGTAATTTATTATAAGGTCTAATCAATCCCCTATTGTCGTCCACAGAGTTGTGCTGCTCAAAGGCCACCCTTCTCTGGTGGTTCAAATGCACCAGTCACTTTGAAGGGGATGGACAATCTCTTCCCATGCAATTTATGATTTTGAAAACCCACTGAAGGGTCAGCTGTGAGTGGGAATTGATTCAATGGCAATGAGAGGAAGAATCAACCTTTACAGCCTTTCCCTTCATTCAACTTATCTATTAATTTTTACTCCCCTCTCCCTCTTTTCCCTGGCATCCCTCCAAAGTTGATTCTTTGTGTAAATCTTCTCTTGGCTTTTTATAATGGTGGTCTTACACCATAGATGCCTTTTTTTAGGTGACTTACGTTACTCAACATAATTTCTTTTAGGTTCATCTGCACTGTGTAGTATCTATCTCTTGAATTCTTGATTAGTGTTCAGCAATGCTTAATACTCCATTGTGTGAATGTGCCAGTTTCTTTAGCTATTTGCCTGTTGATAGATACTTGGTTGTTTCCAACTCTTTACTATTGCGAATAATGCTGCAATAAACATCAGTGTGTAAATGTTAGTTTGTGTAACTACTTGTATTTCTTTGGGATATGTACTCAGTAGTGGGATTGCTGGATCAAATGGTGTTTCTATTTCCAATTTTCTAAGGAAGCACCAACTTGCTTTCCATAGTGCCTGCATCATTTTTTATTTCCACCAGCAATGTACAAGTGTTCCAGTCTCTTCGCACCTTCACCAGCATTTCTTTGCTGCCTTGCTGAACTTTCTAGTGCTGCCAGGGTGAGATGGTATCTCATTGTTGTTTTGATTTACCCTCAAAAGGAAGGGTTGGCCCAGTAACTGTAACAATGGGCTGGAGGATATCAGAGATAGTGAGGATGGCACAGACTAGGGGAAGGTTCTGACCATGGTGTCACTATGAGTTCTAGTCAACTAACTGGCATCTAACAACAATAGCTAATGGTCTTGAGCACCAAATGGTCTTGATGGTGGTTTTGGTTGCCATCCAGCTGGTCTAACAGTGACCCCATGTACATAGGTGGAGCTGCTCTATAGGTTTTCAAGACTTTGCTTCTCAGAAAAAAGATCACCAGACCATTCTTCCAAAGCACCTCTGTGTAGATTCAAACTAGTTGTCATGTTCAGTAGTCAAGCACTTAGCTCTTTGCACCACCTTCAGACTCCCATTTAAATGGAATTTAGACTCCTATTTCTTGTGCTCATACAAAACCTATACCTAGACCAAGAGGCTGTTGTCCAAAGGAGATTTTAATTTCACATGATTTAAAATTAAGAAAGGTTTGCATCAGGGTTGTATCCTCTCTCCATATACCTATTCAATATGTGTGCAAAGCACACTACTTGAGAAGCTAGACTTTACAGCGAATGTGGCATCACAATTGGAAGAAGACTCATCAACAACCTGCGTTATGCAGATGACACAACCTTGCTTGCTGAAAGCAAGGAAGACTTAAGGCATTTGTTACAGAAGATCAATATGGATTACATCTCAACATCAAGAAAACCAAAATGTTCACCACCGGATTGAGAGGCAACATCATGATAAATGGAGAAAGGATTGAAACTGTCAACAGCTTACATCTTACTTAGATCCACAATCAACATCCTTGGTACCAACAGTCAGGACAACCAAAGATATATTGCCTTGGGAAAGTCTGCTGTCAGGGCCCTCTCCAAATTACTGAGGAGTAATGATGTCCATTTGAGGACTACAATGCGCCTGATTTAGGCCATGTTTTTTTCAATCACTTGCTATGCATCTGAGAGCTGGATGATGAATAAGGATAACAGAAGAATTGATGCCTTTGAGCTGTGGCGTTGGGGAGGAGTATTAACTATCCCATGCTGCCACAAGAACAAACAGATATGTCTTCTTACAGGACATACAGCCTGAGTGCTTCTAGTTGGCAAAAATGGTAGAGCTTCTTCTCACATACTTTGAACATGTTGCTAAGAGAGGCTATTCCTTGGAAAGGTGGAGGGTCGTCAACAGTGAGGAAGATGCTCAACCAGATGGGATAACACAGTGATTCTAGGTGTGATGGGTTTAACTGTGTCAGAGATTGTGAGGATGGCACAGGAAAGGACAAGGTTCAGAGCTGTTGTTCATAGGGTCACTATGTGTTGTACTTGACTCTACAGCACCTAAACAACAAACAATTTCTAATAATTCAAGTCCAATTACATTTGTATTGTGTTTTACAGTCTACAGAGCACTTAGTTCAGTTGGCCCTTATCAATATCCAGTGAGACAAGTATCATTGTTTCAAATATCAGGTGGATATGAGATTACCCTGGTAAGATCTTTGGTTCTGACATCTGCTTTGTCCAATACTAACACAGCAATCTCAGCTTTCTTAAGTCTAGCATTAGCATGATGTATCTTTTCCCATCCTTTTAATCTATTTGTGTCTTTATTTAAAGTGTGTTCCTTGTAGGCAGCATATAATTGAGTCTTGCTATTTTTGTCATCCAATGTGACAATCTCTAACTGGTGTTTAGACCATTTACATTTAACATGATTATTGTTGTGGTTGGGTTGGTGTCTATCATCTTGCTATTTGTTTTCTGCTTGTTTGATCGGGGAGGGGGGTTGTTCCCCTTTTCCTCTTTTACTGCCTCCTTTAGCATCAAATATTTTTCATGCTTCCATCTTACTACCTTGGTTGGATTATTAGCGACAATTGTTTGTTACTTCAGTGGCTGTTTTCCCTTTTACAGTATACCTCTTGAGCTTATCACAGTCGACCTACAAATGATATTGTTCCACCCCACATAAAGTCTAAAAACCTTACAATAGTTCTTTCTCCTTTCCCAGCCTTATTTCTGTTCCCTGAATCATAGCCTGGAAATCCTCTCAATGTGATAAGCAGAAATAATCTTGTTGTTGTTGTTGTTAGATGTCATTGAGCAGAGTACAACTCTGAGTGACCCTATGAACTAAAGATCTGTCCCACCCTCACACTTCCTTACACACTAGAGCTCATTGCAGTGGCCATCATGTCACCATGTCAGTCCACCAGGCTGAGGATCTCCCTCATCTAGCATGCCTAAATTTTTTTGTATTGCCTGTTGCCGATATGCTGGAAATGACTGCTTTATTTTGTTTAGTTTTTAATTTTCTTGTTTGAAGATTTTTTTTTTAAATTTTGTTGTTGTTATAATTTGGCTTTATTTCAAAAGAGAAAATGTTTTCGTTACCTAGTGGGGGTGTAACAGAAATATCACAAAAAGATTGTTTAAGCACATCACTCTATTCTCTCATGGTCTAGGAGTTTAGAAGTTCAAATTCAAGGCACCAGCTCTAGGAGATGGCTTTCTCTCTTTGATGGTTTCAGGGGAAGAGTCTTATCTCATTTTATCATCTGTGGACTCAGTTTTCCTTGGATATTACCATGTGTTATCATGTCATTCTTTCCCTGGATGTAGGAGGTTATCAGCACAGGGATATCAGGTCCAAAGGGCTCACTCCACTTCCGGCTCTTCTTTCTCGATGGTCCTCCAGTCCTTCCTTCTCTGCTCACTCCTCTTTCCTTTTATCTCTTATAAGATGAAAAGTGATGCCAGTTACACCTCAAGGAAACCACTCCCCTTACACAGGATCTGGGCTGTGGCCTGAATATGGGTGTTTCACATAACCTTAATTACCATACAACTGGTTGGCTGATCACATCAGATCACATAATGAGGGATGACTTCATCACCACACAATTGCCCAACTGCATCATTGCAATACTGTCAAACCACTGAGAAATGTGGCCTGGCCAAGTTGACACATATGCTTAAGGGATGCAGCTTAATCATGATAGAGAGAAAGCTTCACAAAAATCCCGAATTGTGCACGAGAAAACCTGGGTGGAGAGGCTGAGCCCCTTCACGTGGTGATATGACCAGAGAAGGCCTCAGCCAAGTCTCCTAACTCCATGCCTGATGCTCTCATCCCAGGCCCCTGCTCCCTTCTGACTCTGAGAAAGTAGAAACAACCATCAACAGAATGGAGTGGACTTCTACCACTACAGCAAAAGCTGCTCACAGTATTGTCACCTGCTTTGGGAAACAGTGTGACCATTTTTTTAAAAAAATATAGTTATCAAGTGTTCTCTTCGACAGCACATATACTAAAATTGGAACGATACAGAGAAGATTCGCATGGCCCCTGCGCAAGGATGACACGCAAATTCGTGAAGTGTGCCATATTTTTTTTTCTTTTACTTTTCCAAGAGGGTAGTGTAGTGGGGGGAGGATTGGGAGAGGAGAAAAGTGCAACGATGAATGAATGGAAATCCAAAGCCTCTGTAAATTTTCATTGAAATTAATAATAAATTAAATAAAGTTATCAAGCAAATATTTTTTGGCATCTTCTGAAGCTCAAATTAAATCCTCAGCATCTTCAGAAACCTCAATAGCATGTTCTACAGTGTCTGATCTGACCTATCAACAGTATGGGATAGTTTCCCAACTTAAGTAGTAATCCACAACCTTGTCTAACTAAATGAAGCAAGTCTCCTCATATATCCAACCTAAGGTTTTTCTCTTGAGTCTAATACTCAATTGGAAGTAGGAGTGACATCCACTTCCTAAACAACATGCCTCTGAAAACTCTATGAGCTTTGATAAATGACGATAGTTATAGAAAGGCTTCAGGCCTTTTGTTCATAGGGTCACTATGAGTAGTGCTCAACTCAACAGCAATCAATAACACAACACAATAAGTAGTTGAGTTCTTTCCCCGACCCCCCATAATTGAGTTCTGATGGCCTAGTGGCAAGAAGCTACACAACAATCCCAAAGGCACACTGTTCAAGTCCACCAGTTGCTCCACAGGAGAAGGATGGGCAGTGTACTCTCATGTGATTAACTACCTCTGAAAACCTGTAATTAGTAGAATTGCACCAACTCTATGGCTTCCTGTGCAATTTGTTGCCCCTGAAACCCCACTAGAGGATCAGCTATGAGTTGATTCTGACTTGATGACACACAGCTGTGTAAATAAGGGTATGTGGCGTGCATACGAGAAGTGTGAGTGTGTGCACGCGTACACAAGTACATAACGGGGTCATTTGGGAACAGGTTAGGTGTCCCTGTTGTTATTACACTTTTATGTTTTACATCCAGAGACCTATTTGGCTTAAAGGAGAAACAGTGGAAAAGTTCTTTAAAACCACCTCTGGCCAGGCTTCAGACACAATAAAAGAGAAGAAACTAAAATAGACTTTGCTTCTTCCCCGTCTCTCTTCTGTAGGCAGACAGGAGTTGGGGGCTTGCTCCTTCTCAAGCCCTCTCCTCAACCAGCTGACCCCAGATACATTTTGTCTGGGAAATCCCTCTGTAAGCAGCAGTACTGGCTTTCATTCTTGCCAGCTGTTTATCCCACCCACATCAGTTTCATTTAAGACCTCCTCGGCCCACCTCACCCACCTCTGCAGAATCTGTCTCTGCCACTCAACAGCTGTGGGGTGTAGGCAACACCTTTAACCTAACCGAGACTCAAGTTCCTCATCTGTAAAGTGAGCACAGGCACGGAGGACCAGATAAGCAAGGCCCACCACGTGGGCTTAATCGTTCTTGTTTAGTGATCTATAGTGAAAAGCTTCACCTGGGTTTCACCATGGCAATGTGTGACAATTGTTCACTACAGATTAGTAAATAAACATAATTAAGACCAGACATACCTCGTTCACACATGGTGCTTGCTGGTTAATCTGTGCCTGACTGAGTCTGATGCTATCGACCTCCCAGGGTGGTTGATGGTTAAATAACAAGGATGATGCATCTGTCACAGATTTAAATAGCAAGCTTCTTTCCATTATCTCCATATCCCATTTCCTTTTTCGTAGGTTTTCTTGTGTTATCCTAGAAGTCGGCTATGTTCTCAATGGAAACCTCTGAAAGGAAAACCAGTAAGCAGCATCACACCCAGCACCAAGGTTCTCACACTTTCTTTACTGTCTACTGGAGTCGCCAGGAAGCACTTAAGTCTGTTACAGGGAGTACCAGTGGCCTAGTGACAAGAAGGTGTGCTGCAATCCCAAAGACACACGGTTCGAATCCACCAGCTGCTGCTCTGCAGAAGGACGGACAATCTCCTCACATATGATTTACTGCCTCTGAAAAAATGCCAGAGGGTCAGCTTCGGGTCAGTTCCAACTCAGTGGTACACAACAACAGTAAACCCAGACTGTACTCCAGGACAATGAAATCAAAATCTCTTGGGTGCCATCAACAAATGAATGGACAGAGAAGCTGTGGTGTATTCACACAATGGAATACTACATTGCATTGAAAAACAAGGAACTCATGCAATATAATTAAAAATGGGTGACTCTGGAGGACATTATGCTAAGAGAAGTATCTCAGTCACAAAAGGACAAATACTGCATGGTGCCACTGTTGTAAAACAGGACTGACCTCGGGGTTGGGGGGCAAATGAGAAAGATGGGTTCAATAACGTATACTACACTGAAACAGATGAGGGAGAAAACTGTTTAAAAGGGATATGTGATTAGGTATTTTTGTCATGACAAGAGTCCAGAGTGAAGGCTGCATAGTAGAGTGGACCTGGGGGTAGGGATTGTAAAACAATGTAAGAATTTTTCTTTTACTTTTCCAAGAGGGGGGAGGGTTGGGAGGGGAGAAAAGTGCAACAATGAATGAATGAATGTAGATTTTCATTGACATTAATAATAAATTTTTAAAAAATCTCTTGGGTGGAGAGTACTGATATGACAATTAAAAAAAACACCTTTCAAGGACTTTTGGAAACTTGAGAGCCTGTGATCTTTCCAGAAAAGTCACTGAATGCTCTCAATGTCCCGCCATCTCCTTTGTCTTCAATTCCAGCACCACCCACCAGGCCCTCTGAGGAGCAGGGATCAGGGTGCGTGCTGCGAGGCAGAGTGGGTACAGCCTGAGTTGACATCTCCTTGAACTTTGCTCCCAGGAGTTCCTCACACTCGGGATCATGCAGGTGCCCACTCTTCCTCTGCAAGATACCAGAAAGTGCCTCATTCCTCACCTCCCTCACCCTAGTTCCTGCCCTGACCACCCCTATAGGGAAAAGTCCCAAAGGGAAAAGAAGTCCAAGGTGTCCCACCTACCCCCTGAGTTGGACACCCCAACTCAGCAAAGTGCCTGTCACCTTTGAACAAATCCTTCCCTGCACGAGGTGATGGTTCCAGGCCCCTGGCCAGAACTGAGCACCTGTCCGGCCACCTGGCCAGCAAGACGACAAACCCATCAAAGGGAAGCTGAGAAGGTGGGCCTCAGCTGCCAGCCATCCCTGCCTCGCTTGCCGAAGCCAGGCCCCTGCCTGGTGACAGTTCAAAGATGCCAGGAAAGACGAGCCTTGGCAAGCTCACCTGCCCTTCCCTCCAGGTGCAGGAGCAGAGCAGAAAGGCTGGAGATGTTTCCAGGCCCTTAGCCTTGTGGAGGCCTCAGTCATGCCTAGGAGGAGGTGTGCAGGACAAGGGTCCTGCAGAGGCACAAGAAGGGGGCGCCAGATCCCCAATTTTGCCTTAGAAAACATGGTTTGTCTGACCCATTGCCACCCAATCTCCAGCTCACTGTTCTCTGTGGTTCTCAAACTTGAGCATGACAATGACCTACCAGAGGGAGTCCTTCTCCAGATCTGCTACAGTAGCATGAGCTTTGGGCCAGAACTGCCAGGTGATTCTGATCCAGGTGGCCCGTGCTGTGGGAATTACTTTTGCGGGTCTTGGTGGCATCATCACAGCATCTGGATCATCTGCTCATTCCCCCAGTGTATGTGGCAAGTCCTTCAAGAAGAGGACCTGGTGAACTCGTTCTCCCTGAGGAAGACAACACTGAGAAGACACTGGGGAGGGATTTACTCAGAAGAGTTCAAACCTCAGTGCCCTCTTCTGATGGTTTCACCAATTCCTCCAGCCCAAATTAGCTTGCACGTCTACTGGGGCACCAGGCAGGTAAGAACCGAATGAAGAGGCCCAGGCGCAGTGTCATAGGGAGTAGTGGGTACTGTGGCAAACTGGAGAAGCACAGGTCACTGGGAAGAGAGCAGCATGGACCACTGGGGAGGGAGCCACTAGGGACTCAGCTCCTGCCAGGTGCTGCCAGGCACCAGTGCAGGGTGGAGCGCTGCCAGATTTATCTATCAGCCCAGAGAAGCTGGAAATTGGATGTTCTAGACCATTTCCAGATTTTTAAACTCTAGGTACCTACACAAACACACCTTAGGGCCGGATTGGGCCTGCAGGCCATTGTTTGTAACCTGGTCTCTACAGGGAGCCCCCTAAGGTGGGAGAGCTTGCATTGACCGCTGCATTTCTAGGTCTAATACACTGCCTAGTGTAGGTTTGCTGTAAGAGCAAATAAACAAAAATATAGTCAAGGGGTATTTGTGTGGAGAAAGGAGATTTCTTACCTCATAACACGCAAGGTCAGCCTTATCATTGGTCAGCAGGGGCACTCCCACCTCTCACTCTCAGAAACACAGGCTAATGCTTAACTCACTCACACCTAGTAAATGCCATTTCCTGCATCCCTGGATGGTCCATGAGCATCCCCTGTGAATCTTCCTTCAGCTTCATCCACATCCATCCCCATCCATGCACATCCCCTCTACAGCCCCCAGCTCTCTTACCACCCTCAGGATTTGCGCTCAGCCCTTCAGGCCCATCTCCTAGAAACTTCCAGCTCGTGTCACCTCAAGCACTCCTCAGAAACTTTTGCTTCAGGAAATCCAGCCCCCAGCCTAGTGATGTAGGTGCTGGCAACATCTCCAGCTTCCTCAAAAAAGGGGAGAAGGGTGGAGATCCTGCAGGGCCTATAGAAGGGCCACCAGAGCACCCCAGGATATCTCCAGTTGGAGGGAAGGGGACCATTCAAGGTGAAAGGAGGGAAGGAGGGAAAGAAAAAGAAAGGGAAGGAAGGAAGGAAGGAAGGAAGGAAGGAAGG
>NW_006399756.1:33488980-33509691 GCF_000299155.1 Elephantulus edwardii
GAAAGAAAGAAAGAAAGAAAGAAAGAAAGAAAAGCAGACTGCCATGGTTATTTGCCAGAAGGGAGGAGCACTGCTCATTAGGAAGGGTAAGAACCTGCCAAAACTGCTCTTTAGAAGAATGAAAGTGAAGGAAGAGCCAATGTGAAGCGTGTGGCGGAAAATGTTAGCTTATGAGAAGTCCAAGAGCAGTTATGATTGAAATAATACGGATCTGCTACATTAATTGATGCCTTTGAATTGTGGTGCTGGAGAAGTTGTTAATGCTGTTATGTGCTGTAAACTTGTGCCTGGGACTCATAACAACCAAATGTACAACAGCTCTGAAGTCTGCCCTGTCCTGAGCCAGTCTCACTGATTCCAACACATCTACCCGCATTTCCCCAGTTACTCTATCAATCCATTTCATCCAGGGTCTTCCTCTCCTGCATTGCCCCTCCACCCTTCTGATCATGGCGTGTGTCACCAAGGATCAGTCCCTCTGGCCATATACCCGCATTATATGAGATGGAGCTTCAAAATCCTAGCTTCCAAGGAGAAATACGTTTGTACCGTCTCCAAGACAGATCTATGCTTTCTTGGTGGTGCATGGTATGTTCAAGACTCTTCTCCAGCACCACAACTTGAAGGCATCAATTCTTCTGTCATCCTTGGTCATTGTCCAGCTCTCTGTTACATAGCAAGTAATTGTGAAGTCTGTGGCCTGGACCAGGCTGGAGAAGAGTACTGAACATACTATGAACCACCAGGAGAACAAATAGATCTGTCTTGGAGAAGTTGAAAGCAAGTTTCTCCTTAGATGCTAGGATTTTGAAGCTCCATCTCACATACTTTAGGCACATGGCCAGAAGGGACCAATCCTCAAAAGTATCCATTCTTCTTCTATCATCCTTAGTCATTGTCCAGCTCTCTGATGTAATGGCAAAGACTACAACTTGGATCAGGTGCACTTTAATCTCTAGACTGACATTGTTGCTCTTCAGTACTCAGGGATATCTCTCAAAGTAGATTTTCCCAGTGAAATTTGTCTTTTGATTTCTTGATTCCTGATTCCAAGAGTGTTGTGCATTTAAAGATCTGTGGAGGGATTGAAAAATTATGGTACATTTACATGATGGAATACTACACAGCATGCAGGAGCAATGATTTTGTAAATCACTACCTAATTTGGGAGGGACTGGAGAACATTATGTTAAGTGAACTAACTCAGTCCCATAAGGACAAATACTGTATAAGACCATTATTGTAGAAAGTGCATGGGAATCCAAAGGAAGGAGGGCGAACAGAGGGGTGATGATGGGTGTCAGGGGGTGATGGTGGTTAATCATAGGGTCACACAGTTTGATGGGTGGAGAGAGGAGTGGGTAAAGAAAATGGGAAAGATGTAGTGTAAAAACCAATATAAACTAACTTTGTAAGTAAACTACTATAAAATAAAAATTTTATTTCCATTTAAAAAAGATCTGTGGACCTTACTGTGTATAAAAATACACCTCAAAAAGAAAAGGAAAAAAGATAACAACAAAAGGCTGGAGGGGGGAGCCTTCTCACAGATATCTACAAATCAGGAGTCAACCTGCTACCAGATCTTTGGAAAAGCTTAGAAAGAGCACAAAGGCCAGTGAGATACAATAATCTCTCTCCCACCTAAACCACAGTCCTGATTTCTAACACAGAAAGTTAATCAGTCAGGAGGTGGCCAAGTTCAGTGCAAATACATAATTGAAAAGTCTGCTCATGGAGGAAGCCTTGAAGGCAGGAAGTAATGAATGCAGCCTTCAACCTCAATCATCCCAGCTCATCTTCACAGTGACCCCGGGGTGGCTTACCTGTTTCCCATTTTAGGCTGCATAAGCAAAGGACCAGGGAAGTTCAAGGTCTTGCCCAGGTCACCTCGACAGCACCAAGACTCAACCCCAGTTCCCAAAGTCTGTGCACTTGCTTGTGCCTACAGGAGCAATTCTATACCACCTAGGACATCCCTCTTCTGAAAACAATTCAGGAATGCACAGTCTTTTTGCCTCTTATAATAGACAACTAATGAGATGCTTCTTTTAACCAAACATGATTTGGGAGAGAATTTTGTGTGAGGGCTAACAGTCAGCCTTCTCTTCATAAAGCCCAGTTCTCCTGAAGCAAAGGTCTTGAAGCTTTGTTAAGATGAGTGCTGTCTCTCTCTCATTTCTTTCATCTGTACTTTGTTCAGATCTGGTACATAGAAAGCTCTATGAGATACACTGAAAGAGCTATGAGGAGCAATGATGTCAGTTTGATGACTAAGGTGTACCTGAGTCTCTTCCCTTTGACAGATTTTATAACAAAACACAAAAGGAGCATTAATTACTCCAAAGGGTATAACAATGTGAGCATGTTCAGCCCCCTTGTTAGGGCCTGAGGAGTCCACAGAAAGGCTGTGGGGTAGAATTGAGAGCTCCATGCTGGCAGGTTGATGGTAACAACAGAGAAGAACCATAATAGACACTACTCCATTTAGTAGATAAACACAAATAGACCCTAAAGCCATTTTCTTCTCTTCCTTGAAACGATCCTGATTTTTGTTCCAGCCAGAGATAAACCATGATTAGAGTGGGTCTAGCACTGTAATCTCAATAGCTTTTCTCAAATTCTCACTTTCCCAGCTTCTTTTCTGGTGCAATACAGTTGCAGACAATGAGAAAGGACAACTCTACTTACAGGTTTTCTTGTTTCCTGATAGAGGAAGTAGGTTCTTAATGGAAGGAAGCACCCTTCCTTCTCCTTCCAGGCTTGACTGTGGCACCATGTGGCAATGATGGCTGGAGCCGCAGCAGCCATTTTGCCATCAAAAGGTAGCAAGCTTAAGAAAAGCAATGAGAATGACAGCAGAGAGATCAAAAGAGTCTCTGGCCCTGCTGACATTGTTTGTTAATTCTTAAACACTTATCTCTAGACTTTCGACTGAGTTAACTCATTGGTTTAAACCATTGTTGATTGAGTCTTCTCTTACCTGTGTACTCTGACACAAAGGACCGGAACAGATAGACACAAAGCTTCAGGATTCAAGTCACATGAAAGAGACTAGGTAGAGCTAGGGATAGTCCAGTTGAAAGTGGGAGAGAAGTGGGGGCAAAGCCATTTCACATAGCCAGGCCAGGGAATGTTTGCTTGTCAATTTCTTGGCTGTCTACCAATTAAAGCCTGCTCATACGGAGAAAATCTGTAGGCAGAGACCTCTCCAAATTATTGAGGAGCAATGATGCCTGTTTGAGGACTAAGGGGCACCTAATTCAGACCATGGTCTTTCTAGTCACTTGCTATGCATCTAAGAGCAGGACAATGAATAAGGATGACAGAAGAATTGATACTTGTGAACTGTGGTCTTGAAGAAAAGTGCTCAACACACCATGAACTGCCAAAAGAACAGATAATGTCTTGGAGAAGGTGCAGCCAGAGTGCCTTGGAGACAGAGATGATAAAGCTTTGCCTCACATACTTGGGCTTGTTGCCAGGACAGACTATTTCTAGAACAGGGACAGCATGCTTGGAAAGGTAGAGGGCCGGCAAAGGAGAAGAAGACCCTCAACCAGGTGGATTAACACCGTGACTGCAGCAAGGGACTTGAGTATGTCAGAGATTGTGGACAGAGCAGGGCTGACACCTGTTGTTTATAAGGTCACTGAGAGTCGTACTTGACAGTAGTACTCCGTACATACTATACTGGCTTGCCTTCTTTGGTGATATTCACGGAATCTCTAATTAAATATGATTTCGCAATGCTAGCTCAAAAAGAACTGTTGCCAAGGGAGCTCTGGTGGCCTAGTGGAAAGAAGCTGTACTGCAATCCCAAAGGTACACGGTTCGAATCCACCAGATGCTCTGCCGGAAAAGGAGGGACAATTTCCTCCTGTACCAGTCAGATCTGATTTGACGGTACATGCACAAAAAATAATAAAATAAAATTTAAAAAAAATATTAAAAAAAAAGGTTTAAAAAAAATAAAAATAATTTTAAAAAAAAGAACTGTTGCCCTTTACAAACCACAGAGTTAATAGACCTGGGTTTTGACCTCTTATAACTGTGAAAAGAGAAGCGAAGCTAATCAGCTCAGTCATGTGACCTCTTTTCAGTTCGACACAATACTGTATAAAATGGCTAGATACATTGCAACTGCAGTCCCCATGTTCATCAATAGGCCAAGGATGAAAGTTCTTTGTATTCTTCCCGGATGGTAAGTTATTTTAAACATTTTCTATTACAATGACCTGCTAAAGTCAGGAAGTAAGCTGCAAAATCCACATGAATTAAAGATCAGACATGAGCTTCAGATACATGTCTCACTCTTGGCAGACTTTCGCAGCGTTCACACCCCTCTGTTGTCAGGGGTGCTCTGGGGGAGAAGCTGGAGAAGCACCAATCCACAGCAGCCTTCCAGCCAGCTCAGCAGCAGGGAGGTTTTCTTCTCAGAGCATCCAGCCAGGCAGGTCAGAAAGGGCACCTTGAGATTTGCAAGACAAAGGAGTCTAAGGCATTAAAGATCAGAAAACCAAAAAGGCACCTAGACAAGTCTAGATTGGAAAAAAATAAAATAGCCACCAGGTCAGTTCCACCTTATGATGATCCCGCGTGTTTTAGAGCAGAACTGAGCTCCGTGGGGTTTCCTCGGCTTTGATCTTTTTCAGAAGCAGATCACCAGTCCTTTCTTCCCCAGCACCACTGGGCGGGTTTGAGACTAACAACCTTAATGTTGGTAGGCAAGTGTAAACCATTTGCACCACCCATGGACCTTCAGGATCAATATGCCAAAAGAGGCACTGCTGTTGCACCAGGGTGGTCTCGCAGCTGACCCTCCACTCAGTTTCTGAGGCTGTACGTCACACCGGAGATTGCCTATCTTTCTGCCTCAGAGCCATCGGTGAATTTGAGCTGCCAGAGTGCATGGTCTAGGGGTTAGCAGCCACCAGAGCTCCCTTCAAGGTCAACGTTGTTATGTGCCCTCGAGTCAAAACTGACTCATAGCTGCCCCTCCAGTGGGTTTTTCAGAGGCTATAAATCATGTGGAAAGAGGTTTCCCATCTTTGCCCCACAGAGAAGCTGATGGATTCGAGTCTCATTCCTTTGACTTGGCCGTGCAACTCCTTATTCTCGAGGTCACCAGAGCCCCCTTCAGGGTCAGTGTTGGCTTTGTCATTACTTGCTGTTAAGTCTGAACCAACTTCTAACTGACCCTCCAGGGGGTTCTCATAGGAGGAGACTTTTCCCAGTGGAGCAGCTGGTGGAAGTGAACCATGGGCCTTTGGGTTGGCATTGAAGCTCCTTACCCACTAGGCCACCATGACTTTCAAGATCAATGTTGTTGTTGATAGGTGCTGTCAAGTCAAGTACAATTCACAGCAACGCTATGAACGATCTGAACCCTGCTCTATCCTGTGCCATCTTCATCATCTCTGACACACTTGAGCCCATTACTGAAGTCACCGTGTCAGTTCATCTTATTGGGGGTTTGCCGCTCCTTCTCTGACCCTCTGTCTTTCCAAGCATGAGGTCCCTTTCCAAGAGTGAAATCTGGGCTCGAGTAGAGCTAAGCCCTGATGTTCAGAACAATTGAGAGGACCATGCAGAAGCACAGACAAGAAACAGAAACATCCCTAGAGAAAGACCTACTTGTCAGATAATTTCTTCATCCCCTTCCGCTGGTTAAGGACAAAGTGTCAGGAGGGTGGCCCAGGCAGGGTTCTCACAGGCTATTATGCCTCAAGAAATAATTATCACAATGGCTTTTAGTTAAGGCTTTGCTATGTGCCAGACACCATGCTAAATATCTTTTCAAATCTTCACAAAGCTTCATTTAATATGTATTACTATGCCCATTTAACAGATAAGGAAACTAAGGTCAAGAGAGGCAAAATCTATTTCCCAAGTTCTCACTGCTGGTAAGTGGTAGAGGCAAATTTCAATGCTCAAGCTCTGAACTATAGCCATGATCCCAAAGTCACCCATTCTTCAAGGGGCCCTAGAATCTCCCTTCTTCTATGAACTCTTTCCAAACTTGACAACTCTCGCTGATTGCGTTCTTCTCTCCCATTACGTAGTTCCTGTAACTATGTGGCTAATACCGTTATTTCTTGTTGCTATGTGTTTCCTCAATGAGACTTAAGATCTTCCAATTAACTCATCTAATAAAGGGAGTCCCTGGATGGTAGGAATGAACGTGCACTGCTGCTAACCAAAAGGGTGGCAGTTCAAGTCCTCCCAGAGCTAGTTCTTTTTTATTATTATTATTATTATTATTAATTTTAATGAAAATTTACAGAGATTTTGTATTTCTATTCATTCATTGATGCACTTTTCCCCCTGCCCACCCCTTCCCCTAGTTCATTCACTCTTCTCTTTGAAAAGTAAAAGAAAAATTCTTTCATTGTTATACAATCCCTCCCCCCCCCAGGTCCACTCCACTATGCAGCCTTCGTTCTGGACCCAGAGCTAGTTCTAAAGTGCACTCGGGAGTGAGGAGGAGTTGGCTTGGACTAACATTTGTTCCTTTGTTGGGGAAGGGTTCAGGAAGCGTATATCTGAACAAAATCTGGGTTTAGTCGGCAAAAAAGGGGGTTTGGTTGTGAGTCGGCAACCACAGGATCTGGTCTCGGGTCTTCAAAGTGGGTGTGTGACACAGGTGCTCAGTGAACACTATTGAACGGTACCCGTTGCTGTTCCCAAGAGTGAGTTGAAACCTCGTCCCCACCCCTAACCAGCTGATTTCAGTTATGGTATTTTAAGTTTAAAAATTTATTCCCTTCAACAAAAGTTTGTTATATTTGTTCATAAACACATATGTAAGTCCTATTAGCGAAGAGCAAAGTCAAGTTCCATGATAATAATCAGTATTTGAAAGAGCTGAAAGAGCAGCTTACTAAATAGGATGGCAGTGTTTGGCATAATAGTTAAGAATATAGGCTCTGAGGTCATAACCCAGCTCTACCACAGCTCATGTGTGCCGTAGGTAGATACTTAACTTCTCTAATCCTCAGTTTCCCCACCTGTGTATGGGGAAAATAATAGAGCTCCAGCTTTGGTATTGTACCCAGACTTGAGTTCAAATCCCAGCTCTGGCACAAGCCAGTCATGCAACCTTGGGAAAATTGCTTCACTTCTGTGGCTTGACCTTTTCTTGACCTGTAAAGTAAGCCAAACTTACTACGATTTGGTGGGAATTGGAAGAAATTACCTATAAAGCTTATAGCACAGAATCATTCAAGAAAACATCCAGAATGTCAAAGCAGCCAGAAATCATAGCAAAGGCTACTCCAAAGGCTCAAGAATCTCAGAGGTCTACTATATGATAGGTCTATCTATTATAGAAATAGATGATTAGTAAAACACGTATGAGGACCTAAGGGAGGAATGGGGGAGCAGAGGGGTAGGGACGGGTGGAGGGTCACACAGTTTGATGGGGGTGGGTTGAGGAGGTAGGGGGAATCGGTGTGAGCAACAATGTATACGAACTTTGTAGGTAGACCAGTGTAAAATTTAAAAAAAAAAAAGAACTTCAAGCAATTAAAAAAAAATCTCAGAGTTGCTGCAGTGTTATTTTTGAGACTCTTCCTTAGGCTTGGGTGGAAGAAAGCAGACCAGAGCGAGGGGGTGAAAATCAGAGGGGTGGAAGTTTAGCTTTAAATTTAAAAAAAAAAACCAAAACCAACCCTTCCTTTCCAACCAGAAACCCTATCTTCGTGCACAGAAACTCTGGAGAGTTGAACAACACAGGGAAGAGGCCAGCTGAGCCTAGAGCCAGCTACCTGAGAGCTAAATGCATGAAATCCAATTAGCAAGGCCTGACCCCGGCTCATATAATGTCAAGGGCTTCTTCCTTATACAATAGTTCTTCACTTTCTGCATAAGAATCACTTGGGGAACGTGTCCAAACACCCAAGTCCGACCTTACTCCCAGAGATTCCCATCGAATACAGTGAAGTGTGAATCTGAATTTTCAGTAGGTTGATGCAGGCTCACAGAACCCAAGGAGCAACCTTTGAGGACCCCTGCCCTAAATGCCCACCTGCTGCTGTTTCCAAGGCCTGAGGTTGGGCTGAGCCTGTAATTAAAAGCCCTATGCACAGAACCACTATGAGTTCAGAAGACAGGCATCTCCACCCTGCCAGCGCCCAGAGAGAAAACAAGGCAGGTGCTAATGAATTCTGGTCCTAAATCAGGAGGTGTGGCATGCAGGCACCTAGAAAGGAGAGAAGTTATTCAATGTGATCTCTAGAAAGGTCAGGGATGAGACTTGCACATCAGGGTGCACACTGACAGCACCACAGAGCCAACCCTCAGGGGAGACTTGACGGACACCATGAACTTGGTGCAAGGGAAGAGTGGTAGGACACGCCCATAGGCTGCTTGGGAACAGGAGGTGGATGGGGCACTGCTCACTGGGAAGGCTTTGTGAATGGCGCCCCCTAGGGTGGCTCAATGCAGCAGCCCTGACAACAAGACAAAGTGCATAATCTAAATCCATTTGCCAAACTTTCAAAGCTCTTCATCATTGGTCTCCCAATTACTCTTAAAAAAAAAGAAAGAAAAAATTAGTTGCTGTTGAGTGACTTCCTCACAGCGGTTCCAGGAGCATTAGAGTAGAACTGTAGAGCTTTCACTGGCTGATTTTTCAGAAGTGAAACACCAGGCCTCTCTTCCAAGTCTCTTCTGAGCAGGTTTGAACCACCAACCTTTTGATAGCTATCAAGTGTTCAGTCACTTGTGCCTCCCAGGGTCCAGCTCACCCTGCATGTAAACCTATTTCCCCTGAGTTGCCTTATCCTGGTACTGGCTTTCTTTGGAGAAAAATAAAAACAACCCGACCAACAAATTGGAAATTTTTGAGAGCAAATGACACTCTCAAAGCCCTCTGTCCTGCAGCCCCCTGTCCTTCTTTGCCTCTCTCACCCAGCTCTCTCACCACCAGGCCTTTGCACAGGTGGGTCCCTCAAGTCTGCCCCCACAATGCCTCAGTAATTCTTGCTCAGCACCAGGACCTCATCAAATGTCTCTGCTCCTGTGGAAACTTTCCTGGCACTGGGGACATGCATAGCAAACTGTCCTCTTGTTCCTGGGCCCCCCAAAGCTGAATTAAACCACAGGGAAGCATCACAAAGGCAGGGCTTCGTCCATCTCACTCACTGATGTGCCCCAAGTGCCTAGAATGGTGCCTGGCACACAAGTGCAACCTGGCTAATTGTTGAGAGACTTTGGCAGGTCAGAAGCTGTCAGATACTCCAGCAAAGTGAGCCAACCAGTCACCCTGGGGTACACTCAGTTGGGGAAGCAGACCCTAAGAACTCTCCTTGGCTATACAGAGGGGTGTCAAGAGGACATTCATTAACCAAGACCTAATGGCGTGACAAAGATCAGACTCCAAGCTCCCTTTATACACAGAAGTCCTTACTAGTGAACAAGTGAACAGATTTTTAAACAGTCTATAAAGTTTCTGGGGAGAATTTCCTTTTTGGTCTTGTAGCTAGAACCAAGAACAGGTTCCCAAAGGAGGAGGCTTATGTGTCTCTTGGCCACAAGTAGCCCTGGTGTGGTTACAGAGAAAACTGCACTGCACAGAGTCCCCCACTTTACACACATCCTGGAGACCTGGGAGCTGAAAGAGAAAGGAGCCTGTGTAGCCCTTACAGCCTTGTGGCCACAGATCAGAGAGGGCAGGGCAGACTGCAGGACACACAGCGAGGGGCCAGGCTCTGGCCCTTCTGATAGTGGGCCCTGTACTCTCCTCTCCTGGATCCACCACATACAGGGCCTCTTTTCCCCCTCTGTGTCCATCATCAACACATGACAACCCATGGGCTGCTGAGTAGAACTGCTCCACAGGGGTTTCAGTGGCTATGACCTGTCAGTCAGAGTTCTTAAGGATCTCATTTTCTCAATCCACAAACCTCCACAAAAGCAGCAGTCAAAATCAAAGTCAAAATCAAAAGCCGTGTTGCATTGGAGAAATCTGAGGTCAAGCACCTCTCCAAAGTGCTACAGGGAAAGGGTGTCGTCAGCTTAGAGACTGGGCACACCCTATCCAAGCCTTGGTATCTTCAGTTGTTTTCCATTTGAAGTTGGACAGTGAATAAAGAAGACAGAAGACAAATCTATGCCTTTGCTTTGTGATATTGTCCAAGAGTATTGAATCCACTGCAGACTACCAAGAGAACAAGCCAGTCTTGGAGAAAGTGCAGCCAGGGTGCCCCTTAGAGACAAGGATGGTGACACTTCTTCTCACTCACTTTGTGCCTATTGTCAGGCAGGGCCAGTCCTCGGGAAAAGGCAATATGTTGGGGGAAAGTAGAGGATCAGTGAAAGAGAGCAAGATCTTCAAGGAGATGAATTGGCCCACTGACTGTAACAATGGGCTCCAGCATGGAGGAGGTCCTGAGGACAGTGCAGGACAGAGCAAGGATTAATTCCACTCTTCACGGGCCACTGTGAGCTGTAGTAGACCGGATGGTGCTTAGCAAGAACGTCAACATGACCTTTTAAACATAAATCACCTGGCCGTTCTTCCAAGATGTCTCGAGGTGGTTTCAAACTTCCAACCTTTCCGTTAGTAGGCAAGTGCTTCACCATTTGTGTCACTCAGGGGTCCCTTATCCTGAGTCAGGCTCTCAGGTGTGGGTCATGACTTGGGACCAAAGCTGACAATCTCTCGGGGCCCAGCCCTGGGGCACTGCGTGAGCGTGGACTCAAAGACCCCTCCTTTCAGGAGCCTGAGAACGTGCTGCAGCCAGCAGCGGAGAAGGCAAGGCCAGTGCAGCGATGGGGAGTGGGTTAAGGTATACGGTGTCCCTCCACCCAGGACCACTTCCAATAGTCACAAACCCTGAAAACTAGATCCCATGACAAGGCATCCTCCCCAGACTTCTTCCCACCCCCAACTTCCAAAGCTTAATTGCACTCTGTGAGCAGAGCAAGCACCACAGATTCTTGGCAGTTTCAGGCTGCAGAGACCAGCTTTCATGCTAATGCAACAAATGGATTTCTTTTGCGTGATTAATTGGAAAAATAAGAGCCGTGATTGTGCTTTGGCAAGCTAATAATTTAGCCTCCATTCAAACCATTGTTTTTAATTATTTACACAACATGTATTTAGTGAGGATGAGGAGCGGCTGGTTTTCTCTTATAAAACTTGAATACCTCTCTTCAGGTTTAAAATCATGGATTTATTACATGCATTTATTACAGGCAATTTTCTAAACCGGACAGCTTTCCTGGGAAGCATAGGCACTATTTAAAATTTAGATGCTAAAATAAATCACTGGTTCCTGGTAAACAGCCTGTGCTGGCATGAATCATGTTCACCGGCGAGGCTGGCTGCTGGCTTCAGTGACCTGTGGAGGGTGGGTCTCAGGGCGGGTGTTAGAACTGGCTGTGTTGTGTAGGCAGCGTTGTTGTGGTTGTTGTTGTTGTGGGCCGAAGAGTCAGAACCAACTCTTAGCTCATGCTCTAGCAGGTTTCCAGAGACACAGAAGAAGATTATCCATCCTTCTTCTGTGGAGCAGCTGGTGGATTCAAACTGCTTATCTTTGTGTTGCCAATGCAACGCCATACCCACTAAGCCACCAGAGTTCCCTTGTAGGCAATGAGTACTCATTAAACAAAGCCACCTCTCCAGAAGGAGATAGTCATTTGACAGATTTTGTTTTGTTGAGGATTTTATTTTATTATTGTTACTTCTGCTTGAGGATGTTGTCTTCCTCACTTAACACAGAACCCATTCATTTAGGCCAAAGATCAGTAAACTTTTTCCATAAAAGGGCAGGCCACAAATATTTTAGGCTTTGTAATCGGGATGGGTGTGTCAGAGGCAGTGCGATTGGCACAGGATAGAGCAGGGTTTAGGGCTGTTGTACACAGGGTCGCTATGAGTCGGAAACGACTCGACGGCACATAACAACAACACCACAAACCAAGAAGAAAAATCAAGTGACTTTTATTACCAAAAAAAAAAACCCAAAAAAAAACAAAGCACCTTTTTAAAATATGAAAATAATCCTTAGCTCTCAGGCCCTGCAAAACCATGTGGTGGGTTGGGTTGGGTCTGCACAGGGTATGGATTCTGTCTGGCCCTGATTTAAGCAGTCTGAGAGGAGCATGGAAAGCGGAGCTCCCAGGCCCATCTGGGTAACTTATTAAAGTGCCATTTGAGTGCTTTTATGAGGACACTTTTATAGCTGATAACTCCTTAAAACAATTCTGAGCCGAATGATGATAATACTGGATGTTTGCACAGCACTTTACAGTATCTTCCCCTCTCAATAAATGCTACCATCTCACACCGAGCCAAAATAACAGCAACCCTCCTTTGGTATTTTGTCTAGGTTTGTTCCCATTGAGATGAAAGTCACATCACATGAAAGTAACCATATTTAAGTGAACTGTTCAGTGGTTCTTAGTCCCTTCACAATGTTGTACACTCACTGCCTCTAAGTAGTTCCTAAATATTTTCATCACACCAAAAAGGACACTCTCTGTTCTCCTTACCCCAGTCTGTGTTCTTTTTCTGTGGATTTACCTATTCTGGAAATCTCACATCAGTAGACTGCTATAGTATATAATGTTCTGGGGGAATTTGTTGTTGTTGTTGTTGTTGTTGTTGTTGGGCTTTTAAAATTTTAGTTATTGATTCATTGTTGGACATTTGCTTCCTTCCTCATTCCTTCCTCATCTCCCTGTCCACTTTGTGATGCATATCTTGCTCCAAAGTATATAATGTTTCGTTCTTGGTGTCTTCCTTCCATTAGCATCAAGTTTTTTGAGGCTCATTCATAGTATACTAAGTATCGGTGTTTTCCTTAGGTGTCATCAAGTTGATTTTGACTAACAGCAGCTCCATGTGATGGAGTAGAGCTACCTCAATAAATTTTCTAAGCTATTGGTTTTTTCTAGGTCATTCTCTTTTGAAATCACTTTGTGTGCTTGAACTGCCAACCTTTTGGTTAGCATCCAAGTGATTAATCATTGGGCTAACCAAGAATCCATATGTATCAACACTTGATTCCTTTTTCTGACCAATATTCCATTGTGTGCATATACCATAATTTGTTCACCTAGGAATCATTCATTCTATTCCTGTCCCCTATGTTTATACTGTTAGCATCTCATAGTGTTCTATTCCAAATATATATCTCAATGCCAGCCACAAGCACCACCCCCGCTGCCTACCCCAGGTAACTGTGATTCCTGGCTTCTAAACTATTCTCTTGGTGTCTGGTCCTGCTCTCTATGCTCCACAGGGGCACAGGATCAGGCAACCACTCTCCCATTCACAACTTTGCAATAGCATCTTCCTGGGCTTGTCAAATAGGGGCCCCAAACCAGCAGGACCAGCATCTCCTGAGAGGCCTCAGCCAGCCAGAATCCTGTACCTATAAGAGTTCAAGAAGCATTCATACGACAGACACTCAATGACTCATCTCTACCCATCCTCAAACCCCGCCTCTCTCTCCTGCCTCCATTACTGGGCTCAGAAAACTTCATCTCTACACTTGACTCCCCTTTCCCGCCTCCCCTGCCGCTAAGAGCCATTCAGATGAGTGAGAGGTGGGTGGAATCTGCCTCGTCTATGACACTGACGTCTGCAGCTGCCGTGCTCACTTACATCCCATGGGGAAGGTCAGCACAGCAGCTGCTGTGTCTTCGAATCATCCACAGCCCCCTGACTCCACCAGTCATTTTTCATTGAGAAAAAGAACCTGTTTCTTTACATCCCTGGCCTAATTGGTCTAATTTTCTACAACACATATTTTTCAAATCAGTATAACTGAGTTCCTGTCATTCTCAGAATTACATTCCAGCTCCTTGCCTTGCACACAAACCTCAGGTGATCCCTGCTGGCCTCTGGCCTCTTATACCACTTTGCTGGCCATTCACTGAGCTTCACCACTGGTCAGTCCTTCCTCACCAGTAATGTTCTTTATGTCAATGATTTTTTCTACTTCAGCATCACTCAGGCCACCCCTCTCTGCCAATCATCTGAAATACAGTGAGTCTCATCATATGTTTTTATTATTTTGTGTGTGTGTACCCTCAAATCAGATCTGACTGGTTCTGGAGGAGATTGCCCCTCCTTCTCCAGGAGAGACATCTGGTGGATTCGAACTGCGTCCCTCTGGGATTGCAGTGCAGCTTCTTGCCACTAGGCCACCAGAGCTTCCTCATCATATGTTCTTGAAAGCAGTGAGAACTATCAGAAGTCACCATCTTTGTCTCTTCATTGACTTGTTTATGGTATATCTCCGGACCTCACACTACAGTTTGAGTGCCAAGAGAGCTGAGGTCTGGCTTGTGCCGTTCACTGTGGTTACCTCTAGTCCGCAAAAGATGGCATGGCACGAGATGCAAAATAAAAACTAAACCCACTGCCTTCAAGCCAATTCTGACCCATCACAGCCCCGCAGAATGAAGCAGAACTGCCTGACCAGAGTTGCCAAGGCTGTGAATCTTTCTCCCACTACATGTCTTGGGATTTGAGCCACAAACTTTCAGCTAGCAAATACTTGCTTTAACTGATGAGCTGCCAGGCTCCTTGCTGTTCCAAGATAAAAAGCTGTTTTCTCCAAGAGAAAACTCTGCTGTTGAGTTGGAACCAACTGAAATAACTCAAACTCATTGAGAAAGAACCAGCTCAGGCCTGACTCTCCATTGAGTTTCCAAGACTGTAAATTGCCTGGGAGGAGACTGCCCATCTCTCTCCTGGAAGCCACTGGTGGATTCAAACCAGTGAGGGCACAAGTCCCTAACGATTAGGCCGCCAGAGCTCTCTGATATCCGATGAGGGATCCACACACATCATTGGTGACTGAGCCATGAATGAACTTAGAGTTGTCACATCGCTTGTTCAATTGATTTCAGCTGGTACCCTATGATATAATCAGAATGAAAATATCTAAAAATAATTTTCTTGATGAGAAAAAAAAAAGAAGTCCAGAGAGGTAGAGTGGCTCGTGGCCAGAAAAGCAGTAACCATGCCCGTGAGTGTGACCAATGGGATACACCCCAACCTCCACTCCTGACCTACAGTGTGACCTTGACCGAATTACTTTAGTTCTCAAGGTTCATTTTCCTCTTTTACAATTAGAATTAATAGTCCCTTTCTCAAAAGATTACTGGGCAAAGAGCTGGGTTAAGGGAGATAGCTCCCACATAGCACTTGGCACAATTAGTAAGCACTTAAAAAAAGCACTTGACACACAGCAAGCACTAAAAAAATATAGCTATTCTCATTATTAATTCATACTTAGTATTCATTGACACCTATAATGATAGCACCATAATTTTTATGTTAGTTTAAATGCTATTCTCAGTGATAATGAATAGGGGAACCAGGACTAGCACTCGGGTCTTCTGACCCCAGACCTGGACGTCCACAGGAAATCCAGCTGCCCTCAGCCCCAACACCTCATAGTCCTGCTCCACACCTGGGGAAACAGGGAGCCAAGGGCAAAGGGGTGCCATGGAGGAGAAGGAGAGGGATCCCCAAAGCAGCCTTTATTGACCAGTCTTGCCTGCCAGCCACATAATAAAAAGACTCCAGTAAGACTAGCAAAATTTCCCTGAAACCCACAGTGTCCCAAAGTAGCTAAGAGAATATGCCATCCCCTTTTCCTTATGAATCAAGGTGAAGTCTCTCTCAGGGAGGAGTGATAGGGAATGGCAAAGGACACACTGACAAAGGAGATTAATCAGAACTGGCTTTGACAAGCACTGTGGCAATTGGACAATTAAAACAGACATTCGGGGTGGGGAAGAACGAACTGGGGAGGAGGGTAGAGAAAACAGTGCAACAATGAATGAATGAAAACCCAAAATCTCTGTAAATGTTCATTAAAACTAATAAAATTTAATAATAATTTTAAAAAAAAAAGACTAGCAAAATTTAACAGAACAGTAAGCAACAAATGCTGGCGAGGTTGTGGAGAGACGGGAACCCTTACTCACTGTTGATGGGAGTGTAAAATGGTGCAAACACTGTGGAAAGCAGTGTGGCGCTTTCTCAAAAAGTTGCAAATAGAGATATCATTTGACCCAGCAATTCCACTATTGGGAATATACCCTAAAGAGACCATAACTGCCATACAAGCAGATATATGCACATCCATGTTTATCACAGCTTTGTTCACAATAGCAAGGAGTTGAAAACAACCTAAGGCATCAACAAATGAATGGATAGAGAAGCTGTGGTATATTCACACAATGGAATACTACACTGCATTGTAAAACAAGGAACTCATGCATTATTCTTCAAAATGGGTGACCCTCGAGGACATTATGCTGAGTGAAATATCTCAGTCACAAAAGGACAAACACTGCATGGTGCCACTGCTGTAGAATGGGATTGACATCAGGGTTGGGGTAAGAATGAGAAAAACTGGATGAATTATGTATACTGCATTGAAATGGATGAGAGAGAGAACAGTTTAAAAGCAGTATATTATAGGGCATTATGATTATCATAAGAGTCCAGAATGAAGGTTGCAGAGTGGAGTATACTCAGGGTGAAGTGGGGGGGTGCGGGGGGATTGTATATCAATGAAGGAATTTTTCTCTTACTTTTCAAAAAGAAGAGCGAACTGGGTGCGTGGGGGGGGGCAGGGAGAAAAGTGAAACAATGAATTAATGGAAATCCAAAAATCTCTGTAAGTGTTCATTGAAATTAATTTTAAAAAAATTTTTAAAAAAAAAGACTCCAGAGCTGCTGTCTCGTTCAGGGGAACCACCTCCTCCCTCTCTAAGGCAAAGCTGAAGACCACAATCTAACTGTGGAGGCTGGCCTGTGTGTGCCCTGCAGCAGGGAAGGAACACGCTCTGAACATCTCAGCCCATAGTGGACACTGCCAAGGGCAGCACGCAGCTCAAGAGGCCAGTCTGAGTCTACAGGGGCCCAGCATGGCTCTGCTTGCAATGTGGCCTCGGCTTGTCAGTTCTCCACACCGTTCAGGCCATCTGTCTCCCTGAACACCAACACACCATACTTCTCTGCTGTTTACCATCCATGGGCCACACTCTGATGCTTTCTGCACAGAAGCGGAATGGACTGAGCAGCCCCTCTGCTGCCTCCATCCTGTTCCCCCAAAACATCTCAGCCCCTCTGAACACAACAACCAGGGCCAGGGAAGCTGCTCCCCTCCTGGGAAGCTCTCTTCTCCTTGGGGTGATGGAGAGCACCAGCCTGCCCCTGACTGTGGGACGCAGAGAGAGAGGAGGCTTAAACTCTCTACGCAGGCGCCTCACTTGCTCCTGAGTCTCCGGCCAGAACAAAGAGAGAGGAGGCGCTCCACGCAGAATAGCAACAACTACCAATTACCGAAGCCTGCTGTATGCCAGCCTCTACTCTATACCCTAAGCGGCACGGCAGGCCTGTGAGGTTTGTGCTATTATTATCTCCGTTTTACAGATAAGGGAACAAACAACACAGGAAGCTTGAGAAAATTGTCCACAGTCACACAATTAAATATGTGTCAGAATCACATTTGGACCCAGCAGCCTGACCACAGGGCCCTGGGCACTGTGGTCCTCACTTTGACTTCACACTTCCTCCTCCTGGAACAAGTACACCATGACCCACCCAACTGCCACCCCCAAGGCAATGACCAAAGACAAGAAGAGCTCAGGCCCCCTGGGGGCAGAGAACGTTCTGGAAAGGAAGCAGAGTCTCTGGGCCCAAGGCTCCTGGTCTTTGATCAGCCCAGCCAGAAACCGCATCTGCCACCCCAAAGGTCAGGTGGGCCCCACTTAAAAGGTCCTGCCAATGGACACGGGAGCCGCTAATGAGGGCATCATGACAGATGGGGGCCTGTGTGCCAGCTGCCAGCGTGGTACTGCCTCCATCTCTCACACCAGGGCACAGAGGAGGCCGTGGGGAGGGCATAGGCTCCCCTGGGACCAGGTGTTTCGGGTTCCTGCCTCCTCTTCCTCCCATGCCTTGGGATACTCTGTCTTAGATTCTGTCTTAGTCCTCCCTCTGCCCCTTCTTCTCTGACCACCTAGAGGCCTGGCCCTACTTACCTAATGATTCCCTCTCCCACCAAAGCTAGGAAGAACTGAAAACATGCTCATTTGCATTCCTATCCTCCCCCAACACGTTGCCAGCATCTACATACCTACAGACTGCAACTCCCGAGTTCCTTTCCCCTCCCATTGAGCAAAAGATGCTACGAGACCAACAAGCACAGACTCAGAGTCCCAGAGAGCTCTGGTGGCCTACTCCACAAACCAAAAGCTGAGCCTCTCTAGAAGTTCAGGTCCTCTAGCAGCTCCTTGGGATAGAGACGGACAATCTCATCTCATGCAATTTACAGCCTGAGACCAAGGGAGGGAGGGCCAGCTAGGAGTTAGTTCCAACTTGACTTGCAAGTTTGATTTAGATTCATAGATTCACAGAATGCCACCAGGAAGACATCAGAGTTATTTTGTCCAGGAATTCCCAAGAAGGCATCCAATCATTCCTGGGGGCATCTGCTCATGTGCTAGGTGGCTCTGTGGTTGTAATGCTTCGGGGTCTCACTCATTGCTCTTGAATCAGAACCAACTCGGAGCTGACCCTCCAGCGAGTTTTCAAAAGTTGTGAAGTGCACAGGTGGAGAAGGCTCATCTTTCTTTCTCCTGCAGAGCAGCTGGAGGTTAGAACCGCCAGAGAGGCACTGCCTTTGGGATAGCACTGTGCCCCCCTGTGGACAACCCCACCGGAGCACCCTGTCCAGGGACAGCACCGGCATATACTAGGCAGGCCACTTGGGACTAAACATCCTGCCACTCTCAGACAGCTCTGCACACAAAGAGCTGTCATCCAACGAGCCGACAGGGCTCCCACCACCAACTTCCTGTGATGGAGAGAGTGAGTCCATCCCACCACAAAAAAGTGAGTCTTAAGAGGAAAAGTGACTCAGTCTTTATAGAAGAAACCCCCAATTCCCTCCTAAATTTCCTTTTTCTCATCTTCCTAGGCACTCTGGTGACTTCTGTAGCTTGGTGCACCGTAACTGAAGGGCTGAGGCTCCTCTGGAGAAAGGGACGGGTTCCTCCCGTTAACAGTTCATACTCATTAAGAATTTTCATCCATAACCACCCTCTATTAGGTTTCTGAGGCTGCAAATCTTAGTTAAGCTGCTGTTGTTGTTGTTGCTACATGCTGTCAAGTTGGGATTGACTCATAGCTGACCTTCCAGTGGGTTTCCAGAGGCTGTAAATTGCATGCGAGGAGACTGCCCATCTTTCTCCTGTGAAGCAGCTGTGAATTCGAACTATGTGCCTTTGGATTAGCAGCACAACTGCTTACCATTGGCCACCAGAGCTCTCTTGAAGGAGAAGACTGCCCATTTTTCTCCTGAGGAGCTGCTGGTGGATTCAGACAGGTAGACTTTTGGTTAGCAGGGCAACACACTACAAACTAGACCACCAGAGAACCTTCCATTAAGACTGTAGCCTCAGAAATCTGAGGGAACATTGCTATAAGCCAGAATCAGTGAGTCTGAGTGTTCATCTTCCTCAGAAAAAGAACAGTACAAACAGACCAGTGCCCCTGATGGTAAGTTTCAACTGCACTTCTATTCCAGCAGCATGTGAGCTGTTAATGCAGAGCCTGGTCTGTGAGAGTAATCAGATTGACAGGACCCATGGTTCTCTGGGTAATAATGGGTTAAGGCTCCCATCACTAGCTGAAAGTCTAGCAGTTTGCGTCCACTCTTAAGTGTCTTGGAAGACAGGCCTGACAATTTCCTTCTGGAAAGTCACAGCCTTGGAAATCATGTGGAGTTCTGCTCTGCATGCAGCTTCACTGTGAGTCCAAGCTGGCTTGTCTGCACCCAATGACACGGTGTGGGGCCCCCAAATGTCTCCTTCAGTGGGAGCGGTGTGCCTTCTGCTCTTCCTCCTCCCACTATTCAACGTGCCCAGCCAGATGCAAGGTGTTCAAGTCCTTGATAAATGTGGAGTGGCCACACCACCCAAGAATGTCTGCTTTTGTTGTGTTAGGTGATATTGAGTCGGAACCCCCTCATAGCTGACCCTCCAGCAAGTTTTCAAAGGTTGTAGATCACACAGAAGGACATTAGCCATCTTTCTCCTGCCGAGAAATGGTGGGTTTGAACCGTGTGTCTTCAGGTTTACAGCGTAACTCCTTACCACTAGGCCATGACAGAGAAATAAACTCTTTTTAGAGTCATTGTTACATGAGAGGTTTTCTAGTATTTGCAACTAGATAGAGTCACACTTGGCTGCTAACTTAAATGTTGGAAGTTCAAAATAATTAGAGGCACCTCAAAAGAAAGATCTGGCAACTTGCTTTCAAAAAGGCCACAGCTATTAAAAACTCTGTGCAGCAAAGTTCTACTTCCCCGACATGTGGGGCTGTCATGGGTCAGAATCAACCTGACAGCAAGTGTATGGTCATGTACAGCAAGTGTATGGTTCAGAATAACATTTATCACGTGTCTATTGAGTCTACAAATTGTCATGAAGTGTGTTGAGCAGTTACCACGTATTATTTTAGGAGATAATCTTAGCCTTTATAGTAAAAAAAGTAATTTCTAGATCCATCTTGAAGTACAACACCGTGAGTGACAGGATTATATCCATACGCTTACAAGGAAGCCCAGTGAATACCACTATCATTCAGATATACGCACCAACAACCAGAGCCAAAGAAGAAGAAATAGATGATTTCTACCAACTTTTACAGTCGGAGATAGATCGAA